>NC_067161.1:31334278-31634278 GCF_903995435.1 Acomys russatus
GAGGAGCTCAGGTGCCCCACATGCTGTTGATGAGCCCTTTGTGTTCCAAACCTTGCATGGTTTGGATTCCTTGCCAGGGCTCTGAGTTATCTGTTAGTTTTGTGATCTGTTAGGAACTTCCATATTTATTCCAGATGGCCACTTCTTTTATTGCCCTGTTAAGTCTCATTTCCTTTTTCTGTTTCTCAGACACATCCTTGATTTTTTTTTTTTCAATTCTTTTTTATCTTATTTTTCTAAAGAAATAACAGTCAATTTTATTCTCCTGGATATATTGAAGCTAAAAATGCCAAGCAGAAGTTAAAATTTGTGGCATATTTTAAAGGTACACACTTAGATAATTCAATGTTTTTGCTTTTTTGTTTTAGCATGGATAACATTATGCAATATAGTTCTTTGGAATAGCTGCTGTATTTATTCCTTTTTATTTTTTAGTTGCTTATAATTTATTCACATTACATCCCAATTATTATCCCCTTGTTTGTATGTTTGTATCTTTTCATTCCCATCCTCCCTCCCTCTTCTGCCCTATTGCCCTCCCCTAGACCTCTGACAGGGGGCCTTCCTCCCCCACCAGCTGAGCATTGCCTATCAGGTCTCATCCTGATAGCCTGAACCTGATTGATTCATCATGCGCCCCAATCCCATTCATCTCCTCACCCCTTTGCACCTGCCCTCCACCCTTGCAGCCTTTCCCCCACCCCCCCCCCCACCCAAAAATCTTGTCATGGAAGCTATAGTATGCCAGTTCTCCCACACCTGCACCTCCAGGATGAACTTTCCAGCACTGTCCTAGCTAGCTTAGCAAGGGGCACGGCCAGCTCTATTGTGCTGCCCAGCAGAGACCCAGGAAGACCAGGTCTTCCAAGTACTGCTGCAGGTGAGGGTCAGGATTTCACCATGGCTTCGGGTGGCATGGCAGGCTTCTCACATCAGGCTATTTCTCTCCATCCTCATGTCTCTCTTCAAAGAGCTCAAATTCTGTTTCTTCTTCTCTCCTGTCTTTCCACCACACACATTGTGGTGGCTCCTGCTGTGGGTGGACCACTGGTGTGGGCCTCATTGTGCTGTGTGGTGGCAGGCAGACCTCTGTATGCTTGATTTTGTATTTATTGATGTTTCATTGAAAGATACATATATATTGATGTAAATATTTCTTTTTCTCCCCTCTTTGAGAGGTACTTTTAGAGGTAAAGACCTCAACAAGGCTCATTGATCATTCTGTACCTTTAAATGTTTGCCTTTTTTCTTGTTTATTGCTTTATCAACAGCTCAAATTATGAAAACTTGAAACCTCACCTTGTATGATTTCTTCAAACAGTTTTCCTTTACAGCACCTGAGTGACTGGCTGTTCTCCTTCCCTTGTCTTCGTCCCTACCTCCTGTCTCAGGAGCTCATCTTAAACAGTACCTGACAAATACCTTCTGCCCTCTGAGTGTCAGCTACACAATTCCCAGCTTGACTCCTGTACCTCACATTATAGCACCAGATAGCCCAGTCTTTGTCAGTCTTGTTATGTACTGGAGCTAATGGTACTAGAATAAAGATGACTTAAAGACAAAATAAAAGTGCACCCGTATTCTTTATATTTCTGCCCAAGAGCTAATGTGTCAGGTACTGTTCTGGATTCTTGAGATAGGGTCTTGTTATGTAGCCCAGCCAGCTTTGACCCCTGAGTTCAAATGATCCTCCTGCCTCAGCAACCAAGGAGTCTGGGACTCCAGGCTTACACCACTGCACTTTGCTTCTTCTGAATTCTATCATCACTGCTGTTTGAAACAGGGCCTCACCATTTAGCCCAGGCTGACTGGAATTTGACAAACATCTCTTAGCCTGCCTACTGCTGTGATTACTAACACGTATCACTGCCTGGCTTTGCTCTGGATTCTTGGTGGTGTCCTAGTTCCCTGTGTGCATCAGCCTTATTTGAGTCAGTCATTAACTTTGGTTGGTCTTGTGGCAGACTAAACCAGAAGGCTCTGTTGACTGAGCTGGGTCTCTATATAATCACTTCCTGGTTTTTAACAGTGAGTCCAGTCTTGTGTGTTTAAGTAGATGATGCAGTTGGCTAGGAATTTAGCACTAGAAAATCACACACGTAGAAGTACAAATTCATGGAGAAATACCTAGCAGACACCTGAATGTTGAAAGCTAAATTTCAAGAGACACTTAGACCTAGACATTATTGTCATATAGGTGACAGTAAACAACCACGGGGAGTGGACGTTTATAGCTTGCTGAGTAAAGTGTTCAGAGGACAGGACCTTGGAAATGGGAAGGAGTGGTCAGAGGCTAGAGGAGAGCATCATGGACAGGAGCCAAGGAAAGAAAGGACCTGAAGAAATCATACCCAACACCAAAACCCTTTTGTGGAGTAGGCAGTGAGGTGGCTTAAATACTTAACACTCCTGTTGTGCTCTGGTACCACTTCTGTCTGAGGTCTGAGCTACAGTTTTCACTTACTTTGATTTATAGCATCTCTCCTGAATGAGATATTTGTTATATCAGTTGTAATAGAAATTATTTTTGAACATGACTTTTCATGTAAAGTGATTTGTATTAGCCATCATTTAAAATTGCTTTTAAGATGCTTTTTATTATGTCATGGAGGACATCCAACAAATATATTTGAGTTCTAAGGATGTGAAAAATAATCAAAATCCATTTGAGATATACAGTAACTAAGTATAGAAGACAAATGATAATGGATAGTTATTGACAGCTCAACCTGCTGACAGTTGAACTGTGCATGACTCCTGTTGCAGTGCTGTCCCATACATCTAGCACTGTATGTACAAAAGATATTGTGTTGCCTCCTTAAAAATTCTATATAAAAAGAGAATAACTTTTGATATATTCTTTAGAACATGGCCAAAGAAGTGAAAATTGCCAAGTAGAAAAATAGATGTATATATATATTTTAAATGCTATATTCAAAAGTAAAAAGTGAGTAGAATAATACTTAAGAGACTACAATTCAAACATTTTGTCTTTGTTAAACATAAAGCTAGAGAGTGCCTGGAGGGAGCTTTGAATTCTTAGTTAGTTTTATTTAACATTTAAGCTAACAAGCATTCAAGAATGAGGGCAACAGAAAAATATTCTTAGATGTAAAAATTTAAGTTTACTGTAACATTCTCCTTAGAAGATCTTCTGCGGCGTAGAGACTGCCGGTGAAGGGAAAGGTGAGGTGTGAGAAGGACTTGATGCAGGTGTTTAGTCTATGTCCTTCCTGGCTGTGGGGGTGCTGAAATGATAGTCTTACATTGTTAGGAGCACCCTGTGGGAGTATTTTTGGGTGATGTTAACATATGAACTCATAAATTAATAAAACAGATAGTCCATCCTAATGTGAGTGAGCCTTGTAACTTCAGTAGCAGGCTCGTAAAGAACAGAAAGGTCTGCTTTCACCCTGCGTACCTGCCTTTGCCGTGGCCTGCCTTCAGTCTGCATCCTCTTTTCCCTGGTTCAGTGAGATACAGAGAAAACCCTTCCCTCAGATATGTTACTTAGGTTCCTTACTTCTTCTGTGTGGCTTACTCTGTGGGCATGTCTCTGCTCTCATTCCCACTTTTCCCTCAGCTAATGTGCAAATAGATGTCACATTAAAGCTCATGCCGCCTGGAAGTAGGTGGCTGGATTAAATAGGAGTTTTAGGGGTTCATGGTTTAGCTCAGAGTAGAGCACTTTCCTGATGTATCTAGAGGCATGAGTTCAGTATGATTTCTGGTGCTTTGTTATATTCATTTAAATAAACAGATGCTGGAAGACAGCTCAAAGAATTAACTCCAAACTGGACTAGTGCATTAGCGAGGGAATGGACTATAGGGAGTTAGTTTCCTGAGGAGATCCCAGGCAGAGCAAAAGACTCAGAAAATTCGAATCTGGGAAGCTTTGGCTGCTCGAGAAGGAGCTCACCTCCCAATAAGGAATCCCCGCCATCCTGATGACCTGTCGCACACGGAAGGCTGCGTCTGCACATTCCCTGGCGTTTGTTTAATTTTTTCTATAAAATTACAACACTGCTGCAGGATGACAGAGAGGAACTAAGAACTCTCCTCTCCCTAGTTGTCACCAGAAGGGTAAATAAATCCTTCTCCCTTGTCTGGTTCTTCTCTGCCAGTATTCTTTTGGAAGTAGCCTCCTGGTAGCAGAACTGCTTGCTATGTGGCCTATGGTCTTGTCTAGGCAAACAGAATGGTTTGACATAGATGGACCTGCAAAGACGTTCTAGGCTTCTTTTCCTGGAACTGGGTAGAAATATTCAAGAATTACTGTTTGCTCGTCAAAGTCAGGATTAGAGATTTTTCTTAGACTGAGAAGACATGGATCCCTCCCTTGTCTAAACGTTTCCCACGTCCCTCTCCTGATTCTTGGCTTGCTGCTCATTTAACTATGTGTGATGTGGTAGTCAGACTCATCAAAGTGAAGGAATGAAAATATATTTTAAAAATATGGCTGCAGGCTGGAGAGACGGCTCTGCAGTTAAGGGCACTGAGTACTCTTCTAGAGGTCATGAGTTCAATTCCCAGCAACCACATGGTGGTTCACAACCATCTATAATGTGATCTGATGCATACTGTTTATATAGTAAATAAATCTTTAAAAATATGGCTGCTTTGTATATAATATTAGTATCATTCTGCTAAGAAAAAGCATAAGCCACGCAAAGCCTTAGGTAGAGGAAGAGGAAATAAAGACAGCAATAGTCCAGGACGCTATGAAGTTTGAAGCTAGGACCACATTACTTAGAGCAGTGATTCTCAACCTTCCTAATGCTGTGACCCTTTAATATAGTTCCTCATATTGTGGTGACCCCCAACAATAAAATTATTTTGTTGCTACTTTATAACTGTAATTTTGCTACTGTTATAAATAGTAATGTAAATGTCTGATATGCAGGATGGTCTTAGGTGACCCCTGTGAAAGAGTCCTTCCACACACCCACACACACTCTAGGGATCATGACCCACAAGTTGAGAACCTGTTTGTTAGAGGTCAGTTTGGAGAACAAAGAGTGTCTTGAGGATAACCAGTATGGAAGTCAGTGATTTCACTAGAGTGCTTGTAGGCAGGAAGGTTAAGAGGGAAACGTTGATGGGACAGACAGACAGACATCAACATGGTGGGTACTGACTACCCCTGAAAGAGTGGCAGTTACTTCTTTGAAATAGAAGAGACCAGCATGTTTAAGCAGAACGAAGACAAAACCAGGAGCAATCATTGATAGAAAGTTTCTGTGAAATGGATAGCGTGGGCTCCTTGTTACTCTTTTATGATACTAAACTAAACCCTACCTGGAAAAAAAGGAACTAGAGGAATGAGCATACTTATATACTACACAGGGACCTTTTGTCAACAATGGATGTGTGTACCCAGGTGATCCCACATGATTATATCATTTAGTAAAGCTGTTGCCTTCTCAGCTTGTCAGAGCATACCCTATAATATCCATAGTGCATGGATTATCTCCTAACCACACAGTTCTCAGAACAGGCCCCTGTCATTAAGCAATGCATGATCATATGTACAAGGTTAAGAGAAAATGGAAATTAACAGAAAAGAGAAAAGGAAATAAACATTTTTAACAGAGTTAACACTCAGTAAAAGTAAGTAATAGATTCGGCTTGGTGGAGTTATAGAAACGTGAGAACAGGGCCTATCTATCTGTAGAAGTGGACAAAAGGGTGGAAGCTATACACCAGTCTAGTAGTTGGACACTAAAAGTAAATTTTTAAAAATTAGAAAGAAAAGTTTAAAACTTTTGTGGCTTTTTTTTTTTTTTTTTTTTTTTTTTTTTTTTTTTTTTTTTTTTTTTGAGTCATAAGGCCAGAACTTTGCAAACAACACAAGGAAAGAAAAGTTAGAAATGGGAAATCTATAAACTGAAGAGATTATAATCTTTCAGAAAAGAAAAGGGAAAATAATCAGAACACATCTGCCAATGGAAGCCTTCAACTCTGGCAAGGTTGATTTTACTTGTTTATAGAAATCAACTGAGGGGCTGGAGAGATGGCTCAGTGGTTAAGAGCACTGAATGTTCTTCCAAAGGACCTGGGTTCAATTCCCAGCACCCACATGGCAGCTCACAACTCCAAGATCTGACACCCTCACACAGACATGCAGGCAGGCAGAACACCAATGCACATGAATAAAAATAAATTGAAAAAAAAAAAAGAAATCAACAGATAAAACATGAGTCATCAAATAAAGATCACTGACACAAGAGACTAGAGAGATGGCTCTGCAGGTGAAATGCTTGCTGCACAGCATGAGGCCTATAGTTAGGATCCCTACAACCCAGGGAAATCTGGGTGGATGTGGCAGAGGTGGGATCTCTGTAGAAGTTGGCTAGCCAGACTACTAACTCAACAGTGAGTCCCAGGGTCAGCAAGATATGCCTCACTGTATCTATGCACACTGGGCATTTGTGTGCACCTACACACATGTGAACACAGAGGAACATCATATAACACGTGTCCAAAAAAGATGTATGACACAGACTTTTTGTTTGTTTTTTGAGACAGGGTTTCTCTGTGTAGCCTTGGCTGTCCTGGACTTACTGTGTAGACCAGGCTGGCCTCGAGTTCACAGAGATCCGCCTACCTCTGCCTCCTGAGTGCTGGGATTACAGGTGTACACCACTGCACGTGGCTGACACAAACTTTTTAATGCCTTTTTTTTTTTCTTCTTAATTTCACTTGCTTCCTCTTCTCTTCTTATATTTTGTGGACTAAGAAATGAGGCTAGGGCTTCACACTTGGCTAGGCAGATGCTCTACCACTAAGGCCCAGCCCCTCTCTACACCAGATACGTTACATTTTTCCTATGTGCCAGACATATTGGAGGAAATGCTGAATCTCACCTTCTAAAAGGAAAGAGTCAGAAATAAACAGCCAGGTACTGATGCAGCACAATGAATGCCCACAGGGATGCAGTTCTAGGGTACCATGGCAACTTGAAAAATCTGTGCAAGTCAGTCTCTGGAGGAAGGAAAGCATGCTGGAGAAGACATTTAAGCAGAACCCAAAAGCTCAGAAAGTGGTCAAGAGTGTGACAGCATTAGCACTTCAGGATGAGAAAATAAGACACGCAGGCTCTGAGAGCAAGAGGCCCTGTGAGCCTGGAGAAGACTCCATCCTGTCATAATTGTTCCAGCAGAAAAGGCCTTTGCTGCTGCATTCTTACTTCTGTACCTCTCTCACCCCAAGAGGTTTACAGCAAGTTGGTGGTTCTCGGGGCTAGGGAGAAAATCATCAACTCACATGGAACAGGGTGGCTGCTCCGTGTATAAGAAATTTTATGTTTACAAGGTAAAATCCTCTTGAACTAATCACGTGCCAAGGTTCAAACTATTACAGTGGGATAAATTTTATCCATTAGTTCATATAAACCTTAAAAATTTAAATTTATTTAATAATTGATCATGTGTGTGTGTCTATGTATTGGACTAGCATGTGGCATAGTATGCATGTTCAAATCAGGACAACTTGTGAAAGCTGATTCTCTACTTTTACTATGTAGATTCTGGGCATCGAACTCAGGTCATCTGGCTTGGCAGCAAGACCTTTATCAGCTGAGATATCTCACTGGTCCCTAACCTTTTAAATATTTACATTTTGAGGGCTACAAGTACAGGTCAGTGGTAAAGCACTTGGCCTGGCGTTCCTGGGTTGGATCTCTAGCACCACAAATAATATAACTAAAGTCTATTTACAATTTCTTCATAGTGGAACATTTTCCCTTTTCCATTCCAAATAATATCTTTCTAGAACTGTATCATCTTAATTTATGTTCAGTTTCTGTTGTGTATCCATCTTTCCTATTCTCACACAAGTTCAAGACCCTTACACACATGGGCACATACACGCACGTGTGTGCTTCTGTGTGACTGGTGGATTTACGGTTCACTGTGCTTGTTGTTTGACTACTAGGGATCAACCCTAGGGCCTCCTGCGTGCTAGGCAAATGGTCTTCAGCTGAGCTTCATCCTCAGCCCCATCCTGTATTTTAGTCATTTCCGTGCCTCGTCCTTTCTGCTTGGGCAACTTTTCAAGGGTTCTGTTTAGCTTTCGCTGACCCTTTACCATATGTTCTTTATCTTTCCTGCCTTTCTAAACACTGCTTTCTGGTGTTTTCTCCTGTTGTGTTGATACTGTGTCCATCATGCCACCTCAGTGAGCTTAGAGGTTTTGTAAATTCTAAGAACAGTGGTTACCCCATTTTATTTTTCTTTGATACTTGGTTTGCTTCTGAGTATATAAGTTTAAAAATACATATTAAGCTGGGAAGGTGGCTCAGTTGGTAAGGTGCTTGCTTTGCAAGCAGGAGGAGCTGAGTTGGGTCCCCAGAATCCTCTTTTAAAATGCCAGCCATGGCGATAGGAGTGGGGGGGGGTGGTGTTCCTAAACCCAGAACTAGGGAGGTGGATTCAGGAAGACCTTTGGAGCTTACTGACCAGCCAGTCTAGCTTAATTGGTGAGCCCAGACCTGAGACCCTGTGACAAAGAAGATGGACAGTGTTCCTGAAGATAACATCTGAGGTTACCCTCTGGCCTCCACATGCATGTACATAAATTTGCACATAAACCTGCACTTGTATGTATAAAGAAGTTCATTGAGATGAGGCTCACACACTTGTTTGGTGCTTATGAAGATGTAGATGAAAGCCACATTATTGTTTTTTCGTTCAAGTGGGAAAGCCTAATAAGGAAACAAAGTTGAAGGGTTTGGGTTTTCTTACTATTCTTTTGTATGCTAGGGGATTACCCAGGGCCTCACACACGCTGGGCAAGCATTGTACTGCTGCTCTATCCTCAGACTTTAAGTTCCTATATAGTGTGATATTTTGTAAATCTATAATGTCAGATTATCATGGTGTTTTGTTACTTTTCTCAGCTCTATAACCAACAAATGTGAAGAAGTCAGAGGCAGCATCCTCTTAAGAAATTTGAAGAACATGAAATTAAAGTGGTTCTGAATGTGAACAAAATTGCTAATGACACATTTTAATAGTTCATAATTACATAGATCTTCCATGCTTCAATATGTTTTTGCAAAATAAATTGTTCAAATACAAACAAATGGTATTAAATTTGCAACAGTACCACTTAATCACAGTCGGCAGACTGTTTCAGAGCTATTAATACTATTTCATTGTTCATTTATTTTTATAATTAGAAAGAGTAATGAGGTAGCATACATACACTCCAGTGTATTAAGTGGTTTTGAAAACCTCATTTTCTTCTTCTGAATAATAAATACTGCTTCCTGGAACAGGAACCCACATGTCTCATTCTTGTTGTTACACGTTGCATTCTTACTGATATAAATGCCTTTGGAACCTTTTGCATTTGGGTGATTTTATGAAGTAGGAAATTCTTTTGCATATACAGTCTGTTGTTGGAATTCTTTTGGATCCAGCAGTTGTTCTAGAATCTGTTCTTAGTGGGTGGGGATTCCTATAGAATTTCAGGGTTTTCTTCAATGGTTTGATGGATTTTGTTTGTTATACCTTTTTTGTCCTTTTGCAGCATGAAAACACTAGGGATGTTCTCAATAGGCTGCACTGTCAGAAGGACAGAGCCCCTACTTCAGAGCCAAGGAGTGCGGAGCACAGCCTGTTGCAGAGCCATGGTGGGATTTCACAAACATTGGCTTTGAGTATCCCAGGAAACCAAACTGGATTGCTAGGACAACACAGGAAGGAGACTGAGGAAAAGAAAGAGAGATCACTTTTAGGCACTCTAGAGTAAAGAGATTATTATGAGCTCTTTCACATATGTAACTCTGAGATGATAGTTTCGGGCTCAGGGCTCAGGGCTCGGGTTCAGTAGTAGAAGGCTTACATAGTCTAAGCAAGGTGCTAGGTACATTTCCCAATCACCACCAGAAAATAAGTCCAGTTTTGTAGTAAGTAAAAATTAAAAATCAGAGTGGTTAGAAACCTGTCACAGTTGCTCAGCTAGTAATTTGTTGGTTTAGACTTTGTATCCCTGAAATTGTTGATTCTGGTAATTACAGTTTCCTCCTGACTGTATTATAAAAGTATGTGAAGCCACAGAAAAAACATCACTGAAATTGGAAGTTTCATATAAGAGAAATTTACAGATCCCTTTGTGCACTCTTGTTTGTTTGTTTGTTTAGTTGGTTGGTTTGAGAAAGGATTTCACTATGTAGCCATGGCTGTCCTGGAACTTACTCTGTAGTCCAGGCTGGCCTCAAACTCAGAGATCCACCTGTATCTGCCTCATGAGTGCTAAGATTAACGGCGTGCACCACCACCTCTTAGCATACTTTGGCAGTCTGCATTTTCTGCCAGTCCATTTTGAATAATCACAAATAAAACACTTACAACCTGTTTTTGGTTGCTGCGTTTAGACAAAGAATTGGACAATTTCTAAGTTAAGTTATTAAAACACACCTTCTCAATGCTTGTATTTTTAAAACATCATAATTAATCTGTGTAACAGATATTGCTGGAGGTAAACAATCTGCCTCAGAATTTTAATGCTCCATAATGAGCTTGGATTGACTCTCCACCAAAACCCACCCAGAGGCTGCGTCTTCAGGCTGAGTGTGGAGCGTGCCTTAAAGAGGCAGTGTAGGCTGCCACTGTCTGTCTACCAGCATTTAATAAAGCCCCTGCCTGTACGTGCCCAAGTCTGCTGCACAGGGTGTGTGCTGAAAGAGGGGTAGTCTTATATGGCAAGTATATTCCAAAGCTATATTTTAACTGGAAAATTTGGGGGTCATCTGATATGCCAGAAAATGTTTATATTTTATTACTAACATTCAATACTCACTTATGATGTGTTTGCCTGTGAGGTTACCTTTTGGGGTCAGTATGCCTTGACCTCTCCTTTTCTCCATAGTTGACACAGGACTCACAGCAATGGACTACAGGAGGCAGTGGGGGAAGGTGTCCTCTGCCCTCTGCTCTTGACCCCATACTCCCTGCTCCTGCTTGCTGGCTGACAGTCTGCAGTCCTGCCTTTGGTGGCTTCTTTCTCTTCATAGATTACCCTTTTCTCTCATTTTAACTTGTTGTAAATGGGCAGGGAAGCAGAGGCTCCTTTGTGGGTTTTCAGAAAGTGTCATGTGTATGGGCACAAAGATGGAAGAACTTAGTTTGACCAACTCAAATGTGTTTGGAACAAAGTCTCTCCAGAAGTCTAGAACTGTGGCCACGTAGTTTGTAGGACCAGAGGGTAGTCTTGGTGTCTCCCTGTGATCTATATTATATACCTTAATGCAGATTTGTAGCTATTTTTCTAATGTAAGTTAGAAATTATGTTTATTTCTGCATATCATTTTCACTCTTAAATATAGGCCCAAATTTCAATTTGTGAATTCTTTTGACATCTATTAAGAAATTTGTTTGCCATACATGCATTTCAGCATGATCTCTTGATAGCTGAATAACTTTGGGCTCCTCAATTACCCCAAGCAAAATTATTCTGCTTCCTGCTGGCGGTGGTGACAGCAGCAGTGTGCCTAGAGCTCCCAAGCACAAATGTCTGCCTTCCTCTTCCCCTGTCTGCCCTGGCTTACTGGCCTTTCATATTTTATCAATCTGTAAAGAAAGAAAGAAATCGTTTCCATTGTTTCATTTGTACTACAAGCACCGTTTTAGTGGAGCCTCTCGCTCCTTCTACAGACATTAATTGGATTCCTTTTGTTGCCCTTTGTGGAAATGCATACAGCCCAGTTGCAGTTAGTTGTGGATCTGAGTAGTATTCAGAGAGCAGCAAGACGTCTTGATAAAGATTTGCTGACGTCATCTTTAATATACTTTTCTTTCTGTTGTCTAGTTGCTGATCATCTGGGCTGTGATCCTCAGACACGATTCTTTGTCCCTCCTAACATCAAACAGTGGATTGCCTTGCTACAAAGAGGAAACTGCACCTTTAAAGAGAAAATTTCACGGGCCGCTTTCCACAATGCAGTTGCTGTAGTCATCTACAATAATAAATCCAAAGAGGAGCCAGTCACCATGACTCATCCAGGTAAACAGGAAAAGGGGCTTACAGTTTTGCCTCTTTTTTGAAATTACTACTTTGGGCATTCTTCTTCCTTTGGCAAAATCATAATCTTTGGTGTAATACTATGATTGTAGTAACTTTTGGTATTGTCACTTAATGGAAATGCATCTTTTTTTCTTTAAAAGAACCTGTAAAATTTCCTAATGGCTGGTTAGGATTGAGCTCACAGTAGTTTTGCTCTTCTACTCTTTGTGTGATGTCTTTAGTTATCATGTGCTTGCTATGGGGGTACTTCTATCAGACTGCAGTGGGCTCTCAGGGTTACCTGTCCTTAGAACAAATGTTGAAGCCACCTCAGTGATGAATACACACAGCAGTGTTAGACCGTTTCTTCATCTCTTGTGTAAAACACTTAAGGCTTTGTCTAGCAGTAGTTGCAGCTTATCGAGCATTTACACTATGTATGTGTACATGTGTACGCACGTTTGTATGTGTATGCCCACCACTTTGCCATGGCTTCTTAAGAGCATTTGCTGCTCTTGCAGAGGACCTAAGTTTATTTACAAGCACCTATGTCAGTTGACTCACAACTTCTTGTAACTCCAACTCCAAGAGATCCGATGCCCTCTTCTATCCTTTTAGATACTTGTGCACAGGTGTGCATGTACACACACACACACACACACACACACACACAGAGTATATGCACATACATACACATAAATAAAAATAAATATTAAAAACATGTTTAGGACAGTCCTTGTAGTCACATATGATGTAGGTTCTCTCCCAGTCTTACGGACCGGAAGAGGGAAGCCAGTAAGAGCCTGTAAAAGAAGGATAGACCCAATTTACTAATACTCAATCTCGTGAGCCTGGCTCTGAGATTCTGAAGTTTGATGTAGCTTTACATTCATGAGGATTCTATAGTACAGTGTCTTAATCAAGAGGTGCCTTTTTAAAAACACCCTGGTTTTGTTTGTTTGTTTACATTTATTTGTATATGTGTGTAGAGGTCAGAGGACAATTTGAGGATGTAGATTCTTGCCATCCACAGGGTGGGTCCTAGACAGGTGGATCCAAGAGCTAGATAGCCAGCCAGTGTAGCTGAAACCGCACAGACGTCTCAGCAGTAAGATGGAGAGCAGTAGAGGAGGAGTCCGGGCGTCATGTGACCATCACTTACTCTGATATGCTATAGAAGACCCAGTAAAGAAAAAATCTAATGTGAGGCAAGTTTTGGGAAATGCTTACAATAGTGTACTTGAAGAGGCTCTTCATGTTCACTGATAGACTGAGGTGTTCACGAAGCCTTAGCAGGAGTAACTCTTTAATAAAGCTGTTTGCTAGGCTTGTTTGACCATACAGTTCTTTATCAACAATGGTTGTAACAGTAAAAACTAAGAGGTTCAGAAGTAGAGTACACACAGGATGAATTCCAGAGGAACAGCAACTTCTTTCTATAAAGCCAACAGGATGAAGGTCTACATAAAGACATTAGCAAGTGGCACTGCATTGTGTCTAGAAATATCTTATGCCAGCCCTTTAGAGAAGCCTTATAAATCAGTAATAAGCTTACAATAGATAAAGGACTTAGTGATTACACATTTCATTAATCATTAGGAAAACTGCAATCTAAACAATAAGATACTCTTTCACACCCACTGCTGTTGGGAATGTGGAGCCAACTTGGAAAACTGTTCAGTAGTTTCTTTAAAGTTAAGCACAGATTTACCATATAAGCCAGCAGTCTTACCTCTAGCAGCCAACACAAGAAAAATAAAAAGAAAGGGGGGAAAAAAACAGAGGGGAAAATTTCCACAAAGATGTACATTTAAACATCCTAGTAGTTCATCAGTAGACAAACAAAGAAATGCATGTCCATAGAGCAAAGAACAACTTACCAACTACATTAAATTAACTGGGCTGCAGGAAGATTGCTATGAGTTAGGGGCCAGACGAGGCTATGTATTGAGTTTCAGGACAGCCTGGGCTACAAAGTGAGACCTTGTCTCAAAACCCTACTGATATATGGATAAACCTCACAAGCAGTTTGTTTAATAAAGGAAACCAGACACAAAAGCCAACTGCTGTTGCCTGGTTCCAATTTATATAAAATATTTAAGAAATCAGATGGAGAGAGAAGGAAAGCATGATTAGTGAATATGAAGGAGAACAATTAATTGAGTGTGGGGGAAATTTCTAAGCATGATAGAAGTTTTCTGAAGTTGAATTATGGTGATAATTGTACATCTCTATAAACTTATTGAATTGTGCACTTATAAAAGGTAAATCTGGGCTGGAGAGATGGCTAACTGCAGGCACCACTTGTACCAGGGGACATGATGCACTCTATCCTCTGTATATGCCTGTATCCATGTGAATATACCATAAAAAGACACATTATTTTTAATCTTTGAAAAAAAAGAAATATAAGCTAGAAATAGTGATGCACACCTTTAATCCCAGCACTTTGGAGGCAGAGGCAGATGAATCTCTGGGTTCGAAGCCAGCCTGGCCTACAGAGAGAGTTCCAGGACAGCCAGGCCTACACAGAGAAATAACAAACAAGAAAAATTATATATATAATGCAGTATATGTTATAATAAATATTATAATAGTTTAATATAATATTAAAATAAAACTATTGTATAAAATAAATAAATAATTATATATAGACAATGTAAATTATATTTGATTAAAACTATTTTTAATACAGACAAAATAAAAAGCAGCATAAAACAAATTTCTGTTGAGAATTTTATTCTAAGGAGACAAAGCAAAGAAAACTCAGTAAAGGAAAATGAAGTCACAGGAATACTTAGTTTCCTTTTGCTATAAAGGACATAATTGGGACAGCTGACAAAATAAGATTCTTTGACTGAAACAGTTCTGAGTTATATGTCCTCAAATATTCTTACTTTGATACATCATCAAACATTCATGAGATGGTCTCTTGCTTTATTCCCATTTTGAGTGTTCTGAGTAGAAATTAAAAACCTATAAAGATAAAACTTATACTTGAAAGTGAACATGTGTAAAATAGAGACATACTTTGCCTCCTAATTAGTGGAGAGGTGTCAGGTGCCTTTGAGGGTTAAACTGAAAGATTAGTGATCGATCCTAAATCTGCTTTTTGGTTAGATATAAGCCAAAGTACACTATTACAGTATTTTTAAAAACAAAACTTACATAATTATTTAAATAAAATTCATGGCTATTATCTTAACAAAAAGCAGTAGGAATAAATCTATTCATTAAAAAGATTTCTGCAATATAATTTTTCCTTTGTAAAGATTTTACAATAATACGCCATTTTATTTGGGGATTGTGTGGGAGGCTAGGTTGTTTCTCAATAGAAAAGCCTTTTCCCTGTTTTCTTTGAGCTCCTAGGTTGGTTGCTCATTGTTTCCCGTTTTCCCAAACAGAATAAATTTTGGGGGGAGGAGGTGTCTCTGTGTAATAGCCCTGGCTTTCCTGGACTTGCTTTGCTTTCCTGGACTTGCTTTGTCTCTGCCTCCCAAGTGCTGGGATTAAAGACTTGCATCACCACACCAGGCCAGATATAATGTTTTTGTTTTGGGGGGATTTTTTTTTATGTTATACAATTTTTGTGCCTGGAATGACAAGTGCATCTTATAAAATTATGAGATCAGTGTATTTATTCCTTCAAGTTTGAGGTGGCACTTATTTTCTTTCCAAGCATAGCTTTCTTCATTTTTCTGGCATGTTTTTCTATACAGCTAATTGTTTTTAACTGTATTTAGCACGAAAGTTCATGATACGAAGCTGTATTTGCAAATGGCAAGCATTCTGTGAAACACATTGTAGGATCCAGAGTGTTTTCCTAAGGAACATGTCCACCATTGGAGAGACAAGCGTGCATGAAGTGATGACGGAACTTCCAGGCAAAAGGCTCCCGACTATTAAATGTAAGGGACTTACCAGAAGACTTGACTGAGGCGGCCTCAGTGTGCTGGGCCCTAAGTACTTAAGACTATTTAAGATTTGGCCAGAGAGAAAGCTCCTCTCACTAGAGGAGCCGCGTCAGTCCAGACAATGACTGTTGTGGAGTCTAAGAGTGGATAGGAGAAAATTAGGCTGAGCTAACTGAAAGCAAGTAGAGGGGTTTGAATTACTTGTTAACTGGATCTTTTTTGCCCTCACATTAGACCTTTATGTGTAAATTTGGCACACATGGTACTTCTTCCATGGACTTTGGTCATGCGTAGAAAATAAACATTGAATTATGGTTGCAAGAAGGCTTTAAGTTGAAGGGATCCTGGGGGTTCCCTTGATGAAATGACTTTTGAGCAGAAGCCCAAAGTTTGAAAAAATACTCTAGGCAGAAGGTGCCTCATGAGTAAAGGATCTATATGGAAAAGAACAAAGCAAAAATGTTTTAAGGCTGGGAGCTGGATGGGAGTACAGTGTGAAGTAACCAGTGTGGCTGAGTATGGAGGGATGGTCACAGTAGTATCAGACTAAATTTACTGGCAAAGTATGCCAAAGGCAAAACTATTACTCAGTAATAGTGTATGAGGATTTTGAAAGAAGGGAGGTGGTGTTTTCTGAGTCAGTGAGGTTAATACCATTTATTGGATATTGTGTTGTCCCAGCTTGGTGCTAGGTTCTCCCTAGGTGTGAAGCCTCCCATCTGCAGCAGCATGGTAGCTGTCCATCCCACATAGGATGCTATGAGGAAGAGTATTTAGAAGAGCCCAGGGAGAAGGTGTGGCTGATAGTACTTAAAATTTGGTTATAGAAAAGTAAGTATTTCAGCCTGGTGTATGTACCAGAAGCCTGTTCACCTCTGAGAAATATGGTTAAGTAGAACAGTTTTACATTAGATGATCTGAAGCCCTCTGACTCCCATCCTGTCAGGGAGGCGTTTCTTGATGATGAGTCTTCAAAATTGTGGTCCTCTTCTAATCCCTATTCCCCAACTCTCAATTATGTACACACTAGCAACTCTCCATCTCACGGACATGGTAGTCAGCTCTAACCCTCCCTAAATACCATTTTCATCCTATAGGGCAGCACTTCTTATTCAAGGAGTGTCAGAATTATTTATGATGCAACTATCATAAAGCTACTAATGCCAGCACCCTCTCCTTCCCTTTGACCTGTAACTCAGATTCTCAAGGGGTGTATGCGAAGACCCCACTTGTATTCTTACAGCATCTCTGTTGACCCTTCACTTTAGCAAAGGAACATTGGATCGATGCTTCTCATTGCTACACATTTGAAGATGAACTAACACGAGGTGACAGTGAAGGACAAAGAAACAGGTGCCTGTCCTTGGTTAGTTACAGTCCAAGGCTCCTGCCATCTTCAGAGACCTTTGTACCTGCCAGCACTGTCCCTTTTTCTGTTCTGCTGCCCCTTTCTTACTTGACTATCTATATGGAAAAGCTCCTAAGTCTCTTTCTCTTCTCTTCAGTGGTCATCAGTATGCCTTGAACAGTGTAAACATGTTTTTATTCCATTGAGGTGTTTAGTTTTGATATTAAGCTTTGTTCTCATATTGCTTAAACAGATCTTAAAATTCCATGTTTTAATCGATGTACTGTGTTTTCTTGCTTTGGCCATGCTTCCACAGCTTGACATCTTCTCCTAGGGAAGGCCCTTCATCTGGTGGCCGAAGGACATCTTCCCAGTGCAGGGTCTGTGATAAGAGTGACAGGAAAGACTATTCAATATGTGGTTTTACTTGTTAACTCCTGTTAGAAGAACGAGTTATTGTTGTGTAGCCAGCAGACGTGTGTGGTGATGTAAAGGCTCGGATAGTAGGAATAAAACACATTTGCCTGAAAACTAAGCCTGGGGTTTTTGCAGACTTTGCTGCTGCTCTCTAGTAGTCAGAATGAAATCTTATCATGTCATTGTCTAATTGAAATCTCCATATAGATTTGTATGCCTTTAGGAATGTATGCACATTCCTAACCAAATAATCTGTTGCTTTTTAATCTCCATGTCAGTCGGCAGTAGTAACCTTAGATTTTGGCTGCTGAACACAAGCAATTGACTGGCTCCTCTCCTTCCATCAAATTCTTAAGGAATTTATTTTAGCTCGATAGATAGCAACAAGTAGAAAACATACTTTATAAAATACAGAAAACTGACTTTGAATATAAAAACATACCTTACAAAAATTAGTTTAAAACAACCACAAACACACTGCAAAAAAATACCTTTAACATATCAATAATTTGGGCCACTTGCTATTAATGAATGAATAATATAGTCATGCTGCTGTTTTATCACTTAAGGGTTTTGTTTGTTTTTTAACTTTTCCCTGAATATGGATTTAATTACCTCAGAAAAGATTGAGACTGCAGTTTTAATTGCACTGTTGTGGTAGGCAAAGTTTAAAGTGTATGTTCACTTTTGTCGGTATTTCCAGCTATTGCTCCTGTGGATTTTCTATGTTGTACATATAGATTTTTTTAAATATTAAAAAAATAACACACACACAACTGTGTGGTGGCATGTGCTTTTAATCTCAGCACTGAAGAGTCAGTAGCAGGCAGATCTCTTAAGTTCAAAGCTAACCTGGTCTACATACTGAGTTCCAGGACAGCAGTGCTGCATTGAGACCCTGTCTCAACTCAGAGAGAGAGAGAGAGAGAGAGAGAGAGAGAGAGAGAGAGAGAGAGAGAGAGAGAGAGAGAGATTGAGATTTAAAATCTAAAACTGAGCCACACGGCAGCAGCACATGCCATTAACTCCAGCACTTAGGAGGCAGAGGCAGGTGGATCTCTGAGTTCAATGCCAGCCTGATCTACAAAGTCCAGGACAGCCAAGGCTACACAGAGAAATTCTGTCTGAAAAGAAAAAAAATCTAAAACCAATACACTGAAACATTTTCCCCCTAAGATCTATTTTTATTTGTATGTCTGTAAATGTATGCCACATCTGTGCTGGTGTTCATGGAGCCCAGAAGAGGGCCAGGTTCCCTGGAGCTGGGTTCCAGGTGGTTGAGACCCACACAAGTGAGAGCTAAGAGAACTAGGGTTCTCTGGAAGAACATTTTTTAACTTCCAAGCTATCTTTCCCCTGGAGCCGTAGTTAAAAATAATAGCTTCAAAAAAATAAATGTAGTGATTCCATTTAAAAAATGTCCCCATGGGTTCTTAACTTTGCCTTAATTTTATATACCTTAAGTGGGAGGAGAAACCCTTCTACCTTGTAGGTATTTGAGTATAATATGCTTTCTTGTTTGAACTATTCACTTGATGTACTTTTTTCTCTATCTCGTGCTTATCTTTTTCCCACTGGCCACAGAAGAGGAAGAAGGTAAAATAGTATTAGGAATCCACTTAAGTTTGGAATGCTGTTTTGCAAGTAGATTTCATGGGGCTGAGAGATGCACAGGAGTGGCTGCTGTGCAAGCAGCAGGACCTGAGTTCTGATGCCAGCACCCATGTAAAACAGCCAGGTACTGTGGTATATGCACTGGGCTATGGAGACAGGCAGATTCCTGGAGTTTATTGGCTAGTCAGCTCGACAAAATCAGTGAACCCCAGATTCAGCCAGAGACCCTGTCTCAAAAAGTAAAGCTAGAAGGCCAGTGGAGATAGCTCAACCGGTAAAGCACCTGCCTTACAAGGCAAGCCTCATGCAACCTAAATCCCACCCTTAGAACCCACATAAAAGTGGAAAAAGAGAGAACCAACTCCATGGAGTTGTTTTCTGACCTCCACATATGTGACATACAAATGTCCCCAAACTATAATAAATAAAAATTAAATAATTAAAAAATAAAAATAAAAAATAAAACTAGAGATTGATAGAGGACAACAACCAATGCCAATGTTTGGCCTTCACACACATATGCATGTCCCCTGCATCTACACACAAAATAGAAATCAATTTTATAGGTCACAGGTTAGAAGACATTAACAGATGCATAGAGTACTGGGGCTTAGTGTGAAAGTTAACATGTAGACCACTCTCCTCCAGCTTAAATCTACCCTGGTTGGAATGCATGGTTGTGTGCTTAACCACCTACTTAAAAGTATTTTATAAGAAAGTTATAACAAAGCCTACCTGTAAGAGTTTTATTTGAAAAGGACACAATACCAGGGAGAGAGAATTTTGGAACACAAATAATAAATAAGAAGGTATTCATTAAGGTGACATGCAAATTGGCTTTTAAAAATCAGCAACAAAGGACATATGTGGAAATGTCTGGCTTAAGAAGAGTTCAAGTAGAGAAATCCTTAGGCCCTTAATTTTGGGAGCTCATCACTATTGGCTAATGAACGCCAGATTATTAAGAAAGTGTCCTTGTGGACATAATCTAATATGAGGAAGTGGTAGTCTTACACTACTCTTGATATTAGAAATATTATTATATTCATTTTAGCATTTTATTTTAGCAAGACACTTAATACTGCTGTAGAGAAAAGAATAAGATGGAAAAACTGTAAACCGTCCCTCTTAATGAGCATACTTGGAACTTGAATGTCAAAATGAACCTGTGACTCCATATGCATATAAAAAGTAAAAGAAAATGGAAATTTCATTATGAGTGGCGTATTTGCCTGGTCTCAAAGTGCTTCCTCGCAGAATATTTACTGATGACACAGGGGAAAAGAGTAGCTTCATGGTACAGATGTCTGGAGGACATTGATTTCACAGATGATCAAAGTAAACACCAGTAATGGATGGAGCAAAATTGCACCATCTGGTAGTGAAAAGAGCACAGCATGGCCTCTGTGTTGGTCCTGCCCTAAGTGCGTGACCTGGACCTAGCTTCGGGGAAGCACCCTCTACAGAGTAGCTGAGCTGTAAACCCTCAAGGTCATCAACATCAAGGAAAGACTGAGGGACTATTTGAAACTGACAGTCTTTTAAAAAATAGCTAGGTACTTTAGACAGCTTTGGCCTACACTGCTACAAAGAGCCTTATTGGGAAAACTGGGGAGGCATGAAAAGGATTCTGAAATGAGATGATAAGATTTATCCATTCAGAATCATTTTTAATTTGGAGGGACTGTTTCCCACTCCCCCTCCTCCCTGCCTCCCACCCCTGGTGTGTGTGTGTGTGTGTGTGTGTGTGTGTGTGTGTGTGTGAGAGAGAGAGAGAGAGAGAGAGAGAGAGAGAGAGAGAGAGAGAGAGAGAGAGAGAGAGAGAGAGAGAGAGAGAGAGAGAGAGAGAATATGCATACGTTATATATTGGATAATGAGGCAAGGTATCAGGCCAACAACTTACCCTCAAAGGTTCTAGGTTCTAAATAAATAGATACTTGCAACTTTTCTGAAAGTTTGGGATTTTTAAAACTTAGTGAATTAGAAATACACATGAAAACTACATTAAGATTTCAACTCACCCCCGTTAGAAATTTAACAACAGCAAGTGCTGGCGAGGCTGGTGGGGCAGATTGGACGGCAAGGAACCTTATGTAACGCCAGTGAGGACGCAAATAGACCCAGCCACTATGGAAATCAGTAGGGAGGCTCCTCAAAAACTAAATATAGAACTGCCATCCCATCCATACATTCACTCTTGTGAAAGTATCTGAAGGAGTCTTAAATCAGCATGTGATTGCAGCAGTGGCCACAGTAACCAGGTCACAGAATCAGTCCAGGTGTCCATCTGCAGATGAGTACATGGAGAGTGTGTATATACACAGTGGAGGCTTTTGACAGTTTCTGTTTGTTTTGAGACAGGGTCTCACTTAATGTAGCCCTGCCAGTCTGGGTCTTTGGGGTTTGGAAGAATAGTTCCTATGAGGGGAAAGCCAAGAGCAGAGCTCCAGAGAAGACATTTTTGAATAGTTGAAAGACTGTTGTGTGGAAAAGGGGGTTTCACTGACTCTGGGATTCAGCTTAAAATTGGAATGTTCGTTATAGTCAGTGCCACTATGTGACTTATTGACAGGACTTTCTTTTCATGATGGGCAGGGTTGTGCCTTAGCAGCAGATGGTTTGTCCCACCAGGAGATAGGCTGTAGTTTACTTCGTGACTTATTGACAAGACTTTCTTTTCATGATGGGCAGGGCTGTGCCTTAGCAGCTGATGGCGTTTGTCCCACCAGGAGACGGGCTGTAGTTTACTTCGTGACTTATTGACAAGACTTTCTTTTCATGATGGGCAGGGCTGTGCCTTAGCAGCTGATGGCGTTTGTCCCACCAGGAGACGGGCTGTAGTTTACTTGGTGCTGTTTTTTCTGAGTACAGAGCTAAGAGCCATGGATGGCATGTAGCCATGGATGGGCATTTGGAAATCTTTATTTGGGTAAAGCAGGCTTTCTTTATACTTTAACTACCTGTAGCTGAAACTGGTTGCCTTGTAAGGGCTGATATTTGTAGAGTTCCTATAATCTGTTGGAGGTGGGTAACCACTCCAAAATCTTTCTGCCAGAAACTTTGGTCCTACTGTCTCTTCTTTTTTATGATACAAGAAAAGGCCCAGACCAAGATTATCAAGTGAGTTCTCAGTCAAGAAGCACTGTGGGGGAAAAAAGTTGGCATTTAAATTCTTGTCTTAGTCAGGGGTTACTATTGCTGTGATAAAACACTATGACCAGAAGCAATTTGTAGAAGAAAAGGGCATATTTGGTTTCCACTTCTGCATTACTGTTCACCATTGAAGGGAGTCAGAACTTAAACAGGGCAGGAACTGATAGAGACCATGGAGGAGTGTTGTTAATGGTTTGCTTCTCTTGGTTTGCTCAGCCTGCTTTCTTATAGAACCCAGGACCATCAGCCCAGGGGTAGACCCACCCACAATGGGCTGGAACCTTCTACATAAGTCACTAATTAAGAAAGTGCCTTACTGGGGCTGGAGAGATGGCTCAGAGGTTAAGAGCACTGGTTGCTCTTCCAGAGGTCCTGAGTTCAATTCCCAGCAACCACATGGTGGCTAACAACCATCTAGAATGAAATCTGGTGCCCTCTTCTGATCTGCAGGCAAATATCGTATACATAATAAATAAAACCTTTTTTTTTTAAAGTGCCTTACAGGCTTACCTGCAGCTCAATAGTCTGGAGACATCTTCTTAATTGAGATTCTCTCCTCTCAGATGACTATAAGTTGGTCAGTTAACATAAAAACTATCCGGTGCTGTATATTGTCTCTTAGATTTACTTGTGTGAGAGTGAAATGTTTCTTTTCAGAGGAGTAAAGGAATATGTGTTCAGAAGATCCTTGCTCTATTTGAAGATAACCTAGTCCTGTGTCCTAGTGAGTCATCAGTGACTGAGGCCTCCCTTGGTGGCAGCCCCATTTGGCTCCCCTACAGTTTCATGGCAGGAGAATCCAGTTGTTAGTTGGCACTATGAGACTTTGTTGCGGCTCCACTACAGCTGCTTTTATGCCAGTGTACTTCTATGACAGACCTTTGCCTTCCAGTGCCATGATATCAGCTGTCCCTCCTTGCCATAACTCACTGCCTTGTCCCATAGACCACAGGTCTTGGTTTTCAGCTATGTATCTATTCATAGTTCCACTGTAACCCTAAGCAACTTCAGATGTACATCTTAACCTAAAATTCTTCTTCCGGTCCTTCATCCATTGATTTCTTCTGGGGCCTGATCTTATAGCTGTTCTCCTGGGTCTTCCCACCTCACTAAGCTGTTAATCTCAAGTCTCAAACTCAATAGCCAGCTTTCTGGTCATTGTCTCTGGCTATTTTCCCCTCTCCTTTTATTTTGCTTTCTTGAAATTTCCTGTTTCTTGGGCACATTCTCTATGTTTTCTGAGTTTTTCTCCTGACTCTACTATGCTGTTCCCCTTAAACCACTCCCAGTCACTTTTAAGATTTCTTAAAGATTGTATATATGTTTGTTTGTTTGTTTGTTTGTTTTTCCAAGACAGGGTTTCTCTATGTAGCCCTAGCTGTCCTAGAACTTACTCTATAGACCAGCTGGCCTTGAAAATTTTTTAAGATTTCTTCAAAATTGTATTTATGTTTTAGCTTCATGTATGTATGTGCTCCCACATGAGTACTTGGTGCCCCTTGAGGCCAGAAAAAGGGTGTTAGGTCCTGGAACTGGAAATAGATAATTGTGAGCCACCATGTAGGTGCTGGGAACCAAACCTGGGTTTTGTTAAGAGCAGCCAGTGCTCTGAACAGCTGAGCAATTTCTCCAGCCCCACACTCAGTTACTTTGACCAGCAGTTCCACTGGGGCAAAGGCTGTGGTAAATATAGCTCACCAGATACCCTCAGAACCATTTGGGGTTCCCAAATGCCTTGAATGTCAGGCTGGGAGATTTGAGTAGAAGAGAAACAGCATTTGAACTGAAGAGTGACAAGAAACATCTGTGTTTTAAGAAACCAGTAATAAATCTCAGCAAGAAATCTATAACTGAAACAAAATCCCCTTTATCCATCAAAATTACTGCTGTGCTCCCCTCTAGTACCCGAGAAAACCAACAGCTTCGAGCTTGCTAGGCAAGTAAATACTCTGCCACTGAACTTACACCCTTGCCTTGGTGGTTTGAATGAAAATGCCACTGCTCCCCATGCCCCCACCCCCACAGGGCTCTTACTGTTGGGGAGGAATTAGGAGATGTGGCTTTCTTGGAGGAGGTGTGTCATTAGGAGAGCATGCTGTCTGCCTCCTGCTCTTGCATCAAGATGTGAGTTCTCAGCTGTTCCTGCTGCCATCCCTTTGCTCTACCATCATGGACTCTAGCCCTCTGAAACTTTAAGCCCAACTAACATTTTCTTTTATAAGTTATCTTGGTCATGGTGTTTTGATATAGCAATAGAAAAGTAACTAAGACATCTGCCAAACACTAGAAAAGGAAAACATAGCTAAGGACTTAGAATAGAGCCATTGGTGAACAGCCTATGCTGAAACAGGTGGAAAGCAGTGTGGGGCTTGGCTGCCCCTTGGCAGCTGAACAGAGTGTTGTAGAAAACCCGAGTTATACCTGCCATTTCAATGGCCATTCTAGATAATTTAGATCTCTTTCACTTAGCTTGTGGTGTTCTGCTTAACAACATATGAAAGGTTACTGGGTTTTTCAGGAATAGCTAGTGCCATTGCTAGTAACAACCCAATTATAAAGGTGCCATTGAAGGTGCTGGTGGCACACCTTTAATCTCAGCAGAGGCAGGTGGATCTCTGTGATTTTTGAGGCCGGCTTGGTCTACAGAGTGAGTTCCAGGACAGCTAGGGAGAAAGAGCACATGAGCATGCCCTTGAGCTTCTAAAAAGGGAAGTTTCCTAAAATTGTCTATATCTGAGTTTTGAAATTCCTTAGCTTTGCAAGGTGACTTGAACTTGATAAGTTCAACTGTTGGTCTGTTTTCAATGGGATCTTACACAGAGATGTTATTTTCTAGAAAGCAGGCAAGCTTACAGCAGAAAAGCTGAGCTGCTTTTCTCCCTTTGGAGCCTGAGGTCATCAAGTACAGCCCCCTCTCCCCCAGTCTTCTTTTGCCAGCATCCCAGCCGCACTGTGCTGGCCACAAGACTTACTCCAAGGTAAGGTGAAAGGAAGGAATCTGCTACTTCCCAACTAGGAAGACTCACTCCGTGAGCTGAGGCCTGAATCTTCTTAGCATCAGGGAGGGTCACATTGGTCTATAGGTACCTGAGTGCCTCCTGAGCTAGTAGGGAACAGAGTCCTATATTCTGGAGTGGGCTTTTTTAGTTCCTTTTATTTTGGTGAATAACAGCGGATAACTCATTAGCTATAGCACTATAGATCTGCCACCAAATTTGCAATCAGTACCTAACTATTTGAAAAGAAAAACTGATCTTTCTAAGGGCTATACAGCTTTCTCATTTTTGACTCTTAGGCCTTACGATTCCAGATCCCCAAATAGTTCCTAATTGGGCACCTCAAAGTTGATATAAGCACGATTACAGTGGTATTATATATTTCCACTCATCCATTTTATCTTTGAAATATAGGACATCTGGTAGTTGGCTTCTCTGCTTTTTACAGGAAGACAGATGACCCAGCAGCTCTGTGGTCGTTAGCGGTGGTGGCTTCTATGGCACTAGAGCATTACACATGCCACACTAGCCTGCTGCCACTGTGCTGTGTCCCCAGCCCTTTTAATTTACTTACTGTTTGTTTATTGTTATTTTTACAGTCAGTATCTTACACTGTAGCTCAGACTTTCCTGGAACTCAATGCAATCCTCCTGTCTCAGCTTCCCCAGTGCTGGGATTATAGGCATGAGCCATCATACCCAGCTTCTTTTAAACTATTTTATTATTGCTTTTAGAGGCAGAGTTTTATGTATTCAGGCTGGCCTCAAAATTGTTGTATAGCTGAGGATGACCTTGACCCTTCTACCTCCTGAGTACTGGGGTTCCAAGCATGTACCATTGTGTATGAGTTTTTGTGCGGTGCTGGGGATCAAACCCTGGGCTATGTGCACTCCACAAACTGAACCTTACCTTAACTCTCCTTTTTTTTTTTTTTTTTAACCTATTTTGAGGCAGTGTTTTGTTGAGTTAACCAGCTTTCCCTTGAACTTGCTACCCTCTTGCCTCAGCCTCCTGAGGAGCCATTATTACAAGTACACAATACGAGACCCAGCTTCATTCTGTGTTTTCATGGGGAGAAAGATGAATAGAAAATATTATTAATGTCTCTAATAACAGAATCACTTCTGGAGATTAGAAAATAACAGTTTTGTCAATGCCATTATAGCAATTACTTCATCAGTGGATACTGAGAGCTTTGAGTAAAAGCTTTTTGAGGCTTTAGCTGTTCACAGGATCAGAAAGTATTACTCTACCAATTGCTTATTAATTAATAGAAATACATTTACTTACAATGAAATCTGGCAGGTACTAGTTATTCAAGTCATAAAGTTTGCCATCAGTAATACTAGTAAACCCACCCTTTGCTTCCTGAGGTGATTCCCTGGAGAGGAAGGAAGGGATTACCTCATAGCTCTCCTACCAACAGTGAGAGGACATCAATCAGGACTGATCCAGTGAGTCCAGACAGAAAGCGTTTTCAAAATACCTGCCATCAACGCTTCAGAAAGGGCAGCATCAGGCAGCGTGGTGGGTCACAGCTGCCACCCCCTCACTTGAGGTGGGGCAGGAGTACCAGGAGCACAAGGTTGTCCTCAGCTATAGCAAGTTTTGAGGCCAGCCTGGACTATGTAACACCTTGTCTTGAAAAACAAAGCCAGGGCTTACATGATGACCCAGCAGATGAAGGCGCTTCCTACCCACCTAATGCGTTCAGCCCTGGAGTCCGCTTGGTGGAAGGAGAGAACTAACTCCTGCCAGTCTTCCCCTGACCCCAAATGCATCATGTACTTTTCATGTCAATTAAGATCAGGTCATTTCCTTACCCCTTAAGAAGTGAAAGGAAAATAAAAAATAAAAGAAGTGAAAGAAAACCTGGGTCATGGTATGAGCTCAATGAATATTGACAAGTGTTGAACTAATTAAACTTTTCTTTCCTAAACAGCTTTCCTGTTGAGATTAGTTGATGCATCCATTTAGTGTTTGATCAAAGAAATTACTGGATTGGTTCCCTTGGCTACCTGTGTAGCTCTCCCCATTACTTTTCCAGCTTGAGTCTTCAAGAGGGAGCCTCAGAACTGATTTCTAAAACCAATTGTACTTGGTGTGATTATAAAGCAATGAGACTGATTGTCGTATGTTGTTTGTGGGATCCGTCTCAGTTACTTTATAGCCATACCTGGTATCTTACACTACAGACCATGCCTGTTGATCAGCATTGTAAAAGCACAGACTTAAGGCTTCTAAATGGAAGTTTAAACTTACTTAGTATTATTTTATGATTCTTTTCAACTTACTGAATAGAGGCAGGTGTTAATTTAATAATGCTAGCTTTAATTTTGTAGTTTTGTTTTTGTTTATAGATTTTCAAAAACAAAATTAAATAAACTGATAAACTACTACTTTAATAAAGTGACTAGAACAGTTTTGAATACAGTACTACACACGTGTATATTCCACTGGCTGTATTTTTCTCAAAACTTTTGATACTGAGTTTTTCTTGTCACTCGTCCTGACTGCTAAAGGTAACAAGACATAAAAATCAAAGAAATATTTTTAATATTCATTGAAGGAGCCTTCAAAAGGTCAAGCTTTGGGATAATCTGTTCGCTTGGTTTTATATTTTATATCTGGATTCACAACACTTCTTTATACTCACATAAGTTATGGTTTTCTTTTTCCCAAAATAAAATGGGAAGCCTAGCCACCATCTTTCTCCAGGTTCTTTGGAAAAGATAGATTATAAAAGTTGCATGGTGTCAGCATTAACTTTCTCTCAAGAAAGGACAGCTGCTGACAGCTGCATGTGGTAGAGAAGCTTCCCTGTCACCTTAAAATAAAGTGAAAAGCTGTTGGCTAATGGAGGACAGCAGGGCTAGTGATCTGTGCTGTCTATTCTTGGGGGAGTATCTGCTTGCTTCGACATATTACTTGCTCTGGAAACCATGTAAGAAAGGACCGGGAAGAACAACAGAACCATCCTTGTAATTAGCTTACACCGTTTGTACCTGTGGTCAGACCTCTGAACAGCTATTAGAAGGTGAAGGCTTTGGCCACCATTCTGGGTAGTAGTCCAGAAAGCTGAAACTTGGCCCTACCTAGAGGATTTGAGTGCAGTGAGCATGATTGACAAGGTGGGAGACTAGGACGGAAAACTCAAGTTGGAGGCAAGCCTAGGCAACATGAGATGCTGTCTCCAAATTATGTAGGGAAAATCGTTGAGTTTGAGATCCAGAAGGGCCCTGGAAGGAGAAAATGTTATCAGTAAAAGATGTTGCCATTTGGCACTTTGTTGTCACTCTGTAGCCAATTGTATGTCCTAAGAAATATGCCTGCTTCTTTCTATTCCTTTTTCTAATTCTACACACGGTCTTTGCTCATCAGAACATGTTAGAATGATCAGTGCAAGAACTACGCATTTATACTATGAATGACAGCACCTTTCTGTTAGAACTTTCGCAAGATCTTTTGCTATGAAAAGGTTGAATACTAGGCCCACCCTGATTTAGTCATAGGTAGTTGGCTTCATAATGTTTCTAAATGCAACTGTAAGGCAGTTGGTGCGTTGTTGAGACTACAGTTGTTTTGTGCATTACCTGTTTGTCTGGAGTACTGCATGTGTTCCCATGCCGGTCATGTGCACAGCTGCAGCCTCATGTCTGTTGGACAGTGGAATCTATAAACATTCTCATTAGCAAAAAAATGTGATAATTTCTCTAAGGAACATATGTATATTTATTTGATGTCTCTATGAATTTCACATGTCACTTGAGTCTATGTATTTGTTTTACATTACAGGCACAGGAGATATTATTGCTGTCATGATAACAGAATTGAGGGGTAAGGATATTTTGAGTTATCTGGAGAAAAACATCTCCGTACAAATGACAATAGCTGTTGGAACTCGAATGCCGCCAAAGAACTTCAGCCGTGGCTCTCTAGTCTTCGTGTCAATATCCTTTATTGTTTTGATGATTATTTTCTTCAGCGTGGCTCATATTCTACTTCATTCAGAAGATCAGGTACACAAATGCTCGCGACAGGAACCAGGTGAGCTAACCAGTACTCTAACCAGCTGTAATCCCTGAGGATCTTGTGATCATATAGCTTAAGTACTTCTTTATGTAATGTATTTAAAAACAACAACAACAGCAAAACAAAACCATGCCAGGAATGGTGGAGCACACCTGTAATCCCTGCCCTCAGGAGTTTGGGGCTGCTGGACTACAACAGTGAGTTCCGGGCCAGTCTGAGCTTTATAGCTAGCTACATAGCTAGCTGCCATCTCAGTTAAAAGAAAGAAAATGGTTTGCATATGATTATCAAAGTCAGTAAATGAACGTTTTTAAATACATTTCCTGACCTATAGGCCCCCTCAAGTTCTCCAGAGCTTCTCAGAAGTGTCCTTGATAGCAAAGAAAACCCCATATCAGTTAGGTCATATTGTGAGTTACATTTGGTTGTACTGTGTCTTGACTGTTTTCTGACACTGGCATCTCAGAAGAGCACTGGCCAAGTATTTTGTACTTGTCAGTGTAATGTGCCTCGTAGTTTCATTCAGGTTATGTGCATTTGTCAGCATCACCAGCTCTTTTTAAGCATTAGGGTAGTGGTAACCTTGCTCTGGTTTATTAGAAGCAGTAGTGATCCATTTCCCCAGTTGTGGCACCTTGTCTAACTGTAGTAAACATCACAGCACAGGTCCACTGCTGTCTTCAGAGCTATCCTGATTGGTTTGTGCTCATGTGCATGCATGTGTCCTTCTGTTCAACTCCGTTACATGCAAATTTGCATGCTCACCACAATCAAGCTGTGAGACAGCTTTTCTGTAAGGAAAAGGTTCTCTGTTCTCTCACAGCCAGAGACTCCCCTTCCCCTAATCCTTCACCACCACTGACCTGTTCCCAGCTCTGGTGGTGTCATTTCAAGAATGTTGTATAGACAGAGTCAGAGTATATTTCACCTGGAGAGGTAGGTTTGTTCTTCTTCATTCAGCAGAGACCCCTTGAGGTCCTTCCAAGCTGTGTACATCAGTAATTCTTTTTTATTGGTGGGTGCTATTGTGTGGTATGGTTGTACTTTCATTCCTGCATTAAAAGATGGCTGGATACTCAGACATGAAAGAACTCACAGTGAAAAGAAACTCAGTGGATAAGGTTTATATCCATGTAAATCATGGGAATGTCTTCAACTAGCTTGTATTTTGAGGTATGAGAGAAGAAAATGGAGAGATAAGATGATGAGAACTGCAGACATAGAATTTTGGTCCTCATATGTAGGTTTCTGTGAGATGACAGCCTGTCCGTCAGGTGTGCTGCTGTGTGCCTTTCATTCCAGCAATGAGAAAGTAAAGGCTAGGCAATTACAGTATTTAATGAAGCCTATGCTGTTTACTGGGTTTGAATTCAGCTTGGTAGGTTAATGAGCTAATTCCAACTAAATGGAATTGTCTGTAAATATAAGAAAGTTGTCTTTTACTAATAAGATAAAATTTATGAAAAACTTTCATGTGGTTGAGTCCTATGAAAGAATTGTGAAGATATTGAAGGTTAATTTGTGTTGAATATTTCTGAAAATAAACCATATGGAAAGAGAAAAAAAAAGATGGCTGAATAATTTTCAGTATGCAGGTAAAATACATCAGCTATGAATGTTCATGTATGGGCTTTTGTCTGACCATGAATTTTCATTTCACTAGAATAAAAGCATAACTTATGAACACAATATAAGTAAATATGTGGTTTGTGCTTGTTCTGTGTGAGCATGTGTGCATATCTGTGGAAACCAGAGGTCAGCAGAAATGCAAATTCAGGTCTTCATGTCTGTATGGCAGGCACCTGTGCTGACAGCTGTCTCCCGATCCTGGGCATCTTTCAAGTGCTTCAGTGAAATGTCCACCTAAGTCCCTTGTCCATTTTATTCCTAAGTTGTTTGTCTTCTACTGTTGAGGATTTTTAAATTTTTATTTATTATTATTTTATGCATTTTTCTGGATGCTTCTATACATCACATGCATACAGTGACTACGGAGGGTGTTAGATTCCCTGGAGCTGGAGTTACAGGTAATAGTGAGCCACCATATGGATGCTAAGAATCAAACTCAGGTTCTCTGAGAAAGCAGCCAGTGCTCTTAACACTAAACCATCTCTCTAGTCTCTTTATGTATTGTAGATATGTGCTTTACAAATGCTTTCTTCTCAGTTTGTTTGTCCACTTTAATAGTCTTGAAAACCAAGTTGTTAGGGATTTTCTGATTCTGATGAAGTTTAATTTGTGAATTTTTACTTGAAATTGTACTTTTGGCATCAATTTTTAAAAAGCTCTTTGTTTCACAACAATTTTCTCCTTGTTTCTAAATATTTAAAATACTACATTTTAAAATCAAGTCTGCAGTTCATTTATCTGAAGCTGTCTTTTTTTTCTTTTTCTTTTTCTTTTTTCTTTTTTGTTTTGTTTTTTGTTTTATTTTGGTTTTTTGAGACAGGGTTTCTCTGTGTATCCTTGGATGTCCTGGACTCACATTGTAGACCAGGCTGGCCTCAAACTCATAGTGATCCACCTGCCTCTGCCTCCCAAGTGCTGGAATTAAAGACATGCACCACCACTATCCGGCTGTTTTGTTTTGTTTTTGTTTTCTTCTAATACAAGCATTTTGTGCTATGAAATTCTCTCAGCACTTCGTTAGCTCTGCCTCACGGATTTCGACACATGCTTTCATTCAGTTCTATATTCTCCTGCCTCCAGCCCCAAGTGCTGTGTGATAGCTGTGCACCAGCATGCTCAGCCTTGTGTACTTTTTCATTTGACCCATCTTCTTTGGCCTGTGTATTAAGAATCACCTTGTGCCACGTGAAGGTGGCACATGCCTTTAATCCCAGCACCTGGGAGGCAGAGGCAGGTGGATCTTTGTGAGTTTGAGGCCAGCCTGGTCTACAGAGTGAGTCCAGGACAGCCAAGGCTACACAGAGAAACCCTGTCTCGGGAAGAAAAAAAAAAAGAAGAAAAGAGGAGGAAGAGGCACCTCATTTCCAGTTGCTTAGAGAGCCTGCTGTGAAGTAGTGCTAATGATGCCTAGTTTGCTTGTGTTATGATCAGAGAGATTCTATTTTCAGTTCTATTCTAATTCTTAGACGTTCTTATGACCCAAGTTGTGGTGTTTGATGTATGCAGAAGAACATGTATGTTTTGCCATTGGGGGCGTGTACTAGAGATATCAGATTGGTGCGCTCAGCTTGTTCCCATGAGCAACTAGAGTAGGGAGATTGCCTTCCCACTGACTGCAAGCAGTGCCAGGTTGGGAGGGAGAGTCGAATTTTCTCCTTGGCATTTGACTGAAACAGAGCAGATAATGCTCTGGAGCTTTTCTGACATGTCAGGCTTCTCTGGACTCTGGCTGTTCTGTAGGCAGTTTTGGGCTGAAGATTTCTGCAGCACAGTGCTGGGAATCTGTGGAGCAGTGGGAGCCCAGAGAGCTCAGCACCAGGTGTCTGTTCAAGGCTGTAGCCCTAGACAGTCTTCCTCTTTTCCTGGAATGAGATGTATACTAACTTTTAAAAAACAAGCTTTGGGTTTATTATTATTAAATACCATATGAATAATGAATAACTTTATTATTAAATGCCATATGGGACTCTGAAAATAGGATAATCAGGAGTCTCTCTGAAAACATTTTAATCAGAAGTCCAATGATAATATTAGACCTGAACGGGGCACATCCAAAGGCCTGAAAATTTCACAGTTGTTAGGAGCCTAGTATTTGATGGAGCCTGTATGTGATGAAGGGGGCCTGTTTCTGAGCGTTTTCTGTGGCTCCTTTTGAAGCATCCCTCTCCAAACGAGTCTTTATGGAAAGTGATGTTCTGACCTTTTTTCCTCCTTCCGTTTTCCCTAAGGTTGAGAAATGCTTGATGAAATTTTTATGTGGCTTAAAAAGCTTAGCTTATTAAAGTTTAATGTGAAGGTGGCAGTAGCTCAACTGGTTGGAACCTTAGGCTATTTTTAAAAAGAAGCCTGAACAATTAGCAAAGAAAAAACTGAGTAGAAAAGAAAACTGAGATTCCCCCCCCCACACACACACAAAATGCTGTCTTGATACTATTCTCTCTACAGAACATGCTACTAAGGAGGGCCACACATTCTAAGCACTGCCCAGCATGAGGTACTCCCTCTTTCTGCATGTGACATGAAAACCAAATGGTTTGCCTTTGAGTTCACTGCGGAGTCTATAATGTGTCTTCCTGAAACACTGTCACGATACTTGAACATTGTGTTGAGACCAAGATGACATGGAAATTTAGTCCTACTTACTGTGCGTATATGTACTCACATGTGCCCTACCATCTGCATGTGGAGGTCAGAGGACAGCGGCTCTCTCCTCTACCATGGGGTCTAGGGACTGAACTCACATCATCTGGCTTGCACAATGAACACCTTGATCCACTGATCCCCTGCCCAACTTGGACCTCTAAGTCATTCAGTGTTATACCTAATGGTAGACATTTGCTGCTTTTATATTGGAAGTGTCCATGAATATTTTTGAAAGATGTAAATCTTAAAAACAATTCCATGGTTATTATGATACCTTTGTATTACACATTAGTCCAGTGACAAAATTACTGATACAAAGCTGGACGTGGTGGCGCATGTCTTTAATCCCAGCACTTGTGAGGTAGAGGCAGGTGGATTGCTGTGAGTTCGAGGCCAGCCTGGTCTATAAAGTGAGTCCAAGACAGCCAAGTCTAACACAGAGAGACCCTGTCTCAAAAAACCAAAATAAAATAAAATAACTGATACAAACTAGGGAGGAGAAAGATTTTTGGCTCACAGCTTCAGAAGTTTAAGTCCATGGTCACCCGGCTCCGTTGCCTTTAGGCCTGTGACAAAGAAGAAACATGGAGGAAAGGCATGGCAAGCGAATGCTACTCGTATCCTGGCAACCAGAAGGCAAAGAGGAGAGACAGGAAAGGGCGTGGACAAGCTACCCTTCAAGCCAGGTGTGGTCTTGCATGCTTGAAGACAGGAGAAGCAGACATTCAAGGTTATCCTTGTCTACATAGTGCGTTTGCGACCTGCCTGAGCTATGTGAGACCTTATCTCAAAAGAAGAGAAAAAAAGATGCCCTTCAACTCCTAGTGACCGCCTTCTTCCAGCTAGGCCCTTCCTTCTGTAGTCTCACCATCTCTCGGTAGTCTGCCAGACTCCAGTCCATCACTGGTCTGTTTAAACCACTGACTAGGCCAGAGCCTTGATAGCCTCCTTCTCTGTAGAGATGCCTTCATAGGCGCCCAGAGGGGTATGGTACTCAAGTTGTCAAGATTAAACAGATTAAACAGCAACCTTTAATCTTAAAGCAGTCAAACTTGATTCCTAAAGCAGAAAAATAAGATTGTTATTTTTATGTTGAAGAATAAGCCAGATCTAAATTTTTTTCACAAGTTAACAGACTCCTAAAGCTTAAAATACCTTCTTGGGATTTTTTTTTTTTAAAGAAAATGCATATGAATTATAAAGTATTTAAACTTGTAAAGCTTCTTGCTTTAATGTGTATGTACAGTAGTCTTGGTTTTGTCAATGTTTCATGGTTACTGAAATAACCTTTTATTGCCCAGTTTTACTTTAGTATCAAATCAAGTATGCATTTGCATGGCTGATATAGAAATTAACTGAATTATGCCAGGCATGGTGATGTGCACTTTTAATTTCCAGCACTTGAAAGGCAGAGGCAATTGGATCTTTGAATTGGAGGCCAACCTGATCTATAAAGCAAGTTCCAGGACAGCCAGGGCTACACAAGAAACCCAACACACACACACACACACACACACACACACACACACACTGAATTTCCCTGCATCAGGAAAGCTAGTGCTTTGCACTTACACATCTTTGAAAATGACAGGTTTTACCACTTTCTAAAGTGGGGTGCATGGAAATAGTGTGTATATTGTTTAAAAAAAAAGTTTTTTTCTCCGGTAATGGAGCCTATGGTCAAAAATAACAGACTTATTTCAGCATTTGAAGATGGTAGAGTGAATTTCGTTTATTATATTTTTCAGGGATTAACAATTTCTGGAAACATGTGAAAGCGTATAACTTGAGCTGAGCAGTTAGTATTTTGATTTTGTCTTAGATAAAGCAAATACTCAGATACCTTCTTTTTTTTAACAATCAGTTTAGATAAATACATAAGACTTTTTATAGAGAGATTTCATGCCTTTTAAATGCTATGCCAGAGCTTACAACCTTCTTCCTTCCTTCCTTCCTTCCTTCCTTCCTTCCTTCCTTCCTTCCTTCTCTTTCTTTTAAGATTAGGGTGTTTTGCAGACATTCATTGTAAATCCTTATGATTTAGCAAAGAGCTTGCCTAATGTGTGACACTGAATCAGTGCAATAGAGCGTGAGCTCATGTCCTTCTGAGAAGGCAGACAGCTATAATCCAGGCCCTGTGAGATAGAATCCCTGTTTGGAGACTGACGTTGGTCTTGATGAGTCGGAGACACTTGACAGAGGAGGTGGTGACATTTAGCTGAATTTCATTTCAGAGAATGAATAAGACTGAAGACTTCATCAGACAGACTGAGAGAAGTGGGTCACTGTCCAGATGAGAAAAGGAGAGTGGGATAGTGTAATATTAGGAATGGAGGAAAGGAGAGCCAGGCCGGGGAACCAGTGTAAGATGGATAAGTAAACTACAATGGAGTTGAATCACAGGCTGGGGACTTTGGATTTGTTCTCTAAGGAGTGAAGGATCAGCCAAATTTTCCTTTTCTTTTTTTTTTTTTTTTTTTTTTTTTTTTTTTTTTTTTTTTTTTTTTGAGACAGGGTTTCTCTGTGTAGCCTTGGCTGTCCTGGACTCACTCTGTAGACCAGGCTGGCCTTGAACTCACAGCGATCCACTTGCCTCTGCCTCCCAAGTGCTGAGATTAAAGGCGTGCGCCACCACCACCTGGCCAGCCAGGGTTTTCTAAAGGTACAGTAATAGTAAGCCTTTTCCAACCAGGGATGAAGGAAACTGCTTGTAAACTGCAGGAAGTTCAGGACAGTCAGAAATCCCTGGGAAATGCCCTTTTCAAGGTAAAAGATGAGCCGTGTGCCATGAAACAGGGCGGCTGTCTGCCTGCATTTGAGTTGGTACTAAAAGCGTCTAGGTGTTCTCTATTTTTCTGTCTTGTCTTGCAGTGCTGACAGTGATATCAAGGCCTTGCATGTGCTCCAGTCTGTCTGCATCCTAGCTGGGGATGCTAGAGAACACAAGGAGCACAAACGGCCAGCACACAAGGTCTATGCTGTGCTGGGGCACCAGGGTTTCATGCATGCTTGGCAAGCACGCTAACAACTGGTTTTGTTTTGTTTTGTTTTTGTTTTAAATGGACCAGGGCCAGCAAGATGGCTCAGTGGCTGAAGTTGCTGACCACTCAGCCTGACACCTGAGTTTTATCACCAAAACCCACAGAGAAGGAAAAAGCTCCCACAAGTTGTACTCTGATCTCTGCACACATGTGACACATGCAATGAATTAATAAATAAAAAGTTAATGGACCAATTTAAAAATAACATCAGGAAGAAACAAACAGCCAGGTTTAAAATGTAGAGTGTTCTGTAGAACAAATAACCCAGTTTGTCTTTTTTAAATGATAGATAAAGCCAGGTATGGAAGCACATCCCTATAATCTTAGTGCTCATGAGTTAGAGGCAGACGCATGCAAGGCTAGTGTGGGCTATGTTATACTGTCTCGTATTCTCTCTCCATCTCTCAATTCCTTCTCCCCCACCCCCGCATACACACAGAGTGATACTTCAATTAAAATGTGTGATACAAACATTGACTCTGCCCCAAGATGGAATAGTGGGCCTAATTTGGCCTTCTACCTAAAACAATTTGAGAAAAAAAATGAAACAGAAAATATTAAACAATTTCAAGACACTGCATATCAGGCAACAAAGATTAGAGTCCCTGAGAAATGGGAAGCAATGAGATGAGTGTGGAAATAACTGTCATAAGTGCCTTGAGAGAGTTCCCAGGACACATTACTTAGAGGGCCTCTGTAGAGTGAAGTGAGCTTCCTCATTTGAGAAGGCTAAGCTAGGAGGCCAGGGAGGTCAGGATGACCAGCATTCATACAAGACAGTAATGAAGTAGAGATAAGCCTACGGGGAAAAACCCTGAGGGCTGAGGTGGTCCCACCATGTTGCATACTTGAAAGAGTTCTGTCAGCCAGATGTTTGAGGAACAAGGCTGAGTGGACAGGGATGTGGGAAACACTCAAGTAGACTTTTTGAAATGGTACATATTCAGGAGTAAGTTATCACTTTCTCTTGCAAAACTGCTCTCCGTACATCTTCCTCATGACATCACATGGTGGTCAGGTTTCAGTCTCTAAGCTTCCCAGGCTCTAAGTCACAGTGTCACCTAACCCTGCTTCACACCTAACCCAACCCTTCTCTCAGATGCACCTCCAAAATGGATCCTAATAATCCGTTCTGAAAGGGAAATGATGAAAGCTAGTCCAGGTGCTAACAAGATAGCTCAGCACAAAGGCCTGTTGGCCTGAGTTGAGTCCTGGGAACTGATAAATGCAGGAGAGAACTAACTCACAGATTTGCCCTCTCACTTCCACATGCATGCCATGGCACTGCACACATACAGTAAATTTTATATTTGTGTGTGTGTGTGTGTGTACACATATAAGTTGGGGGGGGGGGAGGGAGGGAGGGAGGGAGAGAGAGAGAGAGAGAGAGATCGCTCTCCGCATTTGAGATGCAAAGGCAAAAGGACCAGTGCAGTGAGTTCACACCAGCCAGTGTTACATAACAGCCATGTGTAAAAATATAAGTAAATAAACACATTTTAAAGAGCTGAAGGAAAAGCAAACAAAAGGGGAAGGCTGTTTCAGTCACAGTAGCATCAAAAAGAGTAAAATGTTGACATCTGTGGTGATAAACCCAGCCAGGGAGGTGTTAAGACTGGAGTCCCAAGAAGTACAAATGTGGCTGGCAGGAATTAAGGCACAAATGTAAGCTGAGTGTTCCTTATCTGAAATTCAGGGCCAGCACTGTTTTAGATGTCAGAATTTGGGATTTTGAAATACTTGTTTAGAGCTTACTTTCTGCACAACCCTAGTCTAAAAATCTGACGTCTATAATGAGCCAAAATCTGAAACTTTTTGATCACATGATTTCAGAATCCTTTTGGTTTCAGGTTTCTAAATTAGTGACACTCCAAGTATAAATGGAAAGTCATTCATAGTGCTAAAGATTCCAAGTAACTAAGACATCAGCAAAGTCTTCATCTTCAAATTTAAAGCAATCCCGCTGGGTGTGGGTGGCACACGCCTTTAATCCCAGCACTCAGGAGGCAGAGGCAGGTGGATCGCTGTGAGTTCGAGGCCAGCCTGGTCTACTTAGTAAGTCTAGGACAGCCAAGGCTACATAGAGAGACCCTGTCTCAAAAAACAAAACAAACAAACAAACAAAAAACAAATTTAAAGTAATCCCTGTCAAAAATCCCACATGTTAGTCCTTACTGAAATAGCCAGGAAACCCCACCGTAATATTCATACAAAATGTTGAGAGATCCCAAATACCCAAAATAGTAATTTAAAAAATGATTGATGGTCTCCTACTTCCTGCAGAACAAGTCAGTGTGATGCTGGTAGAAAATATAAAAAGTATGTTAACATGGTGCTGGTGTGGTACATACAATATATGAACCTGGGGAAATTTGGCCACATGACTTTCATTATTAGCACTGAGATTGTTTGGTCGCCAGTAGAGGTACTGGAGAAATTTGAGGCCCACAAACAAAAGAATGAAGGTATATAAACTGTATATGAAAACTAACTTAAAATGAACCAAAACTCTAAACATAAGATCCATAAAAAATTTAATACCAGGAGACCGGGATTTGGATTTGAATTTGGCATTGATTTCTTGCATATGACCAAAAGCGTAGGTAATGAAAGTAAACTTGACAATTCTAGATTATATCAAAATCAGAGATTCCTCTGCACCAAAAGGTGCAGCCAGGAGATTAGGCAACTGTGAAGTGAAATGAAATTGTAACTTGAAGGTTTTATAAAGAATTAAAATGCAGACTATATATAAAGAACTCCTACATTTCATTAACCAAAAAGAAAAACAATGTTTTCTTAAAAAGGCAAAAAACATGAATACAAACTTCTCTGAAGAGAATATATAAACGACCAATAGGAAGACAAAAATATGCCCAGCCATCATAAATTAGGAAAACACACATGAAAAAGCCATGTTCAAGAATCAAAGAATCACTGCACACGTATCAGGACTCTTGAGAGAGAGAGAGAGAGAGAGAGAGAGAGAGAGAGAGAGAGAGAGAGAGTGTGCGTGCGCGTGTGTGTTCCAAGAATAAAAATTATAACTACTGGCATGGATACAAGGAATAAAACTAGTACATTGCCACTAGGTAAACAAACTGATGCATCCACTATAGAAATGCATATGACAATTTCTAAAAATGATAGACATTAGCAGGAGCTGAGATTATGTTCGTAGCATCATAAATCACATCAGTCAAAAAGTAGAGGTAGCTCCAGAGTTTATGAATAGATGATTAGCTGTGATATGAGTTGGGCATGATGGCACATGCCTGTAACTCTAGTGCTTGTAAAGCTGAGAGCTGTCAAACATGATACCACAGAGAGCATGTCGCAAGAGTCTTTGTCAAGAAAATTTGTATACACACACACTGGAGTGCCATTCAGCTTCAGAAAGAAAAAGAATTCTGAGGCATGCTGACAGCAGTGAGCCTTGGGAAATACAATGTAAAATGAAATATGCTGATCAGAAATATTGTGTGATTCCTCCACTGTAATCTACCTAGAATACACAAAAATCATAATAGTGGTTGCCAAGAGCTCTAGGAATGAGATTGGATGCACTGCCACGAATATACAATTCACTGACCATATGCTTAAAACTGTTTAAGATGGTGAATTTCATGCTACATACATGTTAACTACAATTTTTAATTTTTTAAAAAAATTCTGTAATATGGTTACAGTGTACTGTTGAGTTTATAGAATTTGTATAAGCAGAAGGGGTGATAGTAATAAGACAAGAGGAAGAAATGACAGTGTAATGACATTGATCACACACATTGTGACTAACATCACACCCAGGATCTCAGCAGCCAAATGGCTGAGGCCAAATAATTGCATAAAATCGAGGCCAGACTAGTCTATTTGCAAATTTTAGGCCAGCTTAGAATACAGAGTGAGACTTTATCTCAAAAGTGGTTGGGAGAGACCAAGAACTATATATACTTTTACACAGTGATGTAACTGGTTAAAGATATATGTGCTGCCTTAAACTACTAAAATAACAGAATAAAGAATTACATAGCTCAGGTCATTGCAATGGCTCAGTGCTTAAAGACATTGGATGCCTTGAGTTCAGTCCCAGAACCCACATAGTCAAAAGGTAGATCTGACTCATGCACATTGTCCTCTGGCCTTCATACAAATACATGTGTACGTAGACGAAACTAACTAATGTAAAAAATTGAGAGTTATAACTGTACCCACCAGAAGAGATGATAGCACACATGGAGTAGGGAGCATGTTCTCGTGGATAGATTTACAGATCAATGATCCAATAACTCTGGGATCTGAAATACTTGGCGTAAACACAGCAGTTGAAAACAGAGATTAAGATAGTGGCAAAAAACAAATAAGACCTATCTATGTGCTGCCCCCGCCCCAAAAAACACTTTAAAGATAAAAATGCATGGGTCTGAGGTATTTCAGGAGCAGGATACTTGTATAAATAAATGTGAAAATGCAAATAGGCAAAAGGACTGGAATAAGCCATACCTTAGTAACACAAATTAAAGTAAACTTTTAAGTGGTTACATTATGCCAAAGTAAATTTCAAACCACAGTTGTCACTGGGGATCAAAGCTATTTCTTAATAAAGTAGTCACTTAAACAAGAAGAGGTCTCAATCTTAAATGCTTAGTAACAAAGCTTTACAAATGGGAGGTGAGAAGTACTGACCTACACTGAGAAACGAGCCCAGAGGCTTCTGCCTTTTCAATGACTGAAGGCTAGACAGCCAGAGAACAGCCAGTGTAGGAATGTCTTACATACCAGCTAATTCCAACAAAAGAAGAATGTACATTCTAAGCCATAGAACAAAGGAGTCAGGTTTACACAAAATATAATGTGTTCACTGACCACTTGAAATTAAGTAAACAATAACAGGAAAATCTCAGGAACCCTCAAATGTGTGAAAATTAACCCATGGTCTTGGGAAATCAAAAAAGAAAATATAAACCATTTGAACTGAATGAAACACAAAATAGTTATTCAAAATTAGAATGCTGTCTCTAAAGCGGTGCATGAAAATAAACTGAGTTCTATTTATGGAGTTTCAACATGTTTTTAAATGATTATCACATGTACTCTTTAAATGTGTTCCATTTAAGCCCAGTATATCTCTAAAAGGCTGACCCCCCCCCCCAGTATGATAGGTGGGACTCAGGCTAAAAAAAGACTCAAGAAATATAGCAACTAAATACTATCTAGATTTTTATGTCCTGATTCATACAAGCCAACTATCAAAGACATCCTGGGGCTCAAGAGATGGTTCAAAATTAAGAGTTCTTACTACTCTTCCAGAGGACCAATGTTCGGTTCCGAGCACCCGTTTGGGAGGCTCACAACTCCTGTAAGTTTAGCTCCTTGGTATGGAACATCTTCTTCTGGTTTCTGAGAGAACAGATACCCAACATACATCACACAGACACACATACATAAATTTAAAAATAAAAATAAGTCTTAAAAATCTCTGTCTCTGTAGATAGAGAAATTGAAGCATATAGTCTCGGTAAGACAGTATTGAGGGGCTGGAGAGATGGCTCAGCGGTTAAGAATACTGACTGCTCTTCCAGAGGTCATGCGTTCAATCCCCAGCAACCACATGGTGGCTGACAACCATCCACAATAAGATTTGGTGCCCTCTTCTGGCCTGCAAGTGTACATACAAGCAGAACACTATATATAATAAATAAATATTTTTTAAAAATTAAAAAAAAAAGACAGTATTGATTAAGGGTTGTTAATTATATTAAGTTGAACAGTACCATCAAACAAAAGCCCCTGTCAGAGAGATGCAAAAGGAATGACAAGTTGATATGATACACTTTGGAATCCTTAAAATATAGGAGGATTGTTAGGTTAAATTATGAGCAAAATACTGGTATTTAAACCTGGCTCATAGATATGAAGTAGTTCATTAAATTATTTTATTTTGTATTTTTCATTTCTTTTCTAATGCTCTGCTGTTCTGGTTTTCTTTTTGAATCCTTACAAAATGGTATGATATCCCCTTTGTTTTGTTTTCCCTCTCCACTCTTTTAGGTCTTTCATCTGTCTTTCCTCAATTTAAAATGTAGTTGTAGCCAGGCCTTGGTGGCACATGCCTTTAATACACTCAGGAGGCAGAGGCAGGTGGATCTCTGTGAGTTCCAAGCCAGCCTGGTCTACAGATGGAGTTTTAGGACAACCAGAGCTATGCGGAGAAACCTTGTCTTGAAAAACCAAACAACCGAACAAACAACAAAACTATACTTATATTTAGATTGGCTCTAAGACAGTCTCAGTTTGCATCTTCATCTCAGTGTGAACTCAGACTCACAAAGCATTCTGATTCTTCTGTCCAGAATCCCATCCTCTCCCTGGCTCCTCACTAACTCTTCCTGGCCTAGTTTTCCAAGTCTTGGTTCTAACATCACTTCCTCAAAACCTTCCTGGCATTCTTCCCTATTCCTGACCCATCCCCCACTGCCAAATGAGGTATATTCTTTGGCCATTTCCTAAGTTCAGGTGGCTCCTTAAGGCTGCAGGTTCACTGTCTTGTCATCTTTGCTATTAGTGTCTGTCAATGTTGGATAAGTACAATTTTAGAAATAATCTGAGTTAAATATGGACAAGCGGTCACCCTTTCCTGAGATCACAGAGTACGGTGTGAGCTGAGCCAGAAGTACACTTGTTTCTGTGTCTGTTGTTGGTGCTGTAGTGATAACTTAGTGGAGGGTTTGGTGGTTTCTTTGCTATTGGTAGAGCACTCTGGGAAAACGCTCAGGGCAAGAGTGGGAGCACTAGAGGATTCAGCAGCTCCGATCGCACAGCCTCACACAGTAGACAGAAACAGAAGTGGCTGTACCACATTTCTCAACAAACAGAATTCAGCTAGAATGCAGACTCTATGGTATAGCTGCCAGTTTTCTAAAATCTTACTGCTTTTTCACAGTCCACTTACATAACGTGACAAAAGTGGTCTAGGATGGTAGATGCCACATCTTTAATTATTTAGAATAAAGATCATGTGCTTACTTGAGCGTCACACACTAAAATGAGGATCATCACTCAGAGATCTTCCATTTAATGTCTTTTTGTTTTTCATTTTCTTAGCGTCGTCTTGGAGATGCAGCCAAGAAAGCCATCAGTAAATTAACAACTAGAACGGTGAAAAAGGGTGATAAGGTACAGTAATGGAGTCACTTCTCTCTTTGAAATCTCACTTGCGCTTCACCTGTCTGGAAAGCATTCGGCTAGTCCTTCCTGTTGTGCTCAGGTACTGGCACTGCTGGTAGCATCACTGGTAAGTTAGAGTTAGCGAGGGCTGCTCCTCGAGGCGTTCTACTGTTAAAGCCTAACACATATTCCCAGGAGTTCTAATGAGACAAACTGCACTTAAAATAGCCAAGAGAGGTGTGCTCTCTTATATTGCTGCATCTGTTTTGGGTTTTGCTTCTTCCCAGTTAAGACTTGAAGACTCTCATTTCTAGGCTATCTCAGTTAACAGGGGTTAAAAAGAACAGTTTGGCAGTGTTGGACCAATTCAAAGAAACTGTGACAAATAACAGCTTTCATCATAATTCTCTAGTCCGAGGCCGGGTGTGGTGTCACATGCATGTAATCCCAGCACTTGGTAGGCATAGGCAGGCCAATCTCTGTGAGTTCAAGGCCAGCCTGGTCTACAAAGCAAGTCCAGGACAGCCAGGGCTACACAGAAAAACCCTGTCTCAAAACACAAAACAAACAAACAAAAAAAATACCAAACAAAACAAAATTTCCTAGTCAGAGCTCAAGTGCCAATAGCATCTTAGTGTTAGTTCCTACATTCAGTATATTCAAATGTATAAAGAATTTTAAAAAGAAACCTCCAAAGGCAAAAACAAAAACAAAAACTATCTGCTACCCAACACCCAGTGCTAATGTTTTAGCAGGGAGCTCTGGTAAGAAGATTTTGTGTGATTCTCTTATTTTCTTTGTTTTGTCACATCCTTTCTTTAACCATTTTTATTCCCATGCCCATATCTATTTGAGCCTCATTGCCCCCAACACAGCCCCAGAGGCAGGCAGGTCTGTCTCACTGTGTGTCACTGCACACTAAGGAAGGAAAAGGCACTTGCAGAAAAGAGTGGCCGTGTTAAGACAGCTGCACTTGCCCTAGACCAGTCCCTGGCACATGCTTTCTTGGCTTGGCCAGCTGCTATCAGTTAGATTCCCTGAATGTGATCCTCTACCCTCCCCAGTTCTAAGTCTTTCCTGTGATTATTAAAGCTAGCACGCCTTATGTACCCCTGCACCTGCCAACCATGTGGCCATGGCTTAGGTTTTGGCATACTTCATTGTGAGACAACTCTAGTGGAACCCTCCTCAGGACAGAGGATGAAGGAAGGTAGTTAACCTGGTGACCAAATAACTGGCTGGCCTTTTGTGATTCTTAATTAAGCACCCATTATTGAGTTAAACTAGCAACTGCTCCAAGTCTGACCAGCGTGCAATTCTCATACCTGAGTTAGGACTGTAACATAGGAGCCTCCTGAGCTCTCCCTGTCATTTGTAACTGTTTCAGGAATTGATTGGGGGCATCAGCCTCTTAATGAGAACTCGGGGTTTCTTTGTTTTGGTTTGATTTGGTTTTGGGTTTTCAAGACAGGGTTTCTCTGTGTTAGCCTTGGCTGTCCTGGAGTTGTTTTGTAGACCAGGCTAACCTCGAACTCACAGAGATTCACCTACCTCTGCCTCTGGAGTGCTGGGATTAAAGGCGTGCACCACCACGCCTGGCTGAGACCTCAATTTTTTATATTGTAACAGTGAAAACTATTGAGTCTAAGTAGTAATAGAGAAATTGGGGTGGACACATGATAATTCAAGGTGATCCATTGTGAAATGTGGTAAAATTAGAGCTCTGGCTTGTTCTAAGACATAGCATAAATGCAATTAGTATAGATTGTATGATTGGCTCATATGTAATTTGGGCTAACATACTTAGTAAATGGAAAAGTGTTATTTTTAGTTCCTTTCCCTTTATAGCTGCCTGCTCATCATAGGAGCATTCTTAGCTGAGTTGTGTGTAGCTCTTGTTCAGCTCCTGTGCTTTTTGTTTCAGGAAACAGACCCAGACTTCGATCACTGTGCAGTCTGCATAGAGAGCTATAAGCAGAATGATGTTGTTCGGGTTCTGCCGTGCAAGTATGTCAGCTTTCTCTGTTTGGAAGAAATGGTGTTACTGTCTCCCTTCCAGAGTGGGTATCTACTTGTTCCTGAAAGCCGCCTGACCAACAGCTCAGCTCTGCTGACAAGGCTAAGGCCCAAATGCTAATAGTGGGAGGTCACAGTCAACTCTGACCAGAGTCCGTCTGAAGAACTGTTTGCATGTGTGTATAAGAAAACATGACAACATCCAGGCACATCATAGCCTAAGAGTCTGTTTAGTAATTCTCCTGGGCTAGGCTTAGCTCAGTGGTAGAGGACTTGCCTCATATGTACCAGGATGTGGATTTAATCCCTAGTGCAGCCAAAACAAAACAAGACAAACAAAAAAGCACTTTTTGTTTCTTTCCATCTCAGGTCAGAGTTCATTACAAAGCCCTCTGCCATAACCCCTATCTCTGGGCTCCACAGTGCTAGGGACCTGAGTTATATAGAATGGGAGGGCTGCCACTTGCTTTGTAGCTGCTCTGAGCCAGTACACTACTCTATGCAAGTTATATTTCTGTCTTATACAGTCCCGCACAGCAATCCAGAATGGTTGTTTCCCTCTCATTTATATTGGCTAGTTTTTCATTCTGTGGAAAAGTATCTGGCATGACTACTGAAGAAAAGGTCTGTTTTGCACAGTCTTGCAAGCTCTCAGTGTAGCATCCTGTTGGTTTAGCCTTGGTGAGGATGAAAGATGACAGCGTCCATAACCAGAGCCCATGTAGAATCAAGAGCACGGGCCAGCCACACTTGGTGCTTTTGTAACAACCTCAGAACCACTGGAAGAGTCCCATAGGAAATACCTCACCCTACCAGTGGCCTTAGGACCTCCCCTCGGCTCCATTGCCAGAAGTTCTGCAACTTATCAGCAGTACCACCCTAATGACCAGAGTTTTTACCACAGTGGACTCTTAAAGAGCTTTGTCTCTGACTTCACCAAAACCATAGCACAATTGTTCAGTGGAGGATAGTGAAACCAGCGGTAGATTCCAGGTTTACAGGTTCCAATATGGTAGAGCCAGTAAAAGGGTGGGATTTTAGTATACATTCCTTACATAAGATATCTACCCCTCTTTCTCTCCCTCCCTTCCCCCCTCCCTTCCTCACTTTCTATCCTTCCCTCTCTTCTGAGGTATATTGCCAGCATTCTTTTTACTTTAAGATAGGATCTCATTAAGTTGCCCAGGCTGATTATGAACTCCTTCTGTATCCCAGACTGAACTTGAACTTGCCGAACTCATGTTTCAGCTTCCCTTGTAGCTGTGATTGCAGGCCTGCACCATCAGGCTTGGCTATCCAAATTTTCTTTATAAGCATGTTGATTTCTACCATGTTGCTATGCTAATCTAGAGAAAGTGAAACACCAAGACTCCTGTTTTGAGTGTAAAATGTAAAACCACCTGCTACGAAACCTAAAACCAAAGATTTGCACTTTCTTCTCTTATTTCACATGGTCTGCCTTGTGAACTTGTGACTGGATAAAATATTTGTAGGCAGTTTTGTCTCCATAAAGTGATCAGTCCTATAAGTAACATTTTGTGCCTAGGAAATACATACAAAATAGATTACTTTTTTTTTTTAATTGCTGGATCTCGAGAAGAATTCTGTATATAGAAATAGAAATCCAAGATTCTGGAGTAAGCATTCTAATTCTATATTACATAGAGGAAAATCTTACCAAGTTCAATGTAAGCAGCCCTGTGGAAAATTATGTACTGACTATTTTTTTCATTGAGTTTTTAAAAATCTAAATGAGTGAGTGGGGCTGAAGGAGATATATTTATGAAGCAAGGTGGGGAAAGGATCAGTTGGTGCATCAGAAAGCAGTCAGCAAGTACCTGCTTTGACCAGGAAGCTGAGAGTTAAGAAATTTCTTGTCTTCCTATCCCTGCCCAGGAACCTCTGGACCCAGCTGGCACCTAAACAGAAAGGGGGGGGGGGGGGAGTCATTCCCGGATGTTACTAAAATGAAAGTGTCTTCCTCAAGGGAGTCTGATCCTAAAATAGATGGCTCTGGGCTGCTTGCTCTCATTCTTGCCATCCCCGAAGCCTTAGCTTTTCCAGGTTCATTCTGAGCTCTCTCTGTCTCACTCTCTCTCATCTGTCTGTCTCTCTCTCCCACCCGCTGGTTTTACCCAGCGCTTTCTCAACCTGACTTTGTGTCAGGTCAGTGAAAGATTTTATAAAGACGCAAAATAGAGTCCGCCATACATCTTCATTTTAGTAAGTCCCTGAGTGGTCTTGATACCTCAGGGTCACACTCTCCACTGAGGGCCACAGTCTTGTGGACCTTAACTGTTTCTGCAGCCAAAACAAAATAGCTGCTTAGCGTTTGTATGTGAGTTGCTTTTAAAGAGTACACGTTTTGGCAAAGACGAGTTTCTTTGCAATCTAGTTGGGACCATTCCTCTACTGTCGTGCTGCCCTGCCTGTGTCCATTCTCCATGTTGCTTTGCAGTCAGCTGTTCTCCTAAGCCTCAGCAAGTTGTAGTTTTCTCTAAATTATGCTCTGCCTGCTCAGACATGTTATCACTTCACCTTAACAGCAGTGCCATTCTTGGCTGCAGTAAAAATTAACTTTTCTCATTGAGCAACCTTTTGTGACAACCTTTGACCTGTGTGGGGTTTCTCAGTCTAGGTACTGCTGACATTTCAATCAGATAAGTCTTTGTTTGAAGGAGAAGGTGGGGGAAGCTGTCCTGTATATCACAGGACATTTAGCGTTGTCCTTAGCTTATCCACTACTCCCCAAAACCAGTTTTGACAACCTAGACTGTCAATAGTGAGGATCACTAACCTAGAGTCCATCCAGGAAGTTTACCCCAAATCTTCTCCAAGCTTATTTGCAGTCAGTGACTCTCTGGTAGCTGTGGTAGCTTCGCCTGGTGCTGCTGCTCTGTCTTTCCTCCTGGAACCCCCTCCCATCTTTTCTTTATGTTCTTTGACCCTGACTGAGCCTTTTGCAGATTTCTCCATCTCACATGGCTAAGCATTTTGCCCCTGACCGTCTTCCACCTGGCCTTTGAACAGTCTGGACAGACAGAGTTCCACCCCTGGCAGGGTGCCAAGTGGTAATCAGAGCCTTTCTCCTACACTGATTGCCCTTCCACATTTCTCACAGCAGCGTCTCCTTAAACACCTCCCTAATACCATTGTTCTCACCCTCTGCCAAGTGAACATCATAACGAGAATAGTTGTTGGAATTCCTCAGCTTCCTGTCACCAGGCCTCCAGCATGTCTGCCTCTATGTCCTTGTTGGCACCTCTAACATGGAAGAGGCAGCCCTGGTCTGGTGCTGCTATTTCTACCTAGGTCTTCGCCTGCCAGCTCTTTCCTTTCCTAGGGGACCTTGATCTATTGACTGGCTGTTCCCTTGGCTTTGTTCTGTCTGTCTCTACTCATCAGCATTTAATAATCCTCAAGCCTTTGAGACTCTAGTTTGTTTTAAATCCATGCCTTACCCATACTGCCCTGCAGCCAGCTTCTGGTAGAATCTGTCTCTCCTCAGTCCAAGGAAGACAGCCAGATAGATGCCTATGTCTGTCTGTCCTTCTGAACCAAACCTTTCTCTGTAGATACCAAACCTCTTGTGAATTGCTTTGTCACATGACCTTTTCTTTTTGTCCTCTGTCGCACTAATTTATTGTGGACAGATGGCAGTTGGCATGGCTTTGGGGACCTCCTGCTGTGTCAGTTGATTACAGTTGATCATCTTTTTGGATGTTAGCCATCATGGCTTCAAAACTGAAAAACAATCACCTTATTTAAAGGTTAGCCACAGGATTTAAGTAGGTAAAAATACTGAAAAAAGGAGAGTGCCGCAGCATGAAGATGCCAGCCAGAGCTAAAGCAGGGCAGGAAGCTGGCTGGGGAGTTGCTGCAATCACCCCCACCTCAGGGAGATCAGCTTAAAGAGCATCTGCCAGGCCTGGCTGGGGAAGGAGTTCTTGTGTCTGACCTTTAATAATCCTGGATCCTTTTATGTTTTCCAGATCCTTAACACAGCACCCAGAGGCCACAGAGCTGTGAAAATAACTCACCTCCAGTGTTGATGCTTCCCCCCACCACCACCACCAACCCCATTGCTTTTTGACCTCTCTATTTCTGGCCCCTGGGAGTAAGGTTGGAGAGGACACCACATTTCTGTGTTGCAGTCTTTGTTCTTTCCATATTCTATGCATTTCCCACGGTGTATCTCACAGCATTTCTTATAGAAGTAAAGGACCTGGTGGAAGCTCTGATGCGTCAGTCTACTGTTCTTAACACATCCCTTTTCATCCTTTAGACTCTCTCTGCTGCTGTATTTTTATTACAAGAGCCTTTCAAGACAGTGAGGAAGGGCTGCTTTTCAAGTTCTAGCCCCTGTGCTGCACCCTCTAGCTAGTGGGAGCACACCATGATGGATTGCGGGTGCTGAAGGCTTGTTACAAGAGTGCTCTTTGCCAGGAACTGGGGTGCTGTGTGATCATTGAGGTCACTTCTCCTGTTAGGCAAAGCTTTCATCTTCCCACCCTTAGTACTGCTCAGAGTTTCTTATGCTTCTGACAGCCTTTTGAGATGATCAAGCCTGTCTTCCCCACACTCCCACACCATGGTCCTTCAGGGAAGACAACTGAGGGCCAAGAAGCTTAGTAGCAAAACTTTGTCCAGAAAGAAGATGAAGGACATGATGGGTGTGATGAACAGTAATCTGAGGAGGTGAACCCAGGAAAATGGAGGGAACTGGTAAAGAAGGGGCAGCTGCAAGCCCAAGCATTTGTTTGCAGAGGTGAACAGGTAGAAGGGCATAGGCGTGTTTGAGGCTGGTGGGCAGAGAGCAGGGGCCTGGAACAGCTGTGGGAGCTAGAGACAGAAGGTCTGGGGTGACATACACAGAAGCTGGAGTGATGGAGAGATTGCTTTGAGTCATGGGAAGGAGAGTTGGAGTAGGTGAGGGTGGATAGCTAAAAGGAACATTTGTTTCAAAGAGAAGTATCCCTTGCAGGTTTTGAATTAACTGAGGGAGAGAGGTTTTTATTTGTCTGTGGACAGCCATCAGCTAGTCATTACTACCTTCTCTTGCCACACAAGGGGGACACAGGATAGGACGCTCTTTCTTCTAGGTCAGCAAATCTTTAAAGAGAATAATTACTTCAGAAAACCAACATAAGAAAAATCCACTTAAAGCTCATTTAAGGTCAAAGGAATAGACAGGTTGTGAACCCTAAACTCAGTGTGTGAAAACTTCACAACATGTGAAAATCAGATATGGGCATGCAGGCCTGTCATCCCATCATTTGGGAGGTAAGGGCCAGAGGGCCAGAAATTGAAGATTGTCCTCAAGTTTGAGGCTAACCTGGAATACATGAGACCTTGTCTCAAAAAAAAAAAAAAAAAAAAAGTATGGGATGTATGACATTTTGTTCTTTTCTGAGTAACCAGTAATAGGAAAAGCAAAAACCCTGCCCAGCATAGTCCAGAGCCAAATCTCTGTCCAGAGACTGCCAGCTTACACCAGGGTTTCTACCATCAGCTTGTTAAGATGCAGCTACCACACTCACCTCCATTACTCTCTCTCCTGAGCCAAATGAGCCCTTTCAGAAGATGATGCAATCTCTTCTACTCTGATAACCAACCAAATCCCATTGGCCATCCTTTGGCTAGAGCACCTTCTCCCACATCCATCAGCTGCTTCCAGATGTATGTAGATTAAGTAACTGTAGTTTAGATTCAGTAATTCCAGCGAGCTCTAAGGCAACCTTCGCATGCACCACAGGGATTATGGAGTAGTGTTCTCGGCTGGTGAGATAGCCTAATGTGTGAACGCACTTAGCACCAAGCCCGGTGGCCTGTTTGAGCCCTGGAACCTACATCATTGTAGGAGAGAACTGACTCCTTCAAGTTTTCCTCTGATGACCACATTGTGATCATGTGCGTGCACACCCTCAAATAATAGTGTTTTTAGAGCTGGGCGTGGTGGCACACTCCTTTAATCCCAGCACTTGGGAGGCAGAGGTAGGGGGATCTCTGAGCTCAAGGCCAGGCTGGTCTACAAAGCAAGTTCCAAAATAGCCAGGACTGTTACACAGTCTCAAACCTGTCTTTAAAAAAAAAAAAAAGGAAAATAATGTTTTTAAAACAAATAGCAACAGCAGCAGCTTCGTTCTGTCCTGTGTTCCACTGCAGCCCACCTTAGCCCAGTTGAGAGCTGCTGAACAGTAGCTGTGAATCACCCTCAGTAAGGGCTGAGTCCTCAGAAGCCCCTCGTCCTTCCCTGGAACACTCTCTGATGTCCGTAAAAGCAGTAAGAGACAGATGCAACTCCTTGTATTCTATAAATTTAGGTATCCCTGTAGATTGGTGGCTTTCCAGCCTATAGCACCTCTAATGAAAGGCATTCTGGGGTGAGAATGCCCAATATGAAAGTCTTAGAATAGTCTGATAATTCAAGACCTCAAGATCTTTATTCTGGGCTCCAAAGAAATGGGTATAAGGCCATTGAGTGAAAACTATGGGGTAGTATGTATTTTTGGCTGAAATTGTCATAGGCATCCCAGTAAAGTTTTCTAGGTCACCTTTTTAAAACAAAACTACATTTTCAAGTAGTGAACTGTAACCGGATATTTCACTAATCTGTGGGTTTCTTTTTCTCTCTTCCACCCTTATTAGCCCCTGACACTAGACAGGAGAGGAAAAAGGATAGAAGAAAAAGGGGGTGAAGTTATCCTTAGACTACTCCCTGCTAATTAGGGGCATGGAGTTCCTGGGCAAAGTTTGGTCTTCGCCGTCAGGATGTCTAATTTCTTCTCACTTTGTGCTTGACCAACAGCATCCAACCAACAGCAACCGATCCTCTCAGGGCCCTAGCATTTATATATCTGAAAAGTTCCCAGAATTCCAAGTGTCACACACTTGGAAGAAACTCTCTGCAGCTGGCAAAACCGTGTCCCTGGTAGAGCATAAGGCAAATTATAGTCACCTGATGTGAAGCAGCCTCTTATCCCCACAGCTGGGGTTAAAATGAAAACATTCCCATAACATTTCTCTGTTTTTTTACAGACTGATTTATTTATTATGTATACAGTGCTCTGCCTGCATGTACACCTGCAGGTCAGAAGAGGGCATCAGATCACATTATAGATGGTTGTGAGCCACCATGTGGTTGTTGAGAATTGAACTAAGGACCTCTGGAAGAGCAGACAGTGCTCTTAACCTCTGAGCCATCTCTCCAGACCTCATTTCTATGTTTTATAAAGAAATCAAAATTACAAAATTCTCACTAACAAAACATTAAATTATAAATTAACAGTCAAAGTTTTAAAGGGATATGATGGCTTTTATCCCAAACTCAGGTTAGACATTTCTTCCAAAAGTGCCAAGTATTGTGGATTGCCCCTTTACGTCAGCTCGGCAGTCCAGGCTCCCCATGCTGGGTGGCAGCCTCTTCTAGTTCTTGTACAAGGATGCCAGAGCTTGGGCATGGTCTCTGCCTATCCTTTTCTGCAAATTTCCATGGGAACAAGTTCCTAGTCAAAGAATACAGACCCTCCGTGGGTAACTGACTTCCATCAGGAGGATGTGACTTTGTGTTCTCCTGAATAGAATAGGATGTCCCCCACCCACCCATCCTTAGTCCTTTAACATTTCAACTAAGAATCAACAACTGATGATGCATTCTTAAATACAGTTCACCACCTTAAAACAGGTCTAACTACCCTGGGACTTTTACCAATATTCAAGATAGGTTGAGTTCCATAAAACTAACAAACACTTATCAAGAGCACTCTTTTTGGTTGGTTGGTTTTGGTTGGTTGGTTGGTTGGTTTTTTCAAGACAGGTTTTTCTGTGTAGCTGTGGCTGTCCTGGACTTACTTTGTAGACCAGGCTGGCCTCAAACTTGTATCAATCTGCTTGCCTCTCCTTCCTGAGTGCTGGGATTACAGGTATATGCCACCACGCCCAGCTCAAGAGCACTTTTAATTCAACTGCAACTTAATATCTTTGTGAAACTCTGTGTTTCTACATGAGCTATTCTTCTAAAATATAGTTTGTTTATAAAGTCTGGTTATCTTTATTCTGAATACATTTTTTTCTAGATTTTTCTCAACCTTTTTTGGAATTAGTGGCATTAAAAGGCAAGTTGGGGCACAGTAGTTTACAGCTATAGTCCCATCTACTCTGGGATCACTTGAGCTTGGGACTGTCCTGGGCAACACAGCGAGACCCTGTCATTACAGCATACATGAGCCCCTGTGTTGGACCCCAGCATAGCACAAAAGCATGGCCAGGCATCCACGTCCCGCTCACTCTCATTACACGGTGCCATTACCACATGAGACTATAAAATTTCCGTAAGTTACTTTTTATATGCCCCACTATTTATCTCCTCAGCATTAAAAATCTTCTGAAGCAGAAAAAAACTGAAAATTCGAGTTCTTTCCGATTTGACCTAGGAGTTCTTCAGTATGTAATTTATGATGTAATTCTCTGTTATTTTCTAGGCATGTTTTCCACAAATCCTGTGTGGATCCCTGGCTTAGTGAACATTGTACCTGCCCTATGTGCAAACTTAATATTTTGAAAGCCCTAGGAATTGTGGTATGTTCCCTGTTTGTCACTACTTTTGTATAATAATTATATCCACATATAATGCAGTACAGCTAGCACAATAGAAGCCATGACCAAATCTCATTAGAGTGCACTAGCTCTCTTTGCCACAGTGCAAGGTATTGACCTTGCTGGTGCAACAGTGCCTTTCTTCCAGATGACTTCAGAGTTGTAAACTACCTCAGGGAGCACTAGAAGGGCGTGTAAATAACTAGACTAGTCTTCTTTGAAAAGTGTGCTTCTGAGTGGGGAGGCACAAAAGAAACAAAAAACTGTGGTCCAATAGTAATTGCTCTCATAGCTAGCGAAATATGAAATGATGTCATCATGCTCTACCCTCTTAAGCTTGCCTTTCGTGACTTTGAGTGTTGGTAACTTTCAAGCAGTGAAAGCAGATGGTGGCCAAAAAGCCTGTAGAGAGCCTTGAACAACTTGACAGGTGTATTAGCGAATTACGCCAAACTGAGGCCAGCATGCCAGGTGCCAGAGCAATACAATGAGAATATTGAAGTCTTTCTTGCATTCCTTGCTTAAGAAAAGTGTGTAGGCTTATAACCAAAAATGTCAAGAAAAGTGTATATCCCGGGTATACTTTCACCCTGTGAGGTAGTTTACAGAGACTATGGCTAGCATGGTCTTCCATGGCCAACATGTGGAAGTATTAACTTGTCCTCTGTCCATTTTTTAATGGAGCCTTCCAGAAGAAGTGATAGCTGCTATGGTTCCTTGGGTGTGACATTAAGTGTCAGCTCTTAGACTGCATTTTTAACTTTCTTTTTAATAGAACTTTGGGAGACTTTAAAATAGAATTCCATTGTCCTAGCAGCCATAGGTTCTGGGTCTTGGCTGTCCCCTGTGAGAGCCGGTCTTCTGAGCCACCACCTTTCATATGCTGTCTGCTGCAGACAGAGGGGCCACCTCTTTCTCTACTGTTAGTGTTTCACACCCACTTCACATGGGGTGAGATTCGGTGGTTGCTGGATGCTTAGGCCTTGAAGCAGATTATTTTCTTATAGTTTATAAGCCTGAGCTTTGATCTGCTCTTGGTTGTATGCTTTGTTTTTAAAGGTAGAAGTTTTGTTTAATTTTTTAACTAGGTACCAAGTAAATGCAGCATTTCAGAGAACTTACATAGAAATGATAAGGCGCCGTTTACCTCTGGGTTTCCTTTGTACTGCTGTGGGGAGGAAATCAGCTGATTTATTTTTTTAAGGAAAGGCTCTTAAATTACAGTAGGAAAGATGGAAAGGGAGCTAAATATGATCTTAGTAGTGAGTGTTACACATTCATGATTTTATGAACTTGTTCTTAAAATGATTTTTAATCTAGAACTATTTTGCAGCCAAATCTGCCATGTACTGATAATGTAGCGTTTGACATGGAAAGGCTCACCAGAACCCAAGCAGTTAACCGGAGGTCAGCCCTCGGTGACCTCGCCAGCGACAGTTCCCTTGGTCTTGAGCCACTGCGAACTTCAGGGATATCGCCTCTTCCTCAAGATGGGGAGCTCACTCCTCGAACGGGTGAAATCAACATTGCAGTAACAAGTAAGTGGGGATACTTTGCCCAGGCACCAGACAGCATTGATGCCTGTGTGGGCGCTGGTGACTGTCAAGAAGAGCTGTGGCCACCTGGTCCAGCAGTTTTTGTAAAGGAAAAGATGATATGTACATTTAAACAGATGTTTGGAATAACGAAGCTTTATTTTTTTTTATAATAAGGAGTATGCGTGCTGGTGATATGTGGTTAGTTATTTAAAGGTTTGTCTAAACGGCTGTTTGGTAAGCCTTGTTTTGAAATCTTTGCATTGCAAACAGGCATTTTAAAGGGGGACACTGGAGTGCAATGTGGCTGGCAGGCAGCAGTTTTGGTTTGCTGTATGCTGAGCACTGCTTTCTCGCCTGTAATCTGATTTCCTGGGCTACAAGCAACTTGATGAAAAACTAATGTAGAATTTGAACCTAAAGAATACCATGGGCTAGTTAAGAATGACTTGATTGTTGAACTGTTAATACGCAAAAATGTACTGTTGTGAGGGCAATGCCCATCTCTATGCAGTGTGAGTGGGTCTGTGGCGTGTGTCTGGGTGTTATAGGAATTCATCCTATAATAAGCAAATTCTTTTCTCCGTTTTCATCCTTTCCATGCTGTTTCCATCTAACAACCCTTCCACCCATCTCTCATCGCCACTCTGATGCTGCCTTTTCTAATTATGCCGCTGCTTGCCCAGGACACCACTTACCTGGGAGTCAGTAACAAACATGGGGCCATTTATGGAATAGCTTGCTCTTTACATGTTAAGATTTCTGTGGTCTGTTTTGTTGAAGTGCATGGTTCTAAACCATCCAGAGATTGCCATGTGTCTGAACACCAAGGGCTTTCATTCCTTTATAAGTAAAACTACTCTTTGATACAGTATGGCTCATTTATCGCCATTTCCTGATGATTGTTTTGGCAGTGTTTCATGGTTTTCCTACTTCAGCATTTAGGTTTTATGGTCTAGAGTTTCAAGACTTGGTCTAGCAGTATGAAAGGAGATAAGTGACTTAAAATTTATGTCCGTCATTGATTAGGCATTTATTGAGCACCTACTACATTAAGCACACATCTTGTCATTTTTATATGGAAATATTTTCAAAATCTTGATAATAAAATCTTTTGATGATAAAAATAATTCATATACCAAATAAAACACTTTCATCAGAGTTTACACATAATGCCAATAAGGAAAATTCACGTGATTATCTAGACCCAGAGTACCTCTTTTCCTTCCGAGTCCCTGTATTGCCATACGCAAGTACAGCACATCAGCCAGCACGCGCTGTGTGCAAGGCACTGTGCTAATAAGCAGTGGGGGGTCCGAAGGGTGGCCCAGCAGCAGAAGATTGCTGCTGAATACTGTTGGATCTGCAGGGTGGTGCTGTGGTGGAATTTCTCACATACAAAGACACAAATAAGTTCCTGTGTTCAAAATTCTGAAATAACAGATGTGGTTAAAGTTTCTAAGTGTTGGCCTGCTTATCATGAACAGAGGTTTATTGGAAAGTGGGTTGGGTGGCAGCTCAGTGCTAGGACACACGCTACAAGGATCTCAGCGCAATCCTAGTGTGGAGGAGTCTGTCTGCCTTTAAGAAAAAATAAGTAAATAACAGGCACAATGGAACATGTCTATAATCCCAGCATTCCCAGAACTCAGGAATTAAAAGCAAAAGAATTAGAAGCTGAAGACCAGCCTCAGCTATCACTGGAAAGAAAAAGGGGGGGGGGGGAGGGAATGAACGTTGGGTTAAGCTCCTTGCTGTTGACAACCATTCATTTCCTGAATTAAAAAAAAATACCAGTATACATTATTCCCAACTTAAAAATATATATGTACATAGGTTAAGACAATGGATTTAAAAAATAAAATCAGTGAATTTAGCATGGGTCCTTGAATGTTCATTTTGACTTAAATCAAAAGCTTAAATCTGATGATGTAAAAACCTGCGATCCAAGAAGCAGTGGCTAAGAGTTATATGAAAAGAAGAGTTTGCTGGGCATTTTAATAATATAAACCAGCCAGGCCAGCAAAGAGTAGTTGGTAGAACAAACTCAGCATCCTGTGAGCTGAGAGAGTAAGTTCTCTAAGCCTTTTCTAGAAAATAGGCCTGTGCACACACCGGTTACTCAGTTTTAGGATTCAGGAAACCCAGATAAAGAAATACCCAAGGTGGAGTTGTTAGAAGCACTTACCTTACAAGCACTTTTAATTCCAGCTCCAGAGGGTCCCATAGCTCCTTCTAACCTCCATGGGCACCCGTGCATGCACGCGCGCGCGCACACACACACACACACACACACACACACACACACACACACTTAAACTAATTTTTAAAAAAGAACATCCATGTTACATATATGAAGTCATGAAAGTCATTATTTTGTATACTAACTAAGAAAAAGTTAAATGAAGAAATGTTCCTGACAGGCACATTTTTGCATATGAACATTATAGAATTACTTTGTTAAACCATCCTGTTTAGTTTACCCTTGGGAATATTTTATGGACAAGACTGTGAGGCAAGGCAGATTGGTTCTCAGGCCCCAGTTTAGTCTCTCCTCCTCCCCATACATGTATGACTTGATTTTGACTTCTGTGCACCAGAGTTTCAACTCTTTGATGAGCCAAGTACCTTGTCAGTCACCATCCCTCCTACTTTTCTGCGAAAACGAAAGGACCAGTTTTACTTCCCAGCAGGAGTCATGAACCTGTTTTCTTGGCACACCTGCCACATGTCTTTCTAATGTGAATATTCTCAGTAAACTGATAGATAAAACAGCAGACTTGAGTGACTTGGAGGAGTGGCTTTCTGCTTAGCGTAGCCATAAAACTTTTAAGAACCCTACTCCATGTTCCTAATCCTTATCTAAGACTGAGTATTCAAGTCATGCAGAAATAGCAAAAGAAAATTTGAGAAGTGGTTATAAGTATGGTTGTTCTGCTGTACTTAAATTCACAGTAACATGTATGTCCATGCACAGTTCTCCTACATAATTTTGGTGGCCACACTCCTCATGTACTTTGGATCGAAACTGCACTGGTTGAGCCATGCTTTCCTTTCTCCTTGCAGCTTTTCCCAGTGCTCCCACTAACCTTCTCTAGTTAGTAGCTTTCTGGCAAGCTTCCTCCTGCCTGACCTCCTTGAGCCAGCCTTGGCTTACACCTCCGCTGACGTCTGCTTCGTATTTGAGGGAAGTGTTGACATCGATTTGACTTAAACCTTCTCCCCAGAGTGATTTCCTCCCTTTCCTTTGTCAACAGAAGAATGGTTTATTATTGCCAGTTTTGGCCTCCTCAGTGCTCTCACACTCTGCTACATGATCATCAGAGCCACAGCTAGCTTGAATGCTAATGAGTAAGTAAAAAAATTGTTTTTTGGATTGCATGTGCCAGACGATCCCAAGAAAACATGTAATTTTCATGAAGGCGGTGAGACTTGGCTTCCCACCTGTTTCATGCTGATCCCAATGGGATCACAGTTAGCAAAATAGTTTATCTCATGAGCATCTACTTTTAGTCACACGGAATGGGAGGTCACTTTGTTCAGCATACATGACTCCATAGTGCGGCTGGATCCACAGCGCCATGCAGCTGCCAGGATACCAGAACAGGCTCAGTATGTGAAGACTGCCAGTGGTCTCACCAGTGACAGGAATGGCCCCACTCTGTGTTCTCAAAGGACTTCACAGGAACCTTAGTCAACTCTTGAGAGAACACTGAAACCTTTGCCTACGGTCAAGGACAGAAGAGAAATAGGAAGGAAATCTACTGCTCTCAGAACTGTCAGAATAGACTGTCTCTCCAAGACCAGACAGAGGTCAGTATAGGTTACAGAAAGACAAAGTTGGCCTCCATAAGCCTGATGACCTGAGTTCTCCATAAGGAGAACATCAGTCAGGCTTCTTAATGCTAAGATGGCCTTGTCCCAAGGAATACACAGAGCTGGGACTGCCGTCAGAGGCTGTGTGTTGCTATGAGGACTGCTGTAGGGGAGAGATCTTGGTCATCTTGATGTAGAGGTTTTCCAGAAGGAGCATTCCACAGTGATGATACTGGAAGGGTTTTGTTTTCCATGTTGTCGTTTGCTATCCAGTCCTTTCTTTTACCAGAGCATTCATACAACTTAGAGATGGCTGCAACCCTGGGCCAGTGCCCAAATTCAAGCCTACATTGCTACTGGTGCACATTTTGTGCTCTCCTTCTTGGAGTATGGCCTAGCATTTTAAGTAACCAGTCTCCTAGAATAATTAATATTGTTCAGCTGTGGAGACACAAAACTTTGACCTCCTCTGACATTTTACCTCTAACCTGATCTGTTGACAAATACTTGCAGGAAATACCTTCTGGCATCCATGACCTCGTATGTTTTGAGGGGCTGTTGTGGTACGCTGGCATTCTTCACCCTTCAGATGAATAGTCTTCACCTATCCATTAGGTCAGTCTGCAGCCAGCTACTTCTGTTGATGCTACTAGATGCAGTTTCCATCAGAACACGGTGTCAGATTCTAGAGTTAGACACACATAGATTTGGCTCTCTCCCCCATTTTTCAGTTATGAGACTTGGGCATTTAAATTTATCTGAAGATTATTTTAATCATCAAAATAAACAGATAATGATTAGTCTAAATCATAGGGCTACTGACTTAGCACAGTGCCTGGTACGTAATAAGTGCTCAATAAATGTTAGCCAAACTAATTCTGCTACAGTTCTGTGAAAAAGATGGCCATCTGGGGCCAATGGGGTGGCTCAGCAGGGAAGACACTTGCTGCCAAGCCTGATTATCTGAGTTCAGTCCAATTTTCACAAGTTATCCTCTAACCTACACACACACACACACACACACACACACACACACACACCATGGGACATGTGCCCATACACAAAGACACACACAAAAAAAATAGATAAATATAATTTAAAAATTAAGAGATGACCATCTACCCTTATAAAGACAATTAATTTAATTTTGTCTCCATGAAATTAGATAGCATCGGAACTCTGTGGGTACCCTGATTGCAAAAACACTCCATTCAAAGTAAAGCTATTGCTTGGTTGTTAGCCACTTGTCTTGCTTATTCCTGATCAAGCTAGATAATAATATAAGCCCAGTTTTTACCAATGAGGGGGCTGGTGAGATGATGCAGTGGGTAAAGGTGTTTGCTGCCAAGCTTCACCTGAATTCAGTCACAGAACCTACCTCATAGAAGAGAAAAAAAATGGTTCCTGCAAGTTGTCCTCTCACTTCCACACACATGCCATGGCAAACACCACACGCACACCCCAGCACATAAAATAAGTAAATGTAATTAAATATTTTAAAACATTTGAGTTATGACTAGCAACCAGTACAAATAAATAGTGATGCTCTGGGCACTTGTATAGAATTACTAGAAAATTACTGGTCCTCTAGCTTCCTCAGAATCTTCCCAAATGTTCAGTCTATACATCAGATACTTTTTAAGAATGCTAACTAGGAACCCAGGTGCCTGGGTTGTACTGCTTCAGTTCCATGCATAAATGCATTACTCAGAACCTAAGTCATGGGTCTTCACAGCCATGTCTTAGTCAACCCTTCTCCCACTAGCCTTTGTAGATGGTTGATTTGCAGTTGCTCATTTGACTATTACTTCTTTGTCTTCAAAACCATCCTAAAGGACAGTATTCATAATCCCATTTAGAGAGAAAATTGAGTGAGTGTGTGCGTGTATGTGCACATGTGTGTGTACACACCTGAAAGTACATAAAAAGATAGTCACTAAAATATTGGTGGTGAGTATCTTAGGTTATATTTTTAGGATAATGTTGTCCTCTCTGTTATGAGCTTCTGTGTGACTTGTTGTTTTTACAAGTATAAATTGCTTGATTGTGTTAAAGACCATTTATTATGAGATAGAAAGATCAGTCACTGTGCTAGTGTCTCTAACAGGTTAGTAGAAATTCCTAAGTCATTTTATTCCATATAAAAGTTTTTAACAATTTTACAGTTACTCGTTTATGAATTTTTTAAAACTACCTGCTCGTTTTGCCTTTATCTACCAATAAGTTTACAGCAAATGTGAGGAGTGACCAATAAGTTTACAGCAAAGGTGAGGAATGCACCCCCACAGCCAGCTCCTTAGGCTTCTGTTTGAGAAGAACATTGATATAAAAGGCTGAAAATGGAGTCATTAGATGTCTTGGGGATGCTTTGCTTAGACGAGAGGAAAGAGTAGGTAAGAGGTGTCTCAAGGTATCCCGAGGACTGGCAGAGAAAAGGGGAGCTGCTGTGGACTAGCGCCCCTCTGTGTGCACAGTAGCCTCATGCTGAACAGCTAGTGTAAAAGAAGATGGGGCTTCATATAGTTCTAGAGGCTGGAGACATCACAAAGAAGTGAATTTAGTAGAAGAAAAAGCTTTCTATCAGGCAAAGGTGTCCATATGGACAACTGGTAAGCTAATGAGCATGACAGGTGTTGCCTGGCAATTCACCCAGAAGCACAGTCTAGGGCTCTGAGAGGCAGGTCTCCCTTTGAGTCACATGCTGCTGGGCAGGATCAGAGCGGCTGTGACAAGGATTGAGGTTGCTTTCTAGTTGCTTCTTGTAGGATTCAAAAGCAGCGTTACCAGGCTTCTTTACCTGTTCTCTTTGTAACCTAGTAGTACTCACTCATACACAACTAAACAAAAGTGACTCTTAATTGCCTGCCACACCCTGTGGTGTAAACTCTCTTGTGCTTTATTTCCCTGTCAGTGCAAGTCATAAAGTTCTAAACTGACCTGAGGAGTATTTCTCAAGAATTTTAGATGTCTATATGTAGATGTCTTCTTCAGTCAAACACTTGTGGTTAGAGTACCATCCATCTTTGCTTTTTATGTTACCAAGAATACCTTTCTTACAACCACAAAAACTTAACGTTACTTTCTGAGGAGTATGCTGAGAATAGGTTGTCTTCCTCATATTTATTCTCTTAACCAATCTGACTATGAAACTTTAGACACAGAGGAGGAGGGATTGAGTGTTCCCTGACAATGCTTAAAGAGGAGAGTGGGATTCAGGCCTGTGCCTCTACTCCCAACTCCTTTCTTTCTACTGCTTGGCTCTGAGGGCTCCAATTGTGAGCAGTAAAGAAAGTTTAGTTTCTGAGAAGGTGGTTTGGAAGAAGAGTCCTAAGCAAAGCAACGGTTACCATTGGTCTTTGGCAGTGGCCATTTTCCCTTTTCCCAGAGCACCTAATGTTATGGTGTTCCTAAAAAGCCCTTCTGTCTCACAATACCCAGTTTTGCTAAGGAGATACTACAGGGAAGATGTGGCACCTTCAGTGGGGCCTATGACAGATGAGCAGACGCACTTATGAAAAATGACCATTGTTCACACCAGAACCTTTTCCAGAAAAAAAAATTGGCTAGCTCCCTTACTCATTGTGATGCCACAACCCCGTGCCCACTAGGCACCAGCCTCATGGGGAACGAGCTTAGAAGCCTGGCCTTCTGTGCAGGAGTTTGAAGTGAAGAAAGAAACAGAACAGAGCAAGGGAGAGAACACTGTACACTACTTTGGGACTCACCCAAGAGAGCTGCTGCTTTTGCACTGAGGAACCTCACAGGAGAAAGGGGCACAAATGGAGGGGAAGCGCAGAACAGCTTCAGGGAGTGTGTGGTTTGACTTTTCCACTGGAAGTAGAAGCACAGGAGGGGCAAACATAGAATTCAGACTTCTTTTTTTTTTTTTTTAAGATTTATGATTTATTATTATGTGTATACAGTGCTATGCCTGCATGTACACCTGCCAGAAGAGGGCATCAGATCACATTAGAGATGGCTGTGAGCCACTATGTGGTTGCTGGGAATTGAACTCAGGACCTTTAGAAGAACAGCCAGTGCTCTTCACTCTGCACCATCTCTCCAGCCTGAGTTCAGACATTTTTATAAACAGTGAGAAGTGGCTGAGGCTTTTCATGGTGGCTGAGATATTTCTTCAGAGGTACAGAATGGAGGCCAAAGATAGGTAAAAGGACTATGAAGGAACAAATCATCACAAGGTAGGGAAGAAAAGAAGCAGCCCTGGAGAGTTCTGTGACAGTCAGCGGTTGAGTTGTTTGAAGCATGGATCCTCAGCACAAACAGTGGAAATGAGTCAGGCGTGGTGATAGGGAGGTACTGCTTAGGGAATATGCCAAGTACAAAGGGCTGGAAGCTAGAGCCGTCTTACAGTGTCAGGGGCTGTAAAGGACAAACAGGATCCTGGGCACCAGGAAACTTCAAAGAACTGTAGGCGCCTTTTAACACCTGTTATAGAGACACTAAGATAACAGTCAGTGTGCCCAAGATCTGAGTGGTTCCTGAAACAGAGAGCAGCACATCCCTGAAGTCTGCTCTTGAGCTCTTACTAATAGGCCATGGTAGTCTAGAGTGGTAAAGAGGAGCCTGCTTAAACAGCTCCCCTGTGTGCTAAACACGGCACTGTTACCTGGCCTCTCCTGTGTTCACTCAGGGAATGGTGACTCACCTGGAGAGGACGAGCTGCTCAACTACCAGTCAGAAACTGCTGGCCTCAGGCAGCTAGCACTGGGACAGCCCAGGCCATCCTGCAGTTAGGAGCATGTCTCTGTTGTGCTAGAATGTTGACAACCACCCTGTAACTAATTAATGACCTCTGTTTTTCCCTTTTATTCCATAGGGTAGAGTGGCTTTGAAGAAGGAAAACACTGCTTTCTGACTGATTGCCTTGAAGGGAAAAAGAACCTATTTTTGTGCATCATTTACCAATCATGCCACACAAGCGTTTATTTTTAGTACATTTTATTTTTTCATAAAATTGCTAATGCCAAAGCTTTGTATTAAAATAAATAAATAATAAAATAAAAGTACCGTGTTGCTAAGTGTCCTTCGCCAGCTTGTGTTTTGAGGCTGAATTTGACACCACATGTAAAATGTACCCACGACTCCATAAGAAGGCAGGGACAGTGTGGCTACTGGTATTTAATGTGGGCTCCTTCTGTGCCTGACTGGCGTGGCAGAGCAGTGACATCCTGTGTGGCACTGCTCCCTTGGTGCCCAGCTGATTTACTCTGTTTTAGCTTCCTCATGGATACCTGTTCACTCTGGTAACCTCCTATGTGGTCCACGGGCCTTCACAGGACTTAGCTCCACTTCCAGAACACATAATGCTACTCCCATTGTGTCTCCCACCTGGGAGTGTGCTTTGCATGTAGTAAGTGCTCAATAAATTTATTTGTGGGATGAAGGAATGAGTTGTAAGGACTTCCAAACCAATGTATTCCTTTTACTTAGTGTGTATATTACCCATTTTTAAAAAGTGAACTCTAAAGAGTTAACCGAAAGCCATTTTTAAAAATACTTTATTAATTTATTCATATTACATCTCAATTGTTATCCCATCCCTTGTATCCCCCCATTCCTCCCTCCCTCCCGCTTTCCCCCTACTCCCCTATGTCTGTGACTGAAGGGGACCTCCTCCCCCTGTATATGCTCATAGGGTATCAAGTCTCTTCTTGGTAGCCTGCTATCCTTCCTCTGAGTGCCACCAGGCCTCCCCATCCAGGGGACGTGGTCAAAAATGGGGCACCAAAGTTCGTGTGAAAGTCAGTCCCTGCTCTCCACTCAATGGAGGAGACTGTCCTGTCCATTGGTTAGATCTGGTTCAGGGTTCGAAGTTTACTGCACGTATTATCCTTGGCTGGTGCCATAGTTTGAGCAGGACCCCTGGGCCCCAGATCTGCCCATCATAATGTTCTTCTTATAGGTTTCTAGGACCCTCTGGATCCTTCTCTTTCCCCATTCTCCCATGCTTCTCTTACCTAAAGTCCCAATAGGATGTCCTCCCCTCTGACCCACTTTCCTGGTAAGTGAAGACTTTCATGGGACATGCCCCTTGTGCTGTTGTCTCAATATAAGTGAGTATATACCATTTGACTCTTTCTGCTTCTGGGTGAACTCACTCTCACACCCACTAATGGGCCACCCCAGGGAACCTTCCCACCCATGCCATCCCAGGGAACTAACTATAAGTGCACTGCCTGTTTCTCTGTGTACCTATTCTGAGCACTTCCTATAAGTATAGCCTTATAATATGTAGCCTTTCATATCTTGGTTCTCTGTGTGTTCAAGGTTCATCTAGCAACACTTCATTCCAATAGAAACGTGATTTGGTTTTGTATGTCATTTTTGCAAACTTGCTCAACTTAACTCTTTTTTTCTGGTCTTCCTTGGGATTTTCTATGTACAAGATCATGTCATTTGAATAGAGGGGTCTTTTATCCCTCTTTTACAGTCTATTTTATTTTCTTGCTTGTTCTTCCTTAGGTAGAACTCTCACTAACAGATGGTGAATATAAAGATGTGAATAGACTTTCATGTTTTGTTAAAGTGTTGGTGGTGGAAGGGAGGTTTCAGTTTGTCAGCATCGAGTATGAAGTTAGTCAGCTGTAGGCTGTAGGGTTTTCATATTTACCCTCCATCAAGTTGAGAAAGTAATATATTTGTAGGGTAGGGGATATTTTTACTGTAGGACTTTTAGATTGTGTCAACCTTTTCCTGTGCCCATTACAATGATCTTGTGGCATTTTGTCCCATATTAACATAGTATATGATACTGACTTTTTTTCTTTTGAGACAGAACTTGGCTGTGCAGTTCTGAATGACCTCAGACTGACAATCCTCCCAAGTGCTGTCAGCAGCCACTACAAATCCCAGCCATGACACTGTTTTTCCATATACTGAACCAACCTCGTATTCCTTGGATAGTCTCCCTCCTAGTATGGGTCATTTTTTATGTTGCTGGATCCAGTTTGCTAGGATTTTGCTGATGATTTCTGCAGTTGTGAAAGAGATACTGGTCTAACATTTTCTTACTTCTGCTTTAGTATCCTTGTAGTGCTGGTCTCACCGATGTTCTGTCCTCTGTATTTTGGAAGAGTGTAATGGTCAGTGGTAGCTCTTAGATGTTGGGAACCCATGTGGACCAGGCTATTCTTCCTAGAAAGTTTCAAGTTTAACTAATGTCCTCAAAACTAGTTGTATGCTCCTGTACTTGCTAGTGCTCACTTGCTCACTCGCTCACCCTCTCATCCTCTCACCCTGGCTCTGATTGCCCTGGAACTGGATTGTAGACTGATACATGGTCTTTGCAGAGTGGTGTTTATATGCCAGGCTGGCCTGGAACTCATGAGCTCAGTGGCCCTTTGGTTAGTGTCCTGAGTAGGCGGGATTAAGAATGCTTGGCTTCTTTTTAAAGAATAGGTGCTTGTAGCCAAAATTGTTGCTCCAAGTACTATTTCATCTAATCATATTTATTTCTATTCACTAATCTGTACTTTCCGCAATGATTTCTTGGCGACACACTGATTATTTAGCAGTTAATGTTGTTTAAACCCTACATATTTGTAGATTTCCCCACTGTTACAAATTTCCAATTTGTGACTTTACCCTGTTTAATGTACCAAAGCTTCTTTAATAGCACACACACCTCATCTGTCACAGATGCTCAGTGTGCACCAGAGAGGACACACCTTCTGCTGTTGCTAGGCACAGTTCCTGTGGGTGTCTGCTGGGTCTGGCTGGTTAATGTGTTCAGTTCTCCTCTCTTCTGTCTGTTGTGTCTGTTGTAGAAGGTGGGTGCTGGCCTCTCAACTACTGTTGCTAAAATCTCTGCTTCTCCCTTTGATCCTGTTAGGTCTTGCTGGGCATACTTGGTGCACATGGAATTGGAGAAATGTTTAAGCCGTACAGTTTGCTCATCATGTTCCTGCACACTGAGCCTCACTGACTAAAGGGCCTTCTTGGTGGCGCGGCCGCCAGCTGACCCTTCTCTAACAGAGGAATTTGTGGAGTGGGCATCTTTCTCAGTACAGTCGCTTTCCTCCTCCTGGCAATATTTTTTTTTTTTGTGAACTTGTAGTTATAGTCCCTGCCACCTTTTTGGGGGGTTAGGGGAGTGTCTCGAGACAGGGTTTCTCTGTGTAGCTTTGGCTGTCCTGGCCTCACTTTGTAGACCAGGCTGGCCTCGAACTCACAGAGATCCACCTGCCTCTGCCTCCCGAGTGCTGGGATTAAAGGTGTGCGCCACCACGCCCAGCCCTGCCACCTAATTTTATTCCAGTGGAAATCAAAGTAATTCTGCCCTTCTTATTCTCATTTGTGATTAGCTGTTTTCTTTCAAAAATAGTCACCAGGAGATAGAGGACCTCATAATGTCAGTGTTGTTGTTTCTGCTAGTTTAATGTGCTTCCTCTGTCTTCATATACTCTAAATCTTTAACACCACATACTGTTTCTTTAAAAATAAGTACTGTGCAAGCCAGGTGCATAATTTTGGCAAGAACTAAAATATGAAAAGGAGTAAATTTAATTCGTTGAGACTGGAAATGAAGGTCGTCAGTAACTGAGATAAGAATTTAGTATGTTACCAAGCATGGTGGTACACGCCTTTAATCCCAGCACTTAGGAGGCAGAGGCAGGTGGATCGATGTGAGTTTGAGGCCAGCTTGGTCTGCAAAGCGAGTCCAGAGCAGCCAAGGCTACACCAAAACCCTGTCTCTAAAAGAAAATAAAAATAAAAATAATTAGTATTTTTTAGCTTTGACATTTAACTGGCACTAGGTTTTCGTGTTCTAATCATGATCTTTGTGTGTGTGTGTGTGTGTGTGTGTGTGTGCGTGCGCGCGCGCGTGCGTGTGTGTTGCAAATTAAAATGTGTTTTTGCTCCTTTCAGCCCAATATAGAATTAGCATTAAAAAGAAGTTGTTTATTTTTTAGTAGACATGGTATGTAGAACTAATATATAAAGTTGAGTAATTTTTTGTTTAGTATTTTAAAACTTAGAATGTGACAATATTGACCAGGAGGTGGTGGCGCATGCCTTTAATCCCAGCACTTGGGAGGCAGAGGCAGGTAGATCTCTGAGTTCAAGGCCAGAGTGAGTTCCAGGACAGCCAGAGCTGTTACACAGAGAGAAACTCTGACACACACACACACACACACACACACACACACACGAAGAAAAAAGAAAAAAAGGAATGTGACAATATTTAGGCTGGTACAGATATTTCAGGTCTAAATCCTTGGGGAATATTCTATAATGAGTTGTTTTTGCTTTAAGTTTTTTAACCAAGAAAAAAAAAAGTTTTTAATACTTTGTGACAAGCTGGAGAGATGGCTCAGCGGTTAAAAGTTCTGACTGCTCTTCCAGAAGTCCTGAGTTCAATTCCCAGAGCCCACTTGGTGGCTCACAACCATCTATAATGAGATCTGATTCCTTCTTCTGCTGTGTGTGAAGACAGAGCACTCATATATATAAGGTAGCTGCAGCCACTAAGCCTGGAAAGGCAAGTCTTGTTTCCCTTTGGCCAACAGAGTTCTAGCTTTAGACTTTTTAAATAGCAGAGAAGAGATCACAAAGTGTCCTTAATGTTTTTCCTTTCTAATTGCTTGGTTATACTATACTAAATTCCTTATTCATAATTTAAGAATTGGCTTTACTAGCAACAAACAACCCAAAAACCAAATCTGTGGTTGTCTACTCACTCACTCTGATTACTGTTGGGTATAACTGTCTCAACTCACCTTTGGTCTGGAATCTTCTCCCCATTTGGAAATAGGGAGAAGCAACAGAAGCCTGTGGCATTAGGTTCCTGTCCAGGCAGGTAAAAGCTTGGGCAAAGTAAACAATCTGCACTGCCTGTCCTGTGTGCTTTACCTACGCCAGAGCTAACGCTGACCTGCAAACCAGTGTCTAGCTTGTGTTAGTTTGTCTGCACATTAGAATATATAGCAGACAAGCATGAGCCCTGGCCTGACCCCTGCCTCAGTCACTGAGCTTCCTCCAGCCTCAGTCTCCTCACTGAGTAAAAAGTTATTGTAGCAGCATATAGGGCTTGGAAGATTGGAAAGGTTGCGTTAGTGAAGATGTCTGGCTCAGCAGAGTCTGCATTTCCTTTATAAAAAGATGAGCTGATCCTGCAGAGTCTTCCCTAGTACTGAAAAGAGAAAAGCTTTGTCAAGTGTATTCAGCCTAAGAAAGGCCCGGGGCCACCAAGGCCTCACAGCTCGGCTTCATTCTTTCATTGCCTGAGGCCACTGCCTTTCCTTCCAGTTCTCAAGGTGAACACTAGGTAGGCTGAGCTGTGCTCCTCACTGTGAAAGAACAAGAGATGCCTCTGTTGGGGAGAAGGCATCACCAATGCTGAAGACTCTTGGAAAGGGTCACTCTCACCTCCACTGCTTTCTGTGAGGAAAGCTTTCTACAGAAACCCTAGCCGTGCTGCTTTCCACCCAGGCAGTAACCATTAAACCTAAGACGCAGCGATAAATCGGGTTTCTGTGTGCAGCCCTGGCCGTCCTGTAACTCACTCTGTAGACCAGGCTGGCCTTGACCTCATAGAGATCTGCCTGTCTCTGTCTTCCAAGTGCTGGGATTAAAGGTGTGTGCACCACCACCACCTGGGGAGAAATTTCACTTATGATCATGTACCTTCACCAGACCTGGAAGCAGGGCCTGAAGTCAGGGCACTGAGAAAATGGAAGGAAATAAAGCCTGGTAGCAGGCAGGGACACCTTCCCAGAGCCAGATACTAGTACCCCAGTAGCCTTTTAAAGAGAGAAGCAGAGCAGATTTTTTGTTGTTGTTGTTTTGTTTTTCCGAGACAGGGTTTCTCTGTGTTGCCTTGCCTGTCCTGTACTCACTTTGTAGACCAGGTGGCCTCGAACTTACATCAGTCCACCTTCCTCCACCTCCCAAGTAGAGCAGATTTTGAGCATTATTTATTTAGTTTTTAAAAGAAGATCCAAGACAATAGATTTGTAAACCACTGTTAAATTTTAGCATACAGGTTTCCATAGTGAAAGTCTTGGAGGCCATTTGTGTTGTTTTGAGACAGAGCCTTGGGTAGTCCAGGTCTAATTTGATAAGTAGACAAGGATGAGCTTGACCTTAATTTCCTGTCTCCTTTCTCCCAGTAGTGGTGCTCAAACCCAGAGCTCCATGCATGCTAGGTCAACACTCTTTATTAACCAACTACACTCCCCAGCCTTTCCGAACTAATTGTTAATTCTGTCAAATCTTTGGTTATTCAGTGGGTTTATTTATACTACTGAGCACAAGACTGTCTGCCTTCGTTTGGCAGTGTTTTTTAAATTTCATCTAAAAATATGAAAGCAACCTTCAATCTGTTTCATCTAAAGGCCCTGAAAAGCCATTGAATTGCAATTTAATTTTGATTGTCTCCAAAGCTATTATTACTAGGTCATTCTAATGTATAAACAGTTATGCTTAGGCTGAGTTGGGCAAGGTAAGGCAGGCAACCAGCACTTGGAAAGCTGAGGTAGGAGGAACCTGGCTACATAGTTGAGACCTCACAAAAACAAAAAATCTTTACACATAATGCAAGTAAGTACTAATAGAAATTCAGGAAAAATAGATAATAGTGTGTAATTTTAAGTGATGATTAAAATACTAATAAAGTCTTAAAACTTGTATGGTGCATCTATTTATGTTAGAAATCTGTGACCATGAGTCTAGAAAGGCTAAAAGCCAATATTCTAGGCATTTCTCTCAAAGACAGCAAGCTGACTCAGTGAACTGTAGACTATAGCTGAATGAATTGCCAGCAAATGTGCAATTGAAACAAATCAAGCACAAAGACATTACTTTAACAAGATAATGAAAGGCAGGTGTGGTGGCACACGCCTTTAATCCCAGCACTTGGGAGGCAGAGGCAGGCGGGATTTCTGTGAGTTCAAGACCATCCTGGTCCACAAAGCGAGTCCAAAACAGCCAAGGCTACACAGAGAAATGCTGTCTTGAAAAATAAATAAAGAAATAAAGAAATTAATGTCATTTCCTGATCAAGGAGGCAGTGATACCCAATTTTGGGAATGAAAACATCATTAAACATCATTACAGAGAATGCACAGCAAAAACTGCAAAGAAACGGAGAGGAGAGGAGTGACAAGGGAGGGAAAATGGAAAGCTGTTTGATGGATGTAGAGTTTCAGGTTTGCCGATTAAAAAAATATTGGAGACTCCCTTCACAGTAATACTATATATGTAAAGGTGCTCAAGATACACTAACTTTTGGGGGGGGTTGGTTTTTTGAGACAGGGTTTCTTTGTGTAGCAGCCCTGGCTGTCCTGGACTCACTTTGTAGACCAGGCTGGCCTCGAACTCAGAGATCCGCCTGCCTCTGCCTCCCGAGTGCTGGGATTAAAGGCGTGCGCCACCACGCCCGACTTTTGTCACAATTTTTAAAAAGTAGCTGTGGGGGCTGGAGCAGCAGCTAACAGCACTTCTGTTCATCCAGAGAACCTAAGTTCAGTTCCCAGCACCTATGTCAGGTGCCTGACAACTGCCTATAACTCCAGCTCCAGGGGATCAGACACCCTCTCTGGCATCTTTGGGTACCTGCACTCAATGTGGCATACACTCACACAGACCCGAACACATTAATATAAGATGAAAATCTTTAAAAGTAATAATAAAAGTATTGAAATTTTGTCAATAAATTTTGAAGATTGAGTGTTGATAAGTGCCTTTCCATACAAATATCAAAATTAGTATGATGAGAAATAGGAAATTAAATTCAAAAACATCTAAGTAATACATTGGACTCATAAGTTAAAATCATTCCTCAAAGAAAATCCTAAGGTCTAGAGCAGTGGTTCTCAACCATCCTAATGCTGGGACTCTCTAATAGTTTTTCATGTTATGGCGATTTCTAACCGTAAAATTATTTTCATTGCTACTTCGTAACCATAATAGTGCTAATGTTGTGAATTGTAATGTAAGTATCTGTGTCTTCCAATGGCCTTAGGCAACTTTTGTGAAAGGGGTTGTTTGACCCTCAAAGAGGTTAAGACCCACAGGTTGAGAACCACTGGTCTAGAGGTTTCTACTGGAGAATTCTTTGTAACATTTAAGAAAGGGTAGGAGAAGGAAAACTCCCTAAGTATTTCTGTGATCAGCACAATATCCAGAGTTAAAAGATGAAAAATGGAAAACAGGTTTTGTTTTTTAAGTTTTTTTATTAATTTATTCAGATTACAACCTAATTGTTATCCCATCACTTGTATCCTCCCATTCCTCCCTCCCTCCTGCTTTCACCCTATTCCCCTCCCCTAGGTCTATGACCGAAGGAGACCCCCTCTGCCACTATATGGTCATAGCTATCAAGTCTTATCTTGGTAGTCTGCTTATTCTTTCTCTTAGTGGCACCAGGCCTCACCACCAAGGGGACGTGGTCAAATATGGGCACCAGAGTTCATGTCTGAGTCAGTCCTCACTCTCCACATAACTGTGGAGAATGTGCTGTCCATTGGCTAGATCTTAATAGTTATAAGAGAAAAAACATTTGCTAAAATTCCAAGCTGTTTCTAGAAAGAAAGAATGACCCACAAAAACGTGATTTCCATTGCAAATGAATTTTTGAATATACAGTAGGTAGTAGGGAAATAAGCATGGTAGAGTGTTAGAGCAGACACTTCTGCCATCTGGCAGAGCGACTAGAAAAGCCTGCGCACCAAGTAGTCCACTGGAGTGTCTGACCAGTAGTGAGGGTCCCAGACAAAGCTTCCTCTTCTATGTCAGACTTTCAGTCAGCTCTTCCCACCTCTGGCACTCTCACATTATGGGACAAACAGTAACAAGTCTTATGCTTTGTGCAGAAGCCTGGGAGTCCCTACACACCAGCCCCCTAGCCTGGTCAGGGGCACTGCTTGTACTAACCCTACCCATGTATTCTCCTGTTCCCGATGACATAGCGTCTTCACTCTTAGGCTGTCTTGTTGCTTGCTCTCCTTTCCCTTTCTCAGAAGGAAGGGGCTTCTGTTCTAGACAAGGGGGCGGGGCGTGTGGCAACCCCGCCTCCAGAGCCAGCTTTTCTCTAAGCTTACTTAGGCAGCACATGGCAATTTACTAATAAAACGTTTGTCACAAGTGCCAGATCTCATTTAAAAATGACCACAAGCATCATGCTGAAATCATGCTCCGTCAGGCTGTAAGTAAGGGTACCTGCTGTGAGTCTCCTACCACCCCGTTGGCAGCATTAGCCACTATAGTAAGGCAAGAAAAAGAAATGAAAGGTATAAGTAAAAATAAGAAGAACTGAATTCAAGGCTTACCTCCTATACCTTGAAAGTGCTATTGCAGGCTGTTCAGGATAAGTAAGTTAGACAAGTTAATTGTCAATTGATCAAATCATGGTCCTGTCAATTACTAGTCTACTTATATCACAAGAATCTACATCCTAGGTGTAACAGATAGGTATGATTCTATAGACAGATAAGGTAAAATAGATAAGGTCTTCAAAAACCTCAGAGTCCTACAGAATATGGCATTTAAAGATATTTTTATTGTTTTAAGGATTCTTTGACAATAAGACAGGTTAACTTAGCTGGGTGTGGTGGCCCACACCTTTAATCCCAGCACTTGGGAGGCAGAGGCAGGTAGATCTCTGTGAGTTCGAGGCCAGCCTGGCCTGCAAAGTGAGTCCAGGAAAGTCAAGGCTGCACAGAGATATTCTGTCTGGAAAACAAAACAAAAAACAAAAAAACCAAAACAAAACAAACAAACAAAAAAAAACACCTACCTCAAAAAAGATGATGAACATCAAAGAACCTCCTTATGGAGATGGCTTCAAATGTGGCAAACCAGCCACTGGGCAAAAAGTTCTCATTTTGACCACTGACAGAATTCTGCCTAAAAACAGGCAAGCTTGGATGCAGGCAGAGTTGATGGCCAAACTCTGCTAAGACAGGGTAAGCAAGTCCTCAGTAGTTCCTGCCTCACACATAGGTCTGTCAGATAGTTTGACCAGAAGGCTGAAGATGATGCTCCAACATTATAGAAAGTTATGGGTGACTGTTGAGGCAGCAAACTGTCTCTGTCACTTTTTTTCACTTTGGAAGCTACTAACCCGCGCTTCCGATTTACTCAGATAATTAATTTTATTCCTTCTCAAGTCTCTGATGGGGTTGAAGACCAAATAGGTTAGTTTCACAATTAAGCTTAGTTGTTTAGGGGCTAAAATGTTTTTAGGTCTAGATAGGTGTTTTAAGTTGATAGAGATGAAATATGAGAGATACTGATTTACATTCAGAATTTTAGACTCACCAAGATAGGAAAATGTTTTCTTTCTTTTGGGGGGGGTTGTTTTGCTTTGTTTTGGTTTTGGTTTTTTTCGAGAGAGGGTTTCTTTGTGTATCCTTGGCTGTCCTAGAACTCATTCTGTAGACCAGGCTGGCCTTGAACTCACAGCAGTCCGCCTGCCTCTGCCTCTCAAGTGCTGGGATTAAAGGCGTGCACCACCAACACCTGGCTGGAAAATGTTTTCTTTAAGATTGCCAAATACAAATAGCCAAATCACTATGAGTGTAACATTAATATAATTCCTGATTGTTTCTTGGTTCTTCTTGCTCTATGTAGTTTATTTTATATATGTATACTAATATATGTGTATATGTAAATATATATTAAAATATTAATAAAAATTTAATAAAAAGAACTAAATTACCACCATCCACAGACAACTTAAGGAGAAAAATCCCATGAAGCCTACAAACCAACTCAAAATAAATAAGCAAATTTAGCCAAAGCAGTTACACTTCAGTACTCAGCCAGGCCCAGTGCCATGAACAGGCTGAGGAAGGAAGGAAGGTCGTCTGACTCAGCAGCACTGTCCCCAGTCAGCAAAATCCTGTCTTTTTAAAATAATATACCAAAAATAAGCAATTAAAAATGAAAATTTCAAAAAGATACTGCTTACAAGAGTATCAAGTAATCTGGGCATGGTGGCACATGCCTTTAATCCCAGTACTTAGGAGGCAAATCACTGTAAATTCAAGGCCAGCCTGGTCTACAAAGCCAATCAGAATACACGATGTCGGGAAATGATTTCTGAAAAATATATCCTTCCCTAAAGACTCACTCAGAATAAAGACTTCCAGGCCTAGTAGGGTAACCCTGTAACCTCAGCACTCAGGGCTGTGGTGGGAAGGTCCCAGGTTCAAGGGAGAGTCTGGACATGGTTTTCCTCAAGGAAAATAGAGAAGGAATTGTGATGGGGGGGTCACTAGAAGGGTTGCAGGGTGCTGATAGCATTCTCTCTCTTTCTTTCTTTTGTTTGTTTTTTGTTTTAGAGACAGAGTTTTTCTGTGTAGCCTTGGCTGTCCTGAGGCATATGCCACCATGCCCAGCCATTCTGTTTCTTGATGTCTGGCATGTTCCATCTTTGTGGGATTCCTAAGGCTTGCACTTTCCTCAATAACATCATGTCTCTGTAATGACAGCAACAAAATCAAGAAAAGAGTCAAGAATACTCTTTACTTCCTTGACAAAAGCAGCCTCATGCCTCTCTCTCTCTCTGTCTCCCTATCTATCTCTATCTGAAAAGTGCTAGTGTGCATGTGTGTTCTAAAGGAAGCCAGTTTACAGATACAGGTCAGTGAGCTAAGTGTGGACATTCTTAGTTTCTACCCTTATTAGGGGCTACGGATTGAACTCAAGGCCTCGGCATAATAAGCATGTGATCTACCACTGTTCCCTCTTTTGACCAGCCAGGGAGGGGGGCAGGTCAAATGGTGTCAGCTAACCCTACCAGAAATTTCATTTCTGATATCTTTAGCTCTTCCTGCAGAACAAAAACATTTATATTTACCACTTTAAAACATGGTATACTGCCAGCCGTGGTGGCGCATGCCTTTAAACCCAGCACTTGAAAGGCAGAGGCAAGCCTGCTCTACAGAGTCCAGGACAAGCCAAGGCTACACAGAGAAACCCTGTCTTGGGAAAAACAAAACAAAAAAACATTGTATATTACTTAATACTGTTAGATAACTCATGTTGAATTGGAAACCAAGACTCAGTTGTCAGAAAACAAGTAATTCATTTTGGGACAGTTTTGAGGTTCACTGCACACTGACCACTCAGACAGCAGATGCAGATAGATGGAAGTTTATTGAATGCTTGGCAAAGTCTGACCAGTCAGGGACACAGTCTGGATTCAGGTACCAAGATTGTGAAGCTGAGCTGTTCTCAGAGTGAGTTTGGTTTTTTTGTTTTGTTTTTGTTTTTGTTTTGAGACAGGGTTTCTCTGTGTAGCCTTGGCTGTCCTGGACTCACTTTGTAGACCAGGCTGACCTTGAACTCACAGCGATCCTCCTGCCTCTGCCTCCCGAGTGCTGGGATTGAAGGCATGCGCCACCACTGCCCTGTCTCAGAGTGAGTTTTTAAAGGAAAATACCATAACCAAGCAGGAAGAATCAATTTTCCTCCAGGTACATTGTATCTAGGTAGCTAGACAAAGCATTTTAAGCTGATTGGCTGGGATTTAGGGTAGGGGAGCTTTTGGGGACTTTACGTTTATCTGTAACTCAAGCAGGAGATGCACTTATCATCCACTGTCTCATTCTAAGCAGCAAGTATTGAATTAAAAGCAAAAGCAGAGCCTTAGCATTTGAACTCAATTTCACATTATGGTCAAAATGGAGACTAAAGATAAAATGCCTTCAGCTATACTAATGACAAAAGCAGGAATTAGCAGAGGACCTACAGTTACGCTAAAAACTAAAGTAAGTCTCAACAGAGGGCTGTAGTTATGTAAAAAGTTAAAGCAGGTCTCAACAATCTGACTCTCAGAGGGCTACTTTGTACAAACAGCGAGCATGTTTGAATTTATCCTGGTTTTTAAAATACAAATTTTGTTTTGGATTTTTGAGACAAGATTTTTCTGTGTGGTTCTGGCTGTCCTGGACTCACTTTGTAGACCAGGTTGGCCTTGAATTCACAGAGATCCACCTGCCTCTCCCTCCTGAGTATTGGGATTAAAGTCGTGCACCACCATGCCTGTCAAGTGCTAGGGTTCTTTAAAGGCGTGAGCCATCTGCTTTTGTTTTTTGAACTATTAAAACAAAACACATCAAGATCCAAGCTATTCATCAAAATGTTTTGAAAATACTTTTTTTTCCTGGTTTTTCGAGACAGGGTTTCTCTGTGTAGCCTTGGTTGGCTTGAATTCACTTTATAGACCAGGTTGGTCTCGGACTCACAGTAAAAAAAGAAAAAAGACTGGACATAGTGGCCCACACCTTTAATCCCAGCACTCAAGAGGCAGAGGCAGAGGCAGGTGGATCTCTGTGAGTTTTGAGGCCAGCCTGGTCTACAAAGTGAGTCCAGAACAGCCAAGGCTACACAGAGAGACCCTGTAACGAAGAAGATGATCTGAGGAGTGGTTCCATGGTGGAGCCCTGGTCTACTGTACACAGTACCCTGTGTTCCAGACCCAGCATTTACCCACCAAAAGAGATAGAATTGCTGACAAAAGCATGAAAAGATGCCTGACATTTGCAAAGGGCGAATTAAAGCTACAAGGAGAGGAACTAGAAAGATGACCCAGCAGCTCAAAGCACTTGCTGCTCCTACGGAGGACACAGGTTTGGTTTGGTTCATGGCATCCACATGGCAACTCAGAGCCATCTGTAACTGCAATTCCAGAGGATCTGGTGCCTTTGACCTCCATGGATACCAGGCACATACATTATCCACATACATACATGCAAGCAAAACACTCACACGCACAAAATGAAAACAGAATCTTAAAAACTAAGAGGAGAAAAGCTGAGTGTGGTGGCACACGCCTTTAATCCCAGCACTCGGGAGGCACAGGCAGGTGGATCGCTGTGAGTTTGAGGCCGGTGTGGTCTACAAAGCGAGTCCAGGACAGCCAAGGCTACACAGAGAAACCCTGTCTTGGGAAAAAAAAGTAAAATAAACAAAACTAAGAGGAGAGAGCTGGGTGGGGTGGTGCCTCTCATCCCAGTACTTGATAGGTGTAAGCAGAGTTCTGGCTACCTCAGCTACACAGCAAGTTCCAAGCCAGCTTCGGCTACCCGAGACTGTCTAAAAGGAAGGGAGGGAGGAACAAAATAAGGGAGAAAAAACATTTCAAAAAGATATCACTTAACTCTAAAAGGATGTAAAAGTTGCTTTTATTCGCCTGTGGTAATTGTTGTCTTCAAGGTTTACTGCCTCTGTCGCTATCCTAGGCCTAGTCTTGGAAGCTTCTAGCCTCAGTACAGTATTATCTAGGCCTAGAATGTTTTCATCCTCTTAGGCTTAGTGCTAAATAAGCTCACCATTTCTAGTTCTTTCTGTCTTTCCGGACTCTGGCTGGCTGGCTTAACTCAGCTGTTCCAGCTCAAACTCTTCTCCAAGTTGACTGATTCAGACTGGCTTCTCTCAGCTTCTGACTGAATTGCTCTGCTTGGCCACATACTAACTTTGGCAATATGTTCTAATCTTCTGGCTCATTCTGTCTTCACCTGTGTCTAGCTTGTCCTCCCTCCTTCCTTGACCCCCCGCCGCCTTCTCTCTACATCCTGTCTCTGTACAACTGTCCCAGTAAAACTACCTTCTCTCTCTCTGTCTGTCTGTCTCTCTCTCTCTCTCTCTCTCTCTCTCTCTCTCTCTCTCTCCCTCTCTCTCTCTCTCCCCCCCCCCTCTCTCTCTCTGCACTGCTCCATCTTCACTCATCTCCCTGTCCTCTTCTCGTGAGAGTTGGACATATCCTATTCTGTCAAATCTTTCTCTCATTCATCACGCATTCCTTTCAAACATAGATGCTTCCTTCCATAAACTAACTTTACCTTCATTGTTTGGGATTAAACGTGTGTCCTAAGGGAATGTCTGTATTCCAGCCAGAGTAGCCATGTTGCTGGATTAAAATTCCTCTACAGAAAGACTAAGATTTAAAAGACTGACACATCGCCGGGCAGTGGTGGCGCGCGCCTTTAATCCCAGCACTCGGGAGGCAGAGGCAGGAGGATCGCTGTGAGTTCAAGGCCAGCCTGGTCTACAAAGCGAGTCCAGGACAGTAAGGGCTATACAGAGAAACCCTGTCTCAAAAAACAAAAAAAAAAAGACTGACACATCATTGTGGAGAGGCACCGGCATTTTCACACACCCCTCAAAGTGCCATAAAACAGCACAACCACTTTGCATAAAACAACCTGGGAGCCCCTTAAAAAGTTAAGCATAAGCCGGGCGTAGTGGTGCACGCCTGTAATCCTAGCACTCAGGAGGCAGAGGCAGGAAGATCGCTGTGAGTTCGAAGCCAGCCTGGTCTACAAAAGCAAGTCCAGGACTGCCGGGACTGTTACACAGAGAAACTCTGTCTTGAAAAACCTAAAAAATATAATAATAATAATAATAATAATAATAATAATAATAATAATAATAATAATAATAATAATAATAATAATAATAATAATATAATGATAATAATAATAAGTTAAGCATAGATCTACCCAAGTGTTCCACTCCTAGGTGTTTAACCCAAGAGACATCAAATCATATATTCACACATAGCTTGTGTGTAAACATTCATAGCAACTTTCAGTGATTCAACATTCTAGAAGGATGCAAGGCAACTTGTTGCCATGATGATAGGAGTAGGATGGGAAGAGAGGAAGGGATTGCTAAAAGATTTCGGGACACTTTGGCATGTATAGGACATGTTCATGTGCCAGGCGCGGTGGCACATGCCTTTAATCCTGTTTCAGAAAAATAAACAAACAAACAAACAAAACCCATGAAGGATATGTTCATGTTCTATATCTAGCTAGGTTGGTAGGCATATGTGTAAGACCTCTGTTTTGGTTTTTTTTATTTGTTTTATTTCTGTGTGTGTGAGGGAGTCTATGCCAATGTGTGCTGGTGAGGATGTTTGTGCAGACACAGGCCAGAAGAGAGCATCCATCCCCTTGGCACTGGAGTTACAGGTGTTAGGGGAAGCCTGGCTTGTTGTGTGGGTGCTGGGATCTGAACTCTGGTCCGCATGATTGAGGTAATCGCTGAGCCATATCTCTACCCCCTACAGAAACTCTCCAAGTTGTAAGTTTTACTAATGTTCATTTTACTTGACTTCCGTCTTACCTTAATAAAGTCACAGCAACAAAACAGGGCAATGCAGAAAAGAAAACAGGAATGTGGCTTAGTTCTGAGCAGCGCAAACAGTCAAATAATATGAGCACTGGATGTGTTAAACTATCAAAAAATAACTGTTTGTGGGAGGGGGAGGGGATAGAGATAGAAAAAATAATCCTAAAGTTCCTTGGTGGGAATTCAATAAAGTCTATGAGTGAAAGAGTTTGAGTCTCAAAGTCAGTACCTTTGGGCTGGTAAGATGACGCAGAGGTACAGGCACCTGGCACCAAGCTGGATGACCTGGATTTCAATTCCTAGGACCCACTTGGTGGAATCCACTCCTGGAAGCTGTCTTCTGATCTCTACTCTGGCTGAGTGGCATGCAAGCACCACCCCCAATGCCCACACAAAATAAGTTGTGTGGTCTTTTGTTTTGTTTTGTTTTGGTTTGGTTTTGGCTTTTCAAGACAGGGTTTCTCTGTGCAGCCTTGGCTGTCCTGGACTCCCTTTGTAGACCAGGCTGGCCTCGAACTCACAGCGATCCACCTGCCTCTGCCTCCTGAGTGCTGGGATTAGAGGCATGCACCACCACATGTGGCTCAAAATAAGTTTTTTTTTTTTTTTTAAGAGAAAAAGGTATGTTATTTAAAGCACAAGTTCTACAAGAGTCACTAAAAATTACACACTGTGAAAAAATGAAGTTGGAGATTGCTCCCTTTAGAACATATGGTGCCAGCTGGTCCTCTCAGCTGCTGAGGAGGTTCCGGCAGGGGGAGTGCAAATTCAAGGCCTCCCTGGAAACCGTAATTAGGCCCTGTCTCAAAGACAAGAAGTGACTGGGATAGAGCCTTCACTTAGGCCCTCAGCTCAGTCCCTGGTATGGAGTAGGGAGAGGTCCTGCCTGAGATCAGCTGGAACCCAGGCCGGGAACCCAGCAATTGGGAGGCAGAGGAAGGTGGATCTCTGAGTTGGAGTCCAGCCCAGCCTACAGAGCAATTTCCAGGACAGCCATGAATACACTCAAAAACACTGACTTGAAAAAGAAAAAGAAAAAAAAAAACAGAAACAAAACCTTAGATTTAGTTAGTAATTAACCAAACCGTGTAAAGGTATAGCCTTAATATATATTAATACTTTTTCAGTTGTGTGGGGTGCTTGCATGTGTGGGCAGATGTGCAGGAGAGTGTATTAGGAGGCCAAAGGTCAGAGTGGTGGTGTTCCTTACTAGCCATCCACCTTGTTAGAGCAGGGTCGTTCCTTTGACCGGAAAGTCAATTGTTAGGCTAGACAGGCTGGCCAGGGAGCCCCAGGATCTCTTATCTCTGCCTTCCCAGGGTTGGGATTACACTCAGAGTTTTTTGTGTGTAGATTGTGTTCGTGGAACTAGAGCCCTGAGTCTCGAGAGCACTACTGCCTGTTGAACCCTAAGTTAAAACTTTCATTTTAAAATTTGCTGTATTACAGGCCAGGCGTGGTGGCGCACGCCTTTAATCCCAGCATTCGGGAGGCAGAGGCAGGTGGATTGATGTGAGTTTGAGGCCAGCCTGGTCTATAAAATGAGTCCAGGACAGCCAAAGCTACATAGAGAAACCTTGTCTCGAAAAAAAAAAAAAATTTTTTTTTTTGTTTTATTACATTTGACTTAGCCTGTGTGTTCGTCGTGCACATGACTGCCATAACACATGTGCAGAGTTCTGAGGACAACTTACAGGCATCAGTTTTCTGCTTCTGCCATGTGGGTCCTAGATAGCCAAGCTGAGTCCTCAGGCTTGGCAACAAATGCTTTTAGCATATGTGTTGTAAGATCCTCAGAGCTCACCACCTGGCATTCCCAGGTCTTCCCAGCTGCTGGAGTGCTTCTTCATATGATTGTGTCCCTGAGAAGTCCTCAGATTTGTCTTTTCCAGAGTGTCAGGCAGCTTTTGTTCTGAAGTGACGAGTTCCAGGGATCCTAACAGGAACGTACATATTTTGAAAGATCTATTTTTTAAAATTTATTTATTTTTATTTTATGTGCACTGGTGTTTTGCCTGCATGCCTGTCTGTGTGAGAGTGTCAGATCTTGGAGTTACAGATGGTTGTGAGCTGTCATGTGGATGCTGGGAATTGAACCCACATCCTCCGGAAGAGCAGTCAGTGCTCTTAACCACTGAGCCATCTCTCCAGCCCTTGAAAGGACTTTTAAAGCATGCATTTACTTTTGGTTTATGCATATGAGTGATTGTATATATGTAGGTATACCACGTGTGCCACGCCCATGAAAGCCAGAGGCAGAGGCAGGCGGATCGCTGTGAGTTCGAGGCCAGCCTGGCCTACAATGCAAGTCCAGGACAGCCAAGGATACACAGAGAAACCCTGTCTCAAAAAAACCAAAAACCAAAACAAAAAAACAATGACAACAAAAAAAAAGGTCAGTCAGTCATGCTTGCAAGGTACAGAGGCAGCACCATGGAGTAGGGCTGGTCCAGCATTTCAGAGGCCCTGCATTCCAGCCCCAGCCCTGAGAGACATAATGCTTACATTGTTTTCAATCTAGTGATAGGAGGCCACAACAAAGGAAACCCTTGAGAAAATGGGGTGCTTCAAAGCCGGTCAGCATCCCCCTCCAAAGCCCTGCGGACCCAGGCTAAGGCCACACTAAGTCTGTTTTTCTTGTCCCTTCTTCAGGTGGCCACTTCTTTCACCGGAACTCCCTGTCGCCTCGTAGCCTGGTGTACGAAAGTGAATTCTCCACAATCGAACCTTCTTTGGACATGTACGATGAGAACAAAACCTGATTTTTTTTTAAATGGGCTCCTGGGGGTCCTCTCCTTTTGAGATTTGATTTATGGTCACCTTTCTTATTTTGTATTCCTCTGTCATCGTCCGTTTTGGAAGAATGGCAGTGCCTCTGGGCGCAAAGTTGGAGTTCAGGGTTGAACGGCAGAGTTCCCCCAAGGTGAGGTTTGAAGACAGCGTTATTGCCCAGGTGAGCCTCATGGTACTGAACACCCACCCAGAGCCTACCACTGAGCATGGGCACCTCTTGAGCCTTGCTGTTACCAGAGAAGAGGTGGGGCCAGGGGTTAATGGTGCGTTTGTTGCCAAGTGTGTCCGTGTCCCCAAATAGTCACAAGCTGTTCTGTGTCAGGATGGCGTTGGGGTTTTGTATAATACAGTTTGTGGTCCTCACATGCACAAGAAAGCTTGCAGATAAAAAGTCCCACCAGTGCAGAGTACAAGTCATGGCTGCTCGGCCTGCTTCCCTCTGTCCCGCCCCTCACTGTATTTCCTGGTAAAAGGCCTCTACCCACAAGGAGTCCTTTAAGAGAAGCTTCCTTGCCCTTTCCCCCTCTGAAACTCTGACCACCTGTTGTCGCTCCAGAGCTTGAGGGACATAGGCATGGGACCAGAGTCCACTCTCATGGCATCAGTCATCTGCTTTGTCGCTTTCCAGCATCTGTGACGACCATGACGTAAGATGACAAGTATTTGCATAGACACTAGACATGGAAGGCATCTATCTCCGCTGTCTGAGGTATATATGGGGAGGTGGCACCAGGAGGAGCCTAGCACAATGACTACCGGGGACAAGGTTAACAGTCATCAACACCAGATGGTTTTGAATGTTTCATTGGGACGTGCAAACCAACATCCTACTATTAAATACCAAATGGGGGACAGCTTCCGTCTTGATTGTCCAATCCAGTGCCATCTACCAGCCTCAACACTGACATGAAGAAACACTGGAGTACTGGCTGTAGGACTAGAGGACGCTGTAAGAGCATGGTGGACACTGGAGACGTATGTGTTCTTCCCACGCTCCTGGAATGACATCAAGCTAACATATGAGAAACTTGTGACCTGCAGTGTGGGACCAGGATCAGCAAACTACCTGTTTTCTGCAGAAGGTTGTGCCATGGTCAGCCTGCTTCTTACCAGGGCTGTGAAGGTGTCCAGACCCTTGTTAGGAGAATGCAGCTCCAGTGTGTCTGTGTGTGTGTGTGTGTGTGTGTGTGTGTGTGTGAGAGAGAGAGAGAGAGAGAAAGAGAGAGAGAGAGAGAGAACAGAGCAGGCAGAGGGGAAGGCTCCCACCCTGTCAGTTTTATTGGTTCTATGGGTCCATGAGTTTGAGGCACACACATGCCATCATCACATATGTGGCTTCTTCTCTTTCATAGCATCCTGTTTCATGTCACTAAGATTCCCTCAGATGCCCCTGTGCCTGAAACAGACCCACAGAGAACCTGAGCATGGATAGCCTGTAAGAATATGGCGGCAGGGTGAGCCCCACTTTGCTTGACTACTTTGAGGCTGGAACAGGGCTGACCTCTAAGGTCGTAACTGCTTTTGCTCTTTACTGCTTACCAAGGGCTTTTGTCTTTCTTTTTTATAGTCTTTGTACTATAAAAATATTTTTTATAAAGTTTCAATAGATTATTACCATTCTGAAAGACAGGTTCTCAGCAGAGCATTTCAACAGGCGATGAGACTGCAGGGTCAAGGCTTAGGTGGACGTGTTTGGTGTGCAGACCAGAAAGATGCTGCAATTGCTGTGTTGTCTGTAGCTTGGCCTTGTCTTCTTCATAACCAAAACTCAGATCCCAGTCAATCTTTTTTTTTTCCAGGTCTCAAGTGTCTTAGTTGAGAGGCACATACATTAATTTCCACTCTAGACAGTTTACTAAAAAAAGGACTGGAATTACTTGGGGGGGCAGGGGCAGATTTAAATTGAGTCCTCTAAAATCTACCGAGACTGTGTGTTTGAATCCCTGGAAATTCTGGGGCACGTGTCCATTGTAAACAACCAAGGAGGCAGCTCTTATGAAGGGATTTACTCAGAATAGAGCTCCAGATGCCAGGTTGACCCCCTTTCCTGAAAATTGGGGCCATCTTCACCTCAGCTCCAGAATGTGCCCCGTCTTTGTCCGGAAGGACACTGGCTTCTTTGTTCAAGGCACATGCTTTGGGAGAACAAAGGATAACTGCTTCCTAGCAAGAGCTATGACAAGGGGATGCCCCATGATGCCACCCTGGTCCCCAGGTGGAGCTGGGTGCAGGACCATTCCTGGCATATATCACTGAACACATGCCCCTCAGGATCCACAGCCACAGGCAGCATTCGCTGCAAAATGGCCTGCAAAGGCTTAAGCTTTTGAGATTCTTAGCTCCCTTGAGGAGGGGCCACTCTGGTCCTGTTACTTCAGGGAGAAAGGAGAGCTGGCTGACCTGGACATCCAGGTGTAAGTTCTCCGAGGGTCTCCAGAAGTAATGAGTATGTCCATCCATGGCCCCATCTTTGCTCCCCTCTTAGGAAAACAGGCTCTACCATGCACAGTTTCAAACTCCTCCCAAGGCCCACTAAGCCCGGCTTTTGAATCAGCCTCCCATCTCCTGGCTCCTCTTGCCGTTCCCTCGGAGGAACATCTATAAGGCACATCCCTGCATGCCACTCCTTCATGAGCGCAAGCTTGTGCTTCCCCTCTGCCCCATGCATGACAGCACCGAATGCCAGAAGATGAGGTCAGAAAGGCATAAACAACAGATTACTAATTGCCATATCCTAAGGCCTTAGAAGCCTCCCTGGTTTTGTTACCCCTCACATCCAGGTTTTCACTGCTCTACTCACTAAATGACACCAAACCCACACGTTCTTCTGCTGTTAGCCTTTGCTGTTGGGGACCTCATTCTGTACAAGAAAACAAGACTGATTTCACATCAGGAGGCCTCCTGACAAGAAGTCACGGCTCATAAGTGTCAGGAAAGGAAATTGCCAAATTTAAAACTGTGGCCATTTAGAAGGGAAAGGCAAGACCACAGAGTTAATTTTGTCAACAGCCTTTTGTTTTGTGTTTTTTCTTTTTTTGGTTTTTCAAGACAGGGTTTCCCCTGTGTAGCCCTGGCTGTTCCAGAACTCACTCTGTAGACCAGAACTCACAGATCCACCTACCCCTGCCTCTCTAGTGCTGGTTTTAAAGGCATGTGCCACCATGCCTAGCCTGTTGACAGACTTCGTATGAAGTTCTCACTGTGTGTCTGACTTGTGCACTTGAAGTTAAGGTGGAGCAGTCATGAAGGCTTAGGGGGCTGGGGTGCATCTCAGTGGTCAAGCATATTTGTCCTGAAAACTGGCATGTTGGCTTGAAGAGACAGTACCCAGGGCATAGGTGCAGGGGGCAGCAGTGATGCCTGCTGAGTCTGGGTAAAGGGCCATGAGGAGGAACAGGGGTAAGGCAAGCGCCTTGGGCTAAAGCTGGCATCTCTCCTTTGGGGGCAGGAGAAGTTCCTGAGCCTGTTTAGGAAAATAACACTGTGAGCTGCAAGCTGTATGAGAGGCAGAGTGCAGATGGGCCCTGCAGGGGGCTGGCATGCTAGCGGTTGGCCTGGGACCAAGGGACCCCGGACTGAACTGACTACACATAGGAAAACAAGGGGGGTTGTGAGACAGAAGTAGAAGCCAGATTTCTAATCTCAGTGATTGGGTGAATATTAGTGGGGCTCAAAAGAGCCCATAAAACCCAGCCCTGACATCATCTCTACATGATCACAGTCCCTGGCAGGCTCTGCATCTTCCCCTCCCCAACCCTGTGCAGAGGCAGATGCCCTAGGCACACAGGCTCACCCTGGCAGAGGTGGACCCTCAACTCTAGTGATGGTGTCAGCCAGAGAGAAACTGGCCTAGGGAAGATTGCTCGAGATGTACAGCACCCAGAAAAGGCTGAGTATAAAAATGTATAAAATGTATAAAAGTGATTGCACATGACTTCCCCATTCAAGAAAGGTGGACCTGCCTGCTCTCACTCTCCAGTGTTCAGAATGGGAGGTCTGTGCACTTAAACGCAACCTTTGTCCCTCTCTAAGGAAGTGTAAGGAGGTGAGACTAAGGGGACCGTCCTGACGCAGCTTGAAACACATGCCTTTCTGCCCAGATCCAGATGGGAGAGGGCAGTGCATACAGAAGAAGGAGTTTTGCTTTGTTTGGCCTCTATAAGTGCATCATCCCAAAACATGAGCACAGCCCTTCCAGTTAACCTGTCTGGAAAAGGGGGGAGTGTTTAAGATGCTTGGGTATGGTTGATATCACTGCTACACTGGCAGTGTCTTACAGGCTGAAGTATTGTGGGGCCAGGAAAAGACCAGAAAGGGTGTCGGGAGAGGACCAAGATGCCAATACCTGTAGCACAGGACTCTGCTTGCCTGGTGGTCGGTCCCTGGAAACAGCAGGAAAAGCAAAGCAGAGGGGTAAGCTGCTCTTGCAGACTCCTTGCCTCTGACTGGCTGGCCCCTTGGCCCTCTGCAGATCACAGTACTCACAGGTCACATCAGCCTCCTGGAGCCTGCACATCAGGGCTGAAGTTTGTGGTCAGGAGACCCCCTTACAGTCAAGGAACCCCTTAGGGCTCTAGCAGGGTTCATAGCTTGCCCTCTTCTTTATGGGTGATCCCAGAAAACCGACCTTTGATGAAGACAGGCCAGGCGGGCCCCAGCAGGCCTGGGATAAAAGCAGTCACCTGTGTTTTCCAGAACTGTGACCCCACCGGCCTGTAGTGACTGCAGAGGCAGAGGGAGCTGTCAGCCTCAGCTGCTAAAAGAATGACATTTCTACATTACAGACATGGTTCTGAGGGCCCTAAAATGGGCCTGTGGGGGGCTGTCTGTCCCCTTGATTGTCCTCCTGCAGTCCTCCTAGGCTTAAGACAATTTGTTTTTCCTGCTTTCTCTACTCTAACTTGAGGAAGGAAGAAAAAAGGTGTGGCAAAGGACAGAATAACCTTTGAACTTTGTGCAACCCACATATTGACCTTTCAGGAGGATTCATTGTGGGCAGAGTAATTTGGCCTCCGCCCGAGGATCGCCCAGCTTCTTCCTATTGACTCTTTGGGACAGGTGTGAGGAGGCTGAGACACCACCTCACAGCCTAAAATGAATGATCTTTCTCGGAAGCATTGGCCCATGGCGAAAGCTGAAGATGGAGTCCCCACTCAGCAAACTGCCCTCGTTCCCCTCCTGAGGAAAGGCCGAGCTACCAACATCATTGTACACCCCTCCTGTCATGGACCCTCCACTCCTTCACCTTCCAGTGTCCCCAGAATATTTGATGCTGATGTTTCCCTCCAGTCTCCTCAACTCCACTTGCTGGCCAGGTGCGCGCAGGGGAAGGGACATGTTGGCCACCCACAAACCCCCTCCCTGATTCGACCCATTGGCGACAGTTAACATTGTACTGAGCTACATTTTTACAGTTTTAACCCAACAGAACATGAAGTCTGACCTGCTTTTGGAATTACCCTTTATCCACAACTAAGTCTAAATGTATTTACATTATGATATTAAAGGACCTTTCTAATGACTGGAAGGCAACGAACCAAGATATTTGTTCTAAAAAAAATGTGAAAGGGTTGGGTAAAATGTGACATTACAAGCCATATTTTTCCCTTCAGGTAAGCAAGCTGCACCTGCCAACTGCCACCCACGCTTTATGCCTCAGTCACCAGAAATGGCCTCATTCTACACTGAAACCTTTTAGAGGCAGCCACACTGACACATGTCCCCTCCTTAGCAGCCCTGGCTGGCTTGCTGACCCAGCTAGAAGACAGCTCTCTTGTCTGGTGCTTGGGGTAGAATCTTGTATCGTCAGCCTAGCATGGGGAGTGAGATGGACTTTTGAGTGGCCATACCTCATCCAAGGAAACTGGACCAGTGTTGTTTACAGAAACAGTAGAGTCCAACCTGGGAAGAGATATGGGTGTGGGGTGGAGAAACCATTGTCTCGTAGTCATATGCTGCCCCTCTAGAAGGAGAGAAACCAGTTCAAACTCCAGACCCCCATGTGTCTTTTACACTCATAGGAAACACGGAAGTCACCCCTTTCATATCTGGGTTATTCAAAGAGCCCCACTCACCCCAGGATCCTGCTGACTATGCACACTGCAGTGAATGGCATACAAAACTATTTTTCTAACCTAAGCACAGGTAACTTGGGGTAAGGAAGCTCAGAATACGCCTCAGGCAGATGGCAAGGTGGGGCACCTCAAGGGATAAGAGGGAAACTATGCATTTGAATTTCTTTCACCAGTGGATAGTTTGTGCCAAAAAGAGCACACATCAAGTATTCAAGAAGCAAAATTGCCCGTTAGCTTAACTTGGGACTCTCTGTAGGGGTTACTGACAAGAACGCAGACAACGGCAAGCACAGTGTAAGCTGATTTCTTGACAGTCAGAGCTGTCAACCCCTGGAAATGGGCAGCACAACTCCCCACATGGTTGATGTAAGTATAAATCAGTAATGAAATTGTCAGGCATGTACCTCTATGCCATAGTGTACACCTGTATGTGTGGAGTTTGCTAATATAACCGTTTCAATAAAACTCTATTGAAAAAGCTGTTTGTGTCTCGTGGAATACTGGTTGCAGGTGACAAAAAGCACAAACTGGCTAAAGGGGAGATGGTAGGAGATGCAAATCCAAGCCAGAATGAAACCACTTCACATGCTCCAGAAACGGCTAGACAGGTGTGGGGCCAAGGCAAACTTGAACTCTGACAGTGTCAGAGTTGCACATAAGTATAGCTGCTTTATCTGGTGGTTGCTCAGAAGCCTGGCTCGCAAGCCCAGGGAGCCAGCTCAGTGGTGAAAAGCACTGGCTGCTCTCCCAGTTTCAAGGGATTATTGTTTTTTAAATTATCAGTATGATCAGTATGCCTGGCTAGCAATCAATTAAGACACTGACACTTGTTATATTTTAAAATAGTCTTAGTTAACCTGGGGCAGGGCAGACATTAATCCTCTAAACTACTTCCCATAGTGGGGCAGGCATGGGATCCCTGCCTCAATCCCATGCCATCTGCTTCCAGTAACTTCTATCATGCTACCTCCCATCCATAATCCCAAATACTTGTTAACGTTCTTCATTTGGGCTGAATCTCCATGCATGCCAACATGGAGCCTCCATCTAACCCACGGTGGCCTTCTCCTCCTCAGGTCTTTCTCCTTTCTCCTCAGGGCAGTCTTCTTCCCAGAATTCCTCTCTCTTCTAGCCCCACCATGTCCTTTGCCCTGCCCAGGTGGGATAGCTTTTTATTAAGCAAAAGATGGGTCACAGAGACAGCAAGCAGTCAAAATACATCAGACCATCCCCCAACAGGGGATCCTACTTCCTCTTCTGGCCTCTGAAGGTACCAGGCACTCACGTGGTGCACAGACATACATGCAGGCAAAACACCATACACATAAAAATAAGCAAAATCTAAACATTCTTTTAAGTTAAAAAAAAAAAAAAGTCAAGGCTGGGTGTGGTGGTGCACACCTTTAATCCCTGTACTCAGAAAGCAGAGACAAGTGGATCTCTGTGAGTTCAAGACCAGCCTGGTCCACACAGAGTTCCAGGACAGTCAGGGAGAGAGACAGACAGACAGACACAGAGAAAGAGACAGACACCCAGAGAGAAAGAAGAGTAAGGCTCTTTTTTCTTTTCTTTTTTTTTTTTTTTTTTTTTTTTTTTTTTTTTTTTTTTTTTTGGTGTTTTGAGACAGGGTTTCTCTGAGTAGCCTTGGCTGTCCTGGACTCACTTTGTAGACCAGGCAGGCCTTGAATTTTTTTTTTTTTTTTTTTTTTTACTATTTTATTTATTTTACATAAGAGTGTTTATCTACATGTATACATGCCAGAAGAGGGCATCAGGTTCCAGTAAAGATGGTTGTGAGCCATTATGTGCTCTTACCCACTGAGCCGTCTCTCCAGCCCTCTTAATTCTTAATATTATCTTATTGGTTCTCATCATACCCAAAAGAATTAAAAGCACTTTCATCCAAACTTGTGCACAGGTGCCTGAGAGATGGCTCAGCAGTAAGAACATTTGCTGCTCTTAGGGACTGGAGTTCGGATACCAGATTCGAGGGAAGACCCTTGCCTCAACAAAGTGGGTAGGAAGTGATGGCGGAGAAACTCAGTCCCTTGTCCAACTTCCGCACACATGTGCATGGCCATGCACACCTGCACACAAATATGTCATGTATTTAAACACACATCAAAGCTGTACACAGTGCTGATGATAGCATTATTATCACAATAATATTAGCCAGGATAATCATTATCAGCCAGGAGACTGAAATGTCCATCGACTGTGTAGCCTTGGCTGTCTTGGGCTCACTTTGTAGACCAGACTGGCCTCGAACTCACAACGATCTGCCTGCCTCTGCCTCCCAAATGCTGGGATTAGGCCGTTTCTCCAACTCCCTACTTCCAAATTCTTTTTGAGATATAGATATTTCCTCTCTCTCTCTCTCTCTTTCTCTCTCTCTCTCTTCCCCCTCTCCCCCCTCTCTTTGCAGCCCTGTTTGTCCTGGAACTTGCTATGTAGACCAGGCTGGTCTCAAATTTACAGAGATCCACCTGCCTCTGCCTCCCGAGTCCTGGGGCAAAGGTGTATACTACGATTCCTGGCTTACTTCCAAAATCTTGAGTGTAGAAGTCTCCAAAGAGCACAGAGGCATCGATTTAGGCTCCCAAAATCCTCTTTCATAGTTTGTTATTAGAACACATTATTGTGCTGGACTACAAATCTAGTATGTACAAGGTGATGAGTTTAGTTATGATCTCATCCATGGATCTCATACACATTCCCCCACGTAGGAATATGATGGACAACCAGGCCGACTGACTGACTGCTGGGTACTGTCAGGATAACCTGAGTATGTTGTACTTTAAAGTCTTAGGGGAAGCCATTCTCCATACCTTGAAAGCTGACTGAGTCACAAGCTGCGTTTCAGGAGGCTGTAGTTCACTCTGGCTGCCACCCATTACATCTGCCACACCATTGAATGCCAATGACAGAACCCAACTCAAGGGGCTGTGTGGATTCAGGTCAGAGTGTTTGTCTGCCTGCTGTGCACTGGAATGAAGTTCTCGGTTACTTCCCCAGCGCCCCATGGGCCAGGCCTGGTGGTACCCGCCTGTAACCCTAGTGATGAGGACGGTGGAGGCAGACGGATCAAAGAGCTACACACAGCTACACAGAGAGTTTAAGGCTAGCCTGAATTACAGAAATATTAGAGACTCCGTTCCAAAGAAAACCCCTCAAACTAGCTCACACCTCCCAGAATGAATCAGCTTCCTCTCATTTCACTCTCCTGCCACATGCAGGTGACATGGGACACACCTCGTACGTCTGCCTCCCTAGCCTTTACCAAAATAAATGTGGTTCACACCTGTTGTCCCAGGCAGAGCCAAGAGCACCTTTGAGTCAGAAACTGTCTTGATCCTAATTGCTTCAGCGGGCTCTAGTTCATATAGCCCACAGTTGCTAACTTTGCTTCATGGCTCAGTTGTAGAAGCCCTGGGCTGGGATCTGAAGGTGGATTTGTACTGTGCGCGGCTGCCGTCTTCAGGCCAGGAAAGGGAAGAGCAGGGCTCTGCACTCCAGTAGCCGGTTTATGCAAAAATGTGCCCATCTGTGACCCCAGCCTCAAGACCACCCCAATCCATCTGTCAGATGGGGTGAGTGCACTTATTTCTAAGGACACCATTGTCTCAAAGCTTCCTGACAACTGGGCTATTGAGTCCAGTTAGACTTAAGCGTCAAAATTCCGAGGCTGGCCAGGAGCTGGTAATCCTACTCCAGTCGCTCTTTTCGACATTAGCTCGCTTGGGCTGCACAGTAGGAGGAGAGCATGCGACCCTCCACAAACCGGACAGCGCGGTCAGGGTTGGGCGGGACTGCGCAGTGAGAAGAGGCGGAGGAGGACCGCACGGAGAGCAAGCGCGGCCGCCAGGGGGAGCCACCCTCCGGGCCGGCGTCTCGACCCCGCCCCGGCCTCTCGGCTCCGCTCGGCTGTACTCGGGCGCAGCGACGGCGGCGCGCGCTTCCGCCTCGCGGGCTCTGCCCCAGTGCGAGCGGCCGCGCGATGTGGCTCGGGCCGGAGGAGGTGCTGGTGGCCAACGCGCTATGGGTGACGGAGCGCGCCAACCCCTTCTTCGTGCTGCAGCGGCGCCGAGGCCATGGCAAGGGCGGCGGTCTCACGGGTGAGCGGGGCGCGGGCGGCCGGGCCTGTGCGCACCAGGCCTGGCGGGGCAGCTGGACGTGACCCACGGGCACGCGCAGCGGCGCCCGGGGTCGGAAGACAGGCGGGGTGGACCGTCCTGGGACGGGCGGCAGGGGGAGAGCCGCAGTGGCCTCCGCCGGCACGGATGCACACTCCTGCAGAGGGACTTAGCCCCTAGAAGCCATCAGGGTCTTCCTCTCCCTCCCCCAGCTCGCCCTCTGCCTCAGTTTCTCCAGCTGCCTCTGAGGGACCAAGTGGCATAAGCACACATTTTCCTTTGCCCCCTTCTTTACTCCCAATTCATTGACGAATTGCCTCTTTGTGAAGAGCAAAGATGCCCTGACCTCTGCTCCCCTTCCTCAGGCTTCTCACTTGATGCCACCAGAGCTCCCGACCAAGACTTTTTTTGCATATTTATCAGTATGTGAAGTGTCCTCCCAGCTACCCACGATGCCTTGTGGGTGTTTGGGCATCACCACTCACACAGAAGCAGCTGGAGTGGGTGCCTCTGACTTTGTGTGACATGTGGGATTGTGGGACTCTCCTGAGCAGGATTTGTTCAAAGCCCCTTGTAGTCCAGGGTCGGTCAAGCGCTACAGCCCTGCAGCAGACTCCAGCAGTGGGCCCCTTCTGGGTGCCAGCTCTTCCTATTTATAAAGTGACTTTTCTGCGAAATGCCCTGATTTTCAGTTCGGCAGCTGACAGTCCTGCCAGATGCAGTTGTAGGCTTCTCATAGGTGGCCTCAGCTGCCGGCCTCTTATGAGCCACTCCTCCACAGTCAGGCGCCTTCCCAAAGGGCCTGGGGATTACTGGATAGGGCTACACCTTCCAGGACCCAATGTTTATTGAGAGTTAGGTGGCAGCCATCCTGGGCAGCCCAATGACCAGCCTTGGAAGCTACCGTGAGGCACTGAGGAACATGGGGCACCGAGTGACAAGTCCCTTTTGTTATACCATTCTGTGTCCTCCTCCAAGGCTGAGCTTCCAGACTCTCCCAAGTCCTGTCGAGCCAGGTTTGTGCAGCCTGCCATAGCCCTTGTGCCACCATTGCTTCCTGAGCACTTTCTCCCTGAGAGGGTTACTCAAGCCTCTTCAAAACTGGCCAGCCTGGGTTGGAGAAGTGGCTCAGGACCCAGGTTCAAATCCCAGCACCCACGTGGTGGCTCATAACCATCTGTAACTCAGGTTGTAGAGGATCCAGTCCCCTCTTCAGGCCTTCATGAGCACCAGACACAAACATGGTACATAGACACACATGCAGCCATAGTGCCCACACACTTAAAAAAAATAATAAAATAAGCCAGCCATGGTGGCGCACGGGAGGCAGAGGCAGGTAGATCTTTGAGGTAGAGGCCAGCCTGGTCTACAGAGTGAGTTCCAGGATAGCCAGGGCTGCACAGAGAAACCCTGTCTCAAAAAAACCAAGAAGGAAATAAATAAGAAATTAATAATCTGCCAGCCTAGGCTTCTTATTAAGATTGGATATGAGGTGGCAGCCAACAGGTTAAAAGGGGTTCAGGCCCTGCAGTGTGGCCATGACAGTAGTTATGCAGACTGTAAAAGAATGTTCCCCAAGACCAAAAGAAAAACCAACATGAACACTGAAAAGTTTACTCCAACTAGGCGTGATGGCACACACCTTTAATCCCAGCACTCAGGAGGCAGAGGCAGGCAGATTGCTGAGTTCGAGGACAGCCTCGTCTACACAGCGAGTCCAGGACAGCCAAGGCTACACAGAGAAACCCTGTCTTGGGGGGGGGGGAGAAAGAAAGAAAGAAAAAAGAAAGTTTACTCCAGCTAGGGCCCTACCTGTAATCCCATCGCTCAGGGAGGCAGAGGCAGGTGGATCTCTGTGAGTTCAAGTCCATCCTGGTCTACAAAGCAAGTCCAGGACAGCCAAGGCTACACAGAGAAACCCTGTCTTAGGGGAAAAGAAAGAAAGAAAGAAAAAAAAAAAAAAGAACAAAAAGTTGACTCCAAATGATAGTAGGCCCAAGTGTGCCTTTTTCTTTTGTTTTTGAGATGGTCTCATTATTTAGCTTTGGCAGGCCTAGAACTTGTTACATAGACCAGGCTAGGTTTTTTGTTGTTGTTGTTGTTGTTTGTTTGTTTTTTTAACCAGGCTAGTCTTAAACTCACAGAGATCAGCCTGCTTCTGCTTCCTGTGTTTTGAGGTTAAAGGCGTGCACCACTTAATTGCCTGTGTATTTTTGCGTGTACGTTTGTGGATGCACATATGCACGCAGGAACCCACACATGTGTGTGCTGAGGCCAGAAGCGGACACCAGTGCCTTCTGGAACTCTCCACCTTGTGTTTTGAGACGTTTTCTGGCCAGTGAACTCCAGGGAGCTGGCTCCACTCTGCTCCCAGCACTAAAGTTACAGATACAAGTTGCCATGCCCATCTTTCTGTGGGTGCTGGGACGCCAAACTCAGATCTCCTGCTGGTGTGGTGGGCATTTTACCAACCGAGCCATCTCCCCAGATCCCTAACTGCAATTTAAAAATGACTTTTTTTTTTTTTTTAACATTTTAGTAAAACATATGAGAAATCATTTATCTGGATGCACCTATTTTCCAACTACTCACGGCATTTATTAAAGATGACGAGGGCTCAGATAAAAAATGGTAGGTGAGCAAAAAGTATTAAAGGCGAATAACAAAACAAGTAGAAATTGTTTCCGTGTGCCAAGAAGACAACAGCAGCAGCCTATTTTCAGATCTCACCCTTCCTTGGAAAGGAAGGAATACATTTCAAACAGGAACAGCAGGCAGGGTTTTCGATGACTTCTTTGTGTAAATGATCAAAAACAGTGGATAAGGCGGACAGTGGTGGAAGATAGGAGTTTCCTGCCGATTTGCCAGGAAGTGATGGTGTTGACAAAGAGTGCTGCTGCAAAGTGTGTCATCAGGCCAGAGCGAACGTACGTGCTAAGAAGAACTTGAGATGCCCTAAAATGTTTCAGTTAAAAAAAAACAACAAACAAACTGTTTTTCAAAATCTAATGATTCTAAAAAATGTTTCCTTGTCCTGTTCAGCCCTGACTCTGAAGGCTGCCCCTACGCAAGCTTTCCAGAATTGCAATGTGTGATGCCATGTGCAGAAAAAAAAATTCTTTTTTTGGGGGGGGGGGTTTCGAGACAGGGTCTCTCTGTGTAGCCTTGGCCATCCTGGACTCACTTTGTAGACCAGGCTGGCCTAGAACTCACAGCGATCCGCCTGCCTCTGCCTCCCGAGTGCTGGGATTAAAGAAAAAAAAATTCTTTGTTGCCTTCCTGGGTTTGATAAGGAAGGTGTTACAATATCCTCACTCTGGGGGACAGTCTGAAGAGATATATCTGACAGTTACTTAGAAGATAGTGTTGGGCCAGTAAGATGGCTTGGAGGGTACAAGGGCTTGCCACACAAACCTGGAGGCATGAGTTCAGTCCCCAGATCCCATGGTGGAAGGAGAAAGCCAACTCCTGAAAGCTGTCCTCTGACCTCCTAGGTGCCACTATGCAGTAAATAATTATAAAAGATAAATTGTGTAAGCCAAGAATGCTGACCCCACCTCATGAAGCCAGAGGATCATGAGTTTAAGGCTGGCCTGGATGACACACATCTTGACTTAAAAAAAAAAAAACAAAAACAAAAATAGCACTGTGGTATTTTCTTTGTTGTAACATTTTCTCACTTTGAATAAAATATTTAGCTGGGGGTGTAGGTCGGTGCTAAGATGCCTGCCTAACATATAAACACTGGGTTTGATACGCACGCATGCATGCACACACGCACGCACGCACGAGATGTTTGTATTAAAACCTAATTTGGGGGCTGAGAGTGCAAGTCAGTTGGTAGAGTGCTTGGCTAACATGCACAAAAGCCCGTGCTCCGTGCCCATCACCACATGAGTCAGGCATAATGGCACATAGGTAGAGTGCCAGCGCTAGGGAGGCTACAGTGGGAGGATCAATTCAAAGTCATCCCTTGCTACTGAGTTTGAGGCTAGCCTGGGAGTCCTGAGACCGTGTCTCTATATAAATAAACCTAAGTTGTATTTTTCTGCAAAAGAGCCTCCCAGAATTGTTTGAGATTTGAGTCCCGTTACACATCTATTGCAGCTGGGCCTGATGACACAAACCTTTACCCCCAGCACGCAGGAAACAGAGGCAGTCAGATCTCTCTGAGTTCAAGGCCAGCCTGATCTACTTAGCAAGTTCCAAGCCAGCTAAGCCTTCATAATTAGGGCCTGTGTCAAAAGTCCTCTACAGCAAGTAAGTCTGAGCCAGGCAAATAAACAGATGCTTCCAGAAGAAGCAGGATCAGAAGTTTTGAGAGCACCTGGCAGGAAGCCTGCATACGCCAGGCCTTCCTGACATGGTGCTATATGAACTATCTCAGGCCAGGCTTGGCCCAGGGCTCTCATCTTCCACCTCTCTCTGCCCTGCCCACAGGTCTTCTCGTGGGCACCCTGGATGTGGTGCTGGACTCCAGCGCCCGCGTGGCCCCTTACCGCATCCTGCACCAGACCCAGGACTCACAGGTCTACTGGACGGTGGCATGTGGTAAGTGCTCTGAATCATGAGGTCATGCTGGGGGCGGGGACAGGAAACCTGCATTCTTGATGAGGTGGATGTCTGCCAAGAAACCCACAGTGTCCCTTAAGGGAGGTAGGAGAGCTCCGGGGGCTTAGGCCTGAACCCATGTTCTCTCATCCCCTTGTCTCTAGGATGACACATTTGGACCTCGTAGGCCCATTGCGTATAATGCACATAATGAGGGTAGACTGGGCTGGCCTGGAACTAACTCACAGCGATCTGCCTGCCTCTCTCCCAAGTGCTGGGATTAAAGGCGTGCGCCACCACGCCCGTACTCTTGGCCTTCTTATTCGGCTCTCTACTGCAAACAAGGTCCTTTCGGTCTTTGCATGTCTTTCCGCTCTGTTGACTTCACTGGTGAGGGCGGCCCCATAGAGAGTGCTAGAGAGCTACCTCCTCTCTTGGGTGCAGGGACACTGGGATGCCCCTAACAGGAAGAGGGCCTCGAGGGACGCTTGCTCAGGAATGAACCCCAGCGCTGTCCGTCCAATTCAATGCAAAGCATCTTTAAGTAGAAAAAGCACCCAAGAGAAAGTCATATATTGACAGGTTGAGGGACATTGGGACATCCACCTTGCTTGCATTTGCCCTGGGAAGATGGTTGAGCAGACTCTTAACTCGGTGTTTGAGGGACCTTGCCGCATATGCCCACCCTGAGTGACTGGAGTCTACTGTAGCTGCTGTGTAGCCCACCTACACCGGAGCAGGGGGGTGGTCAGGCTGAAGTGGCTTCAGCTTTCAGACAGCACTTCCTGAGTGGCAGGTGCTTACCTGAACCTCCTCATGGGTACTTCAGTCCTCTCTATTTTGAAGATGAGAAAAACCATGGCCCAGAGCAGTCAAGTAACCTGTCTAGCATTACAGAGTTGCAGTTCAGGCCCAAAGCACCCATATCAGCAGATCCCTCTGATGACAAGCCTGGTTACAAGCCATGCCATTACCAACCTGCAGGATCCTGGTATTCCTTGGTGGCCTGGGAAAAGATGACAAGTCTGTAGAGTTTGTGGACCTCAGCCACCTGTGGTGGTACACACCTGTATATAATCTCAGGCTCAGGTATATGGATCATGAATTTGAGACCACCTTGGGTGACTTAGCAAGCGTCTACCTCAAAATAAATAAATAGGAGCTAAGGGCATAGCTTGGCGGGGTGCATTGGGTCCCTAGCACCATATACACCAGCATGGCGATGCACACCTATAATCCCAGCACTTGAGAGGTTCAGGAAGGAGGATCAGGAATTCTGTCATCCTTGGTCCCGTAGCTAGTTCAAAGCCAGCCTGGGCGACGTGAGACCTTGCTTCCAAAAATTAAGATAAAAGCCAGGTGATGGTGTCGACCTACACCTTTAATCCCAGCATTGGGGATACAAAGGCAGGCAGATCTCTTGAGTTTCAGGCCAGCCTGGTCTACAGAGTCCCCGTACTTCCAGGGGTACACAAAGAAACCCAGTCTGAAAAAGCCGAAAATGAATATAAAATAACACCAAACAAATGAAGTGATGTAAAGGACTGGAAGTGCGGCTGAGTGGTGTAGCACTCGCCCAGCATGTGTGAGACACTGGGATGATCCCTCAGCTGGAGATGGGGAGAGAGTGTAGCCCTTATAAGCAGACCTAGCTTCAGCTTGGGGAGGCTAGCCAGTCAAGGGTTTAAAAGGACAGGCGGGTGGCAACCTGGAAATAGACCCTCTGCCGCAGGTGTTGTATCCCTCCCCCCTGGCACCTTTAACAGCAGTGACCTGTGTCTGTGTGAGCAAGTAAACTTAGAGGGGTCGGTGGGCCCAAAGCCGAGTAGAGAAAGTCAGCCAGACCCCAGATCTCCTGGTGTTCAGACCCACAGTAGGTACTAAGAAGCTAGGGGTGGGGGTTGGAGAGATGGCTCAGAGGTTAAGAACACTGACTGCTCTTCCAAAGGTCATGAGTTCAATTCCCAGCAACCACATGGTGGCTCACAACCATCTCTTCTGGCCTGCAGGGAGAATGCTGTATACATAATAAATAAATCTTTAAAAAAGAAGAAGAAGCTAGGGGTTCTCTTTATGGTGTGATCTATCCCAGTGGGGTCTGGGAGCCTTACTTTTAAAAAATAATTTAGTGTGCATGCATGCATGTGCACACAGGAGCTTCCAGGTGATTTTCCTGTCTCTGCCTCCCACCTCTCTGAAGTAGTGCTAGGATTACAGATGCACGCCGCCGCCGTCAAACCCAGCACTTTACAGGGCTTCATCGGATCACCGTCAGGTCTTCCAGCTTGCACACCTAGAGCGCTCACCCACCCAACAGGCTACTTAGCATGAGCCCTGAAGAGCATCTTCTCTGCCTCAGTGTGTCCTTTCTCAGGGAGCATTCAGAAAAGGGCCATGGCAGCAAGTGTGGCCCCAGGGTAGGGCAGAAGAGAGTGGGGAAGGATGAGATGGTAACCCCTTCAGTGGCCGGATGCCATCCCTGCCCTAGCCTTGCCTGTGCCTACCTCCCCAACTGTCTGGGCTCTTGTCTCAGAAGCAGCTTGCCAACACCAGTTGTGCTGCTGGAACCTGCCCAGTGAGTCCCAGTCTCTCACCTTGGTATTCAGATGATGTGTAGGGTCTGCCCACTTCCATCCCCCGACTCCTCCCCAGCCATGCCTTGGTGTCCAGCAACAGCCCTGCGGTGTCTGTGGTTTTCCCACCCGCCCTCTGCTGGCTTCCGTGCATAGTGTCTCTTCTGCCCTGTTGAGTCCTCACTTCTCCAGGTTCCTCAGACCCACACCTCCACCTCCCACTCTTCCTCCTCCTCTTCTGGGCTTGACCTGGATGTCCCACTCCAGGCATCCCGGGCTGACACTCTGATTTCATCCCTTCCTTGCTAGGTGGCTTCGGATAACTTAACTGAACCTCCCTGGGCCTCAGCTTCATACTGTAAAGTATCTCTGAAGTGTCCTAGAAGACATGAAGTGAGGTCTGTGCACAGCTCTGCAGTGCACAGGAGTGACGCTCAATAATGTAGCTACTGCATTCGTCTTATTCCCAGTACGTGATAGACATGCTGCAGTTTGTGTCCTTCATATTAAATGATGAGGGAGTTATTTTAAACTAAGAGATGTATATATAAACATTTGTAATTAAAATACAAACAGATGCAGACAGACAGAATGGCAGCTTCATCCACCTAAGGTTGCTGGGAATGTGCTCATAAAAGACTATGGTCCTGAGGGCTAGAGAGATGGTTCAGTGGCCGGGTGGCAGTGGCGCACGCCTTTAGTCCCAGCACTTGGGAGGCAGAGGCAGGTGGATTGCTGTGAGTTCGAGGCCAGCCTGGTCTACAAAGTGAGTCCAGGACAATCAAGTCAAGGATACACAGAGAAACCCTGGAGAGAGAGAGAGAGAGAGAGAGAGAGAGAGAGCGCGAGCGCAAGAGAGCGTGCTCGTGCCAGTGCGGGGGCACGGGGGTGGGGAGGGAGAGGGAGAGCAGTGGGGGAGTGCGGGGGTGGAGAGGGAGAGAGAGATGGTTCACTGGTTAGAGCACTTGCTGCTCTTGCAGATGACCTTGGTTCCCCAGACCCACATAGTGGCTCATAACCATCTGTAACTCCAGTTCCAGGCGATCCAACTCCCCCTTCTGACCTCTCAGGGTACACAAGTGGTGCACATACATGCAACCAAAACGTATACATAAAATAACTCTTAAGTTTAAAAAAAAGAAAAGAAATGATACTGAGAGCTATTGCACCATATGCCAGTTTAACTTCTGAATTTGATTGTGGGTTCTCGGCCAAAAACAGAGAAAGGCAGAGAGCAATCCCTTCCTACCAACCAGACCCTGGCCTCTGCGCATCCCCAGAAGGAGCCTGTTAGAGAAATACAAAGAAAAACTGGGAAGGGAAAGTGGGTGACTAAAGGGGCTGGCAGAGAGACAGTCACCGTGTGACTCACGGAGCTATCTAGTACGTCTGGCTCATGTCTTCACGTGGATGTCCTCCCCCAGGCCCATCAAGGCTTCCAGCCTGTGGGGTTGTCTGTCTGCTAGGTCAGCTGCTTGCATAAAACACAAACAAGCCATCCCTAACAAAGGCAAGCCAGACTGCAGCAGAGTATAGAGCAGGTGTGGGTGGGAGGGGGCTGGGGGTGGGACAACCAGGCCTAGCCAGGAAGGGGTCAGGGTCAGGGTCACCAGTCCAGCTGATAAAAGAGTGTTGCCAATTAGAAAAGGGTGTCTCCTTCAGGGCAGAGGGTGTGGCTCAGTAGTAAAGCATTTTCCCAGAACACCCTATGTTCTGTGCTCTGGTTCACAGGGCATAGTGTGTGGGCCTGGCCTTGGCATATGGTTGCATTTCCTGCCACGGTCCATGGATTGCTCTGCCCCAACACAGCTGAAAAGAATACAGATGCTCCCTTCTCCCTTCTCTGTAGTCACCCATTCCGAGGTTTCCCAGGACAGGTTTTTTGCTTTACCTCCCAAGGCTGCTCTTCTAGGTCCCTGATGGGGGCAGACAGTCCCCCAGCCTGTGAGAGCAGCACTGCCCTGCCCTGTAATTGCAGTGCAAAGACAGAGTGGGCGGAGGCCAGCGGGAGCCTGTGATGAAGCGGGCAGTAGCTGTTTGTCTGGCCTGAAGAGATTCTGTCAATTGGACAAAGGAGCTTGATGACTTCACAATCTTAGGGCCACACAGATTGTCTCTAGGACACAGATGCAGAGCCAGATGGTGCTCCGTTGGTGTTGGAGGAGGGAGGATTCTGTGGTTCTGGCTTTTGGAGTCTTAGTCAGGAAGGGCTAATCTGTAGCCTGAAGACGGAGGAGGTTGCTTTGACCAGAGCACTTGGGGCCCACCTGTCTGCTTCGAGTCTGGGACCTCACGATCTCATCTGTCCTCTCTGGACTAGGTTCTTCCCGAAAAGAGATCACCAAGCACTGGGAATGGCTGGAGAACAACTTGCTCCAGACACTGTCCATCTTTGACAACGAGGAAGACATCACTACCTTCGTCAAGGGCAAGATACACGTAAGGCTCATGTCCCACTCGCAGCCACACGCCCCCCACCCCCCGCCTCCCTCTGTGGGGTGGTGGTGGCCACACACCGTTGATGGTCTGTGTCTTCGGGCTGTGCTTCCATGGATTCAACCAACTAACTGTGTGTCAAAAAATATTTGGGGAAAAGAACTACATCTGTGCCGGCCTCATAAAGACCTCCATTGTCAGCCTTCGCCAAGCCATACAGCAGAGCGGAGCACTCCTGCTGCGCTGCGTGTTGTAGGAAGCAGGCAGGAGGGTGGGCACAGGCTATATACAAACACTGTTCTTCTTCATAGAAGAGACTTGAATATACAAAGGTTCATGTGTCTGTGGGGGTCTTAGCACCAATGGCCTGCAGACTCTGAGAACGAAGCTCTGTTATCTGTCCTGTCTCATCTTTAAACAACCTGGTGTAGGTTTGTTCCCATTTCACCAGATAGAAACTGAAGTGTCCCTTCTCCTTTTGTGATGGTTAAAAGTGCCATGGGTGTGATTGTCCCCCAAAGGCCCATGGGTTGGCTGGTTTGTTTCTCAGCCTCTGCTCTTATTGGAAGATGCTGGCCCCTATAGGAAGTGGGAAATCACGGAAGGCGATTAGGGGGATGGAGGTATGCTCTCGAATGGATATGCTGGGACCCTCGTCCCGTTTACAGTCTCTGCATCTTGGCCAGCACAAGGTGGACAGGCCTCTTCGGCCATACATTCTCCACCACGGTGCACTGTGCTGTCACAGGCCCAAAGCAATGAGGTGATGCAGCCATGGACTGAAAACTCTGGACCCAAGAGGCCTGCCTGCCTTTTGCACTGATTATCTCAGGTGTTTGTCACACTGACAGAGAGCTGTCCCGTACACCTGCCCGCACACCTGCCGAGTCCCTTCCTTAGCTAGCCTCTGGAGGCTGAATGCTAGCCTGGGGTGTGAAGTCCTTCTGAAATGCCTTAGAACAAATATACAGATAGGTAATTGTGGGCGCCGGGGCCTTGGCCAAGAAAGGGAAACATAGGAAATCATTTCCACCACCGCCCCCTTGGTGTATTCTTTTGTTTGAAACAAGGCCTCTCTGTGTGGCCCTGGCTGGTGGGAAAGTTCCTATGTAGACCATGTATACCGAGCTGGCCTTGAACTCAGAGAACTCTGCCTGTTGCCTACCCCCTGCCAATACTATGATTAAAGGCATGCACCACTGTGCCCAGCTTTCCTGGATTTCTTGAGACGCCAGCTTATATAGTTCCTGCTCACCCTGAACTTACTAGGTAGTCAAGGCTGGCCTTGAATTTTTGATCCCAAGTGCTGGAATCAAGGCATGCAGCACCATACCCAGATAAAATAACAAAAGGCCTTAGAGTTAAAAGGTGCTTATCTTTTTATGCAGAAGTTCTTAGGGTATATTCATAGACACAGAGTGGCTGGCGCATGTTGCTATGCTCCCTGCAGCCTTGATTAGCCCGAGCACTGGAAGCAATGCCTCCCAGCCTGCCAAGAGGGGAGTGTTCCTCCTTCCTCTGCAGTGTGAGAGCAATAGTCTTGCAAGCATTTTCCAGGGCTTTCTACGGGCTTATGTTGCTAAGAGCGTTATTTTCAGGGGAGCTATTAAGTCATATGTGGGTATACTTAGTAGAACATTTTATAGCAAATAATGACTATGAAGCAGAGCATAATAGCACACACCTGTATTCCCAACACTCAGGAGGCAAGGAGACGCTTGTGAGTTCCAGCCCAGCCTGGGCTAGGTTGAGATTCCCAGGAGGACCCCTGCTGCGCAGAATTACTTTCAGCAAGCCTTATGAATTCATCGTGTTGGAACACCACAGGCCTGGCTAGACTGGACTGAGTTTCTTAGCTCTTCTTTGCACATACTGGGGCTCAGGGCAGGACCTGCATTGTCTTAGAGGTCCAGGGAAGCAGGCAAAGCTGTTATTCTGTTGGGCCGTGGTAGTAATGATAGCAGCCTTATCAAATATCTTCCAACAAGCACATCAGCAGGACGCCAACGTGCAGAATGGCTCGGGTCAAGAAGAAAGGACATTAGTTCACTTTCTGTTACTGTAACAAGTATCTTAGATGATTGACTTATCAAGCAGAAGGGGGTTTTTTGGTTCACAGTTTTAGTGGGGTTTTCCCTATTAGCCTGTGTCAGCACATCATGGTCCGGAGTGTGTGACAGAGCAAAGCTGCTCGACACACAGCCAAAACGTGGAAGAGAAGGGAGGGAATTGGGGTGCCCATACGTTCACGAAGTAACCCAGGCTAGCCTACCATGTAGACCACACTAGCTTAAAACTCACAGCCATCTGCCCATCTTGCCTTGTGAGTGCCACCATGCCCAGCTATCCTGGTATCCTCTTAAAGGCATATCCCCAGTGACCAGACAACACCCCCTACACCCACCCCCCACACCCTACCCCCACTTGGTTGCACCTTGGTCCATGGAACTAACTCACAATAGTGCTGAGCTGAGGATGAGGCCTCTCAAACAACCTCTGGGCATCACGACATAGCCCATGGAAGTTAGGAAACAAAAGTGAATGAGGCTTGGGAGGTGCCTTAACAGGTAAAACACTCACCTTGCAAACACAAGGACTGACTGACGTTCAACTCCCCAATCCCCTGTAAATGGCCTGGGCAGCCAGCTGGAAATCCCAGCACCAGAAGGAAGAGCCAATTAGTGGTTCAGAGCCCAGAAGACAGATCCAGTCTTGATGCATAAGGTGGAAAGCAACCTCTTGCCTCCACACACATGCATACATGTATGTGCTCACACCTGTGAACATACAACAGAAAAAAAAAAATCTGAATGATGGTTGAAATGCTATATATTGGAATTGGTGCCAGGCAGCAGCGGTTCACAGCAGGAACTTTAAAGGCTCGTTTATGTATGTGTTTAGATGTATATGGGTACTTTTGTCTGCGTGTCTGTCCGCACACCGGAAGATGCCATCAGACAGCTGTGGGTGCTGGAAGTTGAACTCGGGACCTTTGGAAGAGCAGGGAGTGCTCTTAACCACTGAGCCATCTCTCCAGTGCCCCCTACCAAGGGACCTTTAAATGCTAGGAAAGAAGAGAGGGTGACATTAATGAGCCGGGTGTCCTGTTTAGGAAGTTAGAAACAGAACTCCAGAGAAACCAGGAAGTTAAACAAAGGAAGTAGAAATTCTAAAGCCAAAGCTAATTTCTTGAAAAACAAGAGATAGAAGAGCAGGGTGGTGGATCCAGAAGCGGATGGGATCCAAGGCACAGAGAGAGTCTCTGGGAAGCCACGTGGAGACGAGCCGTGAAGAGCGTAGGACAGGGCGCCTCAGACAGAGGGGAGGGCAGAAACAGCCTTTCAGGCGTTATTTGGCCTACCCTCTAATATAACCTACTTAAATTGAGCATGGAGAAGGAAGGAAGTGTAGGCCCTGTGAGGTGGAGCAACTTGCTGTCTAACAGCCTGAGTTCTACCCCCCTAGCCACAGACGGGAAGAGCCAACTGCACGAAGTTGTTCTTGCATGCTCATGCATACACAAATAATATTCATTCCTCTCTCTCTCTCCCCCCCTCCCCCTCCCCTCCCCCTCCCCTCTCCTTGTTCCCCCCTCCCTCTCCCTCTCTGTGATTTTGACAAGCAAGGAGGCTGGGAAGTTGTCAGAGGCACTGGGCTGGTGACTCAGTGAGGAAACTGAGGCAGTCAGAAGGAAAGGCAGGGCAGGCTGTTGTCAGCCTCTCTGCTCCCTGCCCTTACTTAGGTCTCCCAGGTGCCCCTGGAGAGTGAAGGAGTGATAGCTACTAGCCAAAGCCTATGAAGGGGGCCTGCAGGGCAGGACCACCTGGAATTCCAGCTCCAGGGAACCTTCCACCATTTTCTGGCCCCTGGGCATTGCTTTTTACTCATGGCTTACATTCAACCACACACAAATGAAAAATACGTCTTTTTAAAAATGTCATAATGGGGCTGGAGAGATGGCTCAGAGGTTAAGAGCACTGGCTGCTCTTCCAAAGGTCATCAGTTCAACTCCCAGCAACCACATGGGGGCTCACAACCATCTATACTGATATCTGGTGCCCTCTTCTATCATGCAGGTGTATATGCAGATGAAACACTTTATACATAACAAATAAACAGTAGTTTAAAAAATTCTTTTAAAAAGTCATAATGAAACCCACTCCTTTGTGTGCTAATTTTAAAACTTGAATGAGGGTCAGGAATGTAGCCCCATTCTTAGAATACATGCCAAGCATACATAAGGCTCTCGGTTTTATCGCAGCCCCACATAAGCCAAATGTGGTGGCAGAAGCCTCTGGTCTCAGCATTAGGGTATAAGACAGAAGATCAGGTTTGGCAACATAGTAAGTTTGAAGTCAGCCTAGACTGTATGAGACTCCCAACACGCACACACACACACACCATCAAAATTTTTAAAGAAGAAAGTCCTGGATTCTGGGTTCCTGGCCTCTCTGCTCTTTCTGGGACTATCCCAACATGCTCAGTGGCTCAGACCCTGTTGTCCCCTCCAGGGCATCATTGCAGAGGAGAACAAGAACCTGCAGCCCCAGGGGGATGAGGACCCAGGGAAATTTAAGGAGGCGGAGCTAAAGATGAGGAAGCAGTTCGGCATGCCAGAGGGCGAGAAGCTGGTCAACTACTACTCCTGTAGCTTCTGGAAGGGCCGAGTACCACGGCAGGGCTGGCTCTACCTGACAGTCAACCACCTGTGCTTCTACTCCTTCCTGCTGGGGAAGGAAGGTGAGGTGGGGGGGAAGGAAGGAAGATGAGGTCGGTGAAGGAAGGCGGGGTGGGGAGGAAGGAAGGTGAGGTGGGGGGGAAGGAAAGAAGGTGAGGTGGGCGAAGGAAGGTGGGGTGGGGGGGAAGGAAGGTGAGGTGGGGGAAGGAAGGTGAGGTGGGGGGAAGGAAGGTGAGGTGGGGGGAAGGAAGATGAGGTGGGGTGGGGGAAAGGAAGGTGAGGTGGGGGAAGGAAGGTGAGGTGGGGGGAAGGAAGGAAGGTGAGGTGGGGGGAAGGAAGGAAGGTGAGGTGGGGCAGAAGGCACCCCTTGGTCTACTTCCTTACATCCTACCCGCTCCCCCATGCCCTTGCCTCCCTGACCTCACTGCTGATCCAAAGCGCCCATGTTTCCTAGTGCGTTTCCTCCCCCTCTCTCTACACCCAGCTGTTTTGTCGCCCCAAGTCCCAGGTGCCACCTTAGCTGCCAGTGGCACAAGCAGCCAGGCCACACCTGTGCCTGGCAGCCCTTGTATCCACAGCCCACTGTTGCTGTCGCAGGAACTGAAGGACCATGCTCTTCATTTCCTTCCAGCGTTGCGCACAGCGACACGTCTTCCTTAAGTGCTTTTAGGTTTTGTAGAGCCTGGGGTATATGCCGCTGTCACCTGCTAAAGGCCTCTCTCTCTCTCTCCCTGTAGAATGCCCTGACCTCAGGAGGCAAGCCTCTCTCCCAGCATAGCTGTCAGCTCCCTCTGCTGCTGCTGTCGCCCCCCCAAAGGAACTTCTGTAGCTAACCCTGTTGGCAGGCACCAACGCTTGAGCCCTTCCCATTCTGTGCCCTCCTCCTGCCCTTACTGTTTGCTTGTCAAAGCTGCAGTGGCCAGTGGCCTTCTCTGCGGGGACAGGTGTCCTGTTCTCTGCCAGTCTCACCATGTCAGTGGGGCCCCTGAGGGCCTGAGCCTTCCGCTGGTTCCTCTCTGCGTGCCTGTTCCTTTCCGCCATCATCCACCCAGGGCGAACACGCACTGAGTAAGGTTGGCCTTGGAGCAGCGGTGAGCCGGACGGGCTGGCTCCTACTTGCAGATCACTTGTCTTAGTATGACTAGGCTCGGGCATGGAGGGAGGGCAGTAAACAGTGTCCTTAGGGAGCGGCCCAGGGGAGGTTCTGAGAGTGAACGGCGATTCTCTCCTTGCCCGCTCGTAATGGGTGGCGTGTTTGTCCGTGTTCTCATCAGTGAGCCTGGTGGTACAGTGGGTGGACATCACACGCCTGGAGAAGAATGCCACTTTACTCTTCCCTGAGAGCATCCGTGTGGACACGCGGGACCAGGAGCTCTTCTTCTCCATGTTCTTAAACATTGGTGAGACCTTCAAGCTTATGGAACAGCTGGCCAACCTGGCCATGCGACAACTGCTGGACAGCGAGGGTTTCTTGGAAGACAAGGCCCTGCCCAGGCCCATCCGGCCACATAAGAACATCTCAGCTCTAAAGCGGTACGCCACCCTCCTGAGGAGTGGGGAGATCCCAGAGCAGTGAGAATGGTCCTCAAACCCTGCCGGGTGTCCAGCACATGCCCTCACAGGCCCAGTACTTGGGAAGGGAGCCAGCAAACAGACCATAACAGAATTGCACTGGGAGGGCCACTAATACTGCTGTGGGGAAGAAGTTCTTGCGGTCTCTTGGCCTCAGGTCAGGGTGCTGAGTGACAGAGAGGTCCCTCAATAAGGACCAGTGGAGGGTGGAGCTAGAGTATAAACCACCTTAGGCAGAGTATGCCGAGGTTCTCAGGAGCCTGTGTCAGGAAGACTGTGGTGAATGAGTGGTGTGTTGCACAGCCTCCATCCCTCTGTGATGGACACAAAGGGGTTTAAGCATCCTGGGTCTTGAGTCCTCAGGCTCAAAGCTAGCAAAACAGACAGGCCACGTATAAAGCTGAGGTCACTGCCATTTTCTGTCCACGGGAGGGGCTGAAGGATGGATCAGAGTGGCCAGCGCAGCAGGTCACTTGTGCTTGGGCCTCAGGTTTTAGCCTCACGGGACACCCATTCATTTGAGATGGCAGAAGTTTCCTGGGCTCCACAGCCAGGGTAAGCACCACCAGACTCAACGCTGGCATGTTTAGAGACTTCGCCTCAGCCCAATTATTTCATAGGCTGCGCCCCTTCACCAGGGTGCGGGCCCAGGGTGCACCTTCCAGACCAGGATGTTGTGCAAGGGTGTCAACTCTCCTGATGGGAGTGACAGAAAGACGACGCAGTGCTGGAACTTGGCGCGTGGTGTCCCCTGCTATAAATCTGGGTACATGCTCAGGCTCAACGCAGACGAGAGGCTCTGTTGGGAGCTAAGAAGATATGTCTGTGTGGACATGACCCCGAACAGACAGGGCCAGGCTGCCATTCACAGCCATCAGACTGCATTTCTCTTCAGTGAGAGCCGGCATACATTTTGTTTTAGCTTCGCTGCTCCCTGCTGGGGCTTCTTGTCTGGGTTTCAAGGTTAACTCTTCCCTGAGTGAAGAACCACCCTCGGCCTATCTCATCCTGGGCCTGAGCCAGACAGGCAGGGTACAAGCAGCTCCAGGGACTGCCTGTCCTTCCGTACTGAGTGGCAGAGCCTCTAGGTGTCCCTTCAAAGCATCCAGCCTCAAGGGAACATCATGTTCTGTCCCTCCTGCTGAGTATGTAAACACCATACATTTTCCTGAGCTTCACTCCCCAGGCATGGCTTGCTCACCGGAAGATCCCAGGGATCTGGGGTCCAGTGTGGAAACCGAGAAAATTCTTGCCCTTACCCCAGATTTCCACTTTGTCTCCTCAGAGACCTGGATGCCCGAGCCAAGAATGAGTGCTACAGGGCCGCATTCCGGCTGCCCAAAGACGAGCGGCTGGATGGCCACACGGGCTGCACCCTATGGACGCCATTTAACAAGCTGCACATCCCCGGCCAGATGTTCATCTCCAATAACTACATCTGCTTTGCCAGCAAGGAGGAAGACGCATGCCGCCTCATCATACCCCTGAGGGAGGTGAGTGTCCCTGATGTAGGTGCTCTTGGGGCAGAGCTCTGCAGCCTCTCAGGACGAAGCCTGGCCCATCCTCTGCACCACAGCCACATGGCCCCAGGCCCCTTACCTCAGAGCAGCTCTGTGATTTGGCCTGTGGGCTCTTGGGCACTTAGCAAAGTGACACTCCGCTGTCCATTGCCCAGGTAGAGGTAAAGTCATCCTGATCATGACTTCTATTTGGTTATCGCATCCTAACCAGAGGTGCCATGACAAGACTCCCTCCAGAGTCTATGGCTTCCTCTCCTCAGCCATCAGATGGGACCCCATTGTCCCAGGCCTCTCCTCAGGAAAGTCCCAACCACATCTAACCCCTGAGGGACACATGTTCCCAGTGCGGCCAGCAGAGCTCAAGGTGGAAGGCAGAGTGTGGTGCTACCTCACCTAAGATCCTCCGGCACCCTCTCCCTGTACTCAGCACACCCAGCTCTCCATCCTGACAGGCAAACACCCAAAAGCGTTCTGTTGCCCCCTCAGGTGACCATTGTCGAAAAAGCTGACAGCTCCAGCGTCCTTCCCAGCCCTCTGTCAATCAGCACCAAGAGTAAAATGACCTTCCTGTTTGCCAACCTGAAAGACCGTGACTTCCTGGTTCAGAGGATCTCCGACTTCCTACAGAAAACACCGTCCAAGCAGCCAGGCTGCAGCACTGTGGGGACAAAGGGCAGCATTGTGGATCCAGTCCCAGAGGTGAGGAAGCCACTTAGGAACAGCAGGGCCAAAGCCAGATGAAGAGCCTCCAGGTGCAGCCAGCTGCTACCCATGAGCCTGACCCTGTGCTGCACGCTGGAGGGTGACTCGTAGCCCCTGGAACACCCCCAGGGGGCTGCTGAGCATCCTGTAGAACGCACAACAATCCTGGGCCAAGTACAATGGCATGTCCCTATGATCCTAACATTTGATGGGGTCTGAGATAGGTGGGTCACAAGTTCAAGACCAGCCCAGAGAACTGGTAAGACCCTGTCTGGGAAAACCAATTGTTAGGGATGTAGCCTGCACACAGCCCTGGGTTCCATCTCTGATATCACTAAAAAGAAAGGAAGGGAGGGGCAAGATGGGGGTACTGCCCCAACTTCACAAGGCTCAGTACCTCAAAGACAGGCCAGAGTCATCGCCAGGCATTGTCTTTCCTGAGCACTCATTGGTTCATCCAGCATGTCACTTTATGTCTCAGATACCAGCTGTCCTTCCAGGCCCTGTGAACAGAACAATGACCAGGTTAGACAAAACATTTGCTCTTTCTTTTGTGCAGCATGGCAGCAGGCTTGAAATTATCCCAGAACCCGGAAGGCAGATGTGAGGGGATCACGACTAGTTCAGCTCGGCCTGATACACATACCAAGTTCCAGAACAGCCATGACCACATAAGGAGATCATGTCTGGAGGGGGCTGGAAAGGCGCTCTGCAATTAGGCTCCCTGCTCTCCTGGAGGTCCCAGGTTTGCTTCCCAGCATCCACCAGGCACCTGTAACTCCAGCTCCGGGCACCCATAATAGACACATGTGTACACATTAGATAAGTTTTAAAATATTTTTTAAAACCTATACTCTTGTGAAATTTATTATATTCTAGAAATATGGATTTAAAAAACAAAACAAAACAGGAGCCCCTTAAAATTCTGTAAGAATTTGAGGATGTATTTTCCTGTCGCTAAAAGCAATTCTCAGGGCTGCTGAGATGGCTCAGCAGGTGAAGTGCCTGCTGCTAAGCCTGGTGACCCAAGTTCAACCCCTGGAGTCCATATGGCTGAAGGAGAGACCTGACTCCCACGGTTCATCCTCTGACATGCACACAAGTGCTATGGACCCTGCACACACACAAAACGTGGAGCCCACCTTCTACATGCTTAATGTAGCAGGGCATGAATTCAGCAATATCCAGGCACCACCAGGAAGAAAAGCCAGTTACCTGTGATAGGCCCTAACTGGCTAGTGTAGATGGCTTTGGTTTCATCCAGCCAGAGAGGAAATGCAGGCTGGGCCCCGTCTGCAGCCTCATGATTGGCCCCATTGACCCTTAGAGGCATCTTTGTTTGCTTTTTGAGATGAGATTTCTCTGCATAGCCCTGACTGTTTTAGACTTACTTATGTATACCAGGCTGGCCTTGAACTCACCGAGATACACCTGCCTCTGCCTCCCAAGTGCTGGGATTAAAGGTGTGCACCACCATACCCAGCTATTTGAGGCATCTTTACTCAACTTTCTGGGTGGATGTGCACATCCGAGGCCACTGGGCAGCTCAGTTAGGCATTTTCCTCTCTTGTTTTATTTTCTAGTCTCTCCCAACTCCTCAGGAGGCGCCAGAAGCGCGCACCAGCCCATCCTCTCCCCTGGGCAGCCCTCCGAGTTTCAGTACACAGGAGGTTCCTACCACTTCCCAGGGCCTGCTCAAAGTCTTCCAGAAAAACTCACCCATGGAGGACCTTGGCGCCAAAGGGGTAAGCCTTGAGCACAGGTACCTCAGCTCACGCTGAATTGAGACCTCAGGAGGAAGCCACCTCTGGGCTGGGCCTTTGTGCTTTGTCAGGGTGTGTGTTGCCCTCTTGGCCTGCACTGAGCAGTGTCGGGTTGACCCAGGGCTTGGGGATAGACTCTGGCTGCCTTGTGTTGGGGGTTGCTTTTCATCAGATGCCCTGGGTCTCTAATAGGAAGGGCCTTCTGCTGTTGAAGAGCTGGGGTGGAGTGGGGCAGCCATCCTCATCTCTAGCTTTACCATCATGGCTCTGAAACAGTTCCACACTCCATGTTCCCTCTCTCAGGCCAAGGAGAAGATGAAGGAGGAATCATGGAACATCCACTTCTTTGAGTATGGGCGTGGCATGTGCATGTACCGAACAGGCAAAACTCGGGAGCTGGTCCTGAAGGGCATCCCTGAGAGCCTCCGAGGGGAGCTCTGGCTCCTCTTCTCTGGTGAGTGTGGTCCAGTAGCCCCCAGCCTTGGATGGGCCAGTCGCAGCCCTCAGAGTTTTCTGTGCATTATACATGGTGAGCATGTCCTAGCTTGGATGAGGCCTTGGGTTCTATCCCTAGCACCAAAAGAACACCTGGCTCAGTGAGTTGCTCTGGTCACTGAGCCAGCTATGCAGGGGAGGAGCTGCCAGCTCTCTTGGAGATTTGGGAGTAAGGACTACAGCTACACAAGGGCCCAGAGCAGCAGGTGCCAGCACAGGTGCTGTCGGTGGATGGCAGTACCATTGGAGGCAAGAAAGCTCCCCTTCCAGACCGCATTTTTTGGGACAGGCTCTGACAACAGTCATACCTTTGGCCAGTTGGAGCATTTCAGGACACAGGCCATTTGAATTTCTTAGACAGAGCAGCCACCAGAGAAACCCAGCCTCACACCCCGTAACTGATCACAAAGTTCCCTCTCCTCCAAGGGACATTTATGTCTCCAGTCAGCCCTGTCACTGTTGCCCAAGTCCTGGGAGGAAGAAGAAAAAGACAGCTGCCACCTGTGTCTCCCCAGGGGCTTGGAATGAGATGGTGACACATCCTGGCTACTATGCTGAGCTGGTAGAGAAATCCATGGGGAAGTACAGCTTGGCCACTGAGGAGATTGAGCGAGACCTCCATCGTTCCATGCCTGAACACCCTGCTTTCCAGAACGAGCTTGGGATTGCTGCGCTCCGGAGGGTGCTGACCGCCTATGCCTTCCGAAACCCTACTATTGGCTACTGCCAGGTAACTGGAACTTAGCAGGGGCCCTGGAGAAAGGGCCTCCTACCATGACCTCCCAGGGGCGGGGCAGGTGCTGACAGTCTGCACCTGTGGTAGCCTTACCTATACATGGTCCTGTCCATACCCTGATCCCCCCCAAAAAGATGTAATTTAGACATGGTGTGCCTATAATCCTGTGCCTATAATCCTTGCACTTGGGAAGCTGAGGCAGTAGGATTGCTAGAAGTTCAAGGTTACCCTGAGCTACAAATCGAGACTTTGTCTCAAAAACCTGGTAGTGGGGCTAGAGAGATGGCTCAGCAGTTAACAGCAGCACTGACTACTCTTCCAGAGGACCCAGGTTCAAATCCCAGCACCTACATGGCAGCGCATAATTGACTGTGACTCCAAGATCCGACAGTCATAGACAAACATGCAGGCAAAGCACCAATGCGCATAAAATAAAGTTAAATAAAACAAACAAACAAACAAAAACCTGGTAGTAACATTTGCCTGCCTATAATCTCAGCACCTGGGAAATCAAGGCAGGAGGATCAGAAGTTCATGGTCACCCACAGCAAAGTTTGAGGCTAGCCTGAGCTACATGAAACCCTGGTTTTGTTTGTTTGCTTCCTTGCCAGCTTGTTTTAAAAAGGGCTGTGGAGATGGCTTGAGATTAAGACTGTGATGCTCTTCTAGAGGACCTGAGTTCAAGTCCCAGCACCCACATCAGGCAGCCTGTCACTCCAATTCTAGGAGGTTTGATATATTTGGCCTCCACATTGTATTCACAGGTACACCCACACATAGACACCCATAATGGTGACTTTTCACCTCAGCCCCTTGCCATATAGTAAGTTGTCTTCTATGTGTTTGTTGTCTGAGATTGGGCAGAATTTTCTTCGTCTGTGTATGTATGTAGTATGTATGTAAAGCATACATAGTATAAAATTTACCATTTTAGCCACTATTAAGTATGTAAGTACATACACAGTTTGGCAGCCATCACCACTGTCCATCTATAGAACTTTCTGTCTCCCCACATTAAGACTGTACTATCAAACATCAACTCCTCACTCCCACTTTCCCATCAGTCCCTGTACCATTCTCCCTTCTGTCTCTGAATTTGATGGTTCTCATGTAAGTGTAATCATACTGAATGAAAAAGATGAGGACATGCCTGCTGCTGTGTATGGTGGAGGAGAAGGTTTATTGTAGATGGGAGAAAGAGTACAACCAAAGGCATCTAGAAGGGTCCAGACTGAACTGAGCCAGCAGAATAAGCCTGGCCACTAGAGGAGAGAGAGGAAGGGGAGAGAGAGGGAGCAAAGAGGAGCCAAGGACTGAGGGACCAACAGACTGCGTAGCCAGAGCAGCTGAAGTTACATAGGGACTGAAGCTGGGGGAAGGCTGAAGGGTTTAGTGTAGAGGGCGGGGTGAGAAGGGCTGGGAAGAGCCACAGGTACTGAGTGAGATTTGTCCCAGGTTTCTTGGAGACCAATGTTTATCCTTTTGCATCTAGCTTTTCACCTACTGTCCCCAAGAGCCGTCACATTGCAGCATGAGTCAGTTTTCTTCCTCTTTAAGGCTGGCTAATATTCCACTGTGGCTGTATATGATCTGGCTCTGCATCTCTTGGGTTACCTGTAGCACTGGCCTATTGTGCATAAGGCTGCTGTGAACCTCAGTGTATGAATGCCTGTTCCAGTCTCTGCCTTCAGGTCGCTGGCTGTGAGCCCAGAGGTCAAACTGCTGGATGGTGCTCTGCGTTCATCTTCTAAGGAACTTCCATATTCTCACAGCTGCACCATCGTGCCTTCTCGTCAGTAGCTCACTAGGGTGCAGTTCCTCTCTCAAGCTGGGTGTGGTAGGCTGTCTCACTGAGATTTTGCATTTCTGGTGGCTTTTGCCTTTGAATCTAGTGGACACTTCCTAGTCAGGTCAGATGGCTTTCTGTTGGCCTTAGCTTGTATCTGGATTTCAAGGGAACTGGTTTGCTAAAACTTAGTTGCTGTGCTCCAGACAACCAGTTGCTGTGCCCCAGACAACCCTTGGGGTGGGGGTGGGAGGCGTGTTACAGGCTGCCACTTTCCTGCTAGACCGTAGAGGCTAGGGGGATCACAGCAGAGGGAGGACAGTGCCTTCACACCCATTGCAGAGGGAAGCGTCCCTCCCACCCCCTGGACTGTCCTCTTCCCTTCCTCCCTGAAGGTTCTGGCCTTCCCAAACTGCTTTGATCTTCTGACTGAAGCAGACCAAGTCCCATTCCAGGCACCCAGTTTGGGGGAAGCCTTCTTTTTTTTTTTTTTAATGTCCCATGCTGCCATGCCAGCTACTTTTTTTTCCCCCTTCCTTTTTTCAAGACAGGGTTTCTCAGTGTAACAGACTTGGCTGTCCTAGCTATCACGGACTCACTTTGTAGACCAGGCTGGCCTCGAACTCACAGAGATCCGCCTGCCTCTGCCTCCCAAAGGCTGGGACTAAAGGTGTGCGCCACCACTGCCCAGTCATGCTGCCAACTTCTAACCACAATAGTGACTCTATCCTGTCTGTTTAGTTCTGTGTGGAAATAAAATGTGGAAATGCCCTCCCGCCATGCAGTGGCTGGTTGCTCTCCCTTTTCCCTTGATCTTGGCTACTCATGGAAGCAGGACCAGTAAGGGACCTTCAATTAAAAAAAAGAAAAAAGGCTGGGTGCACACATGTAATCCCAGCACTCTAGGAGAGAGAGGCAGGTGGATCTCAGTGAGTTCAAGGCCATCCTGGTCTACAAAGTGAGTCCAGGATAGCCAAGGCTACACAGAGAGACCCTGTCTCAAAAACAACGAAAAGGCTAAGTAACAACAACAACAAAAAACAAAACAAAACAAAAAAACCAATAACTTAGTTGCTGTAAGGCTAGCATACCATTACCAATCCATGGGAGCCAGCAGATTGGTCTTATTTTTTAAATAGCTTGCCTTCTTCTAAGCCTATTTTTGTTATCAGCTGATGTTCTATGTACCCCCCTCCCCACTACTTTCTGCCTACACACCCACACATCAGCTTGACCCAGCCCACTTGGTGGAAGTGTTTGCGGAAGTCGCAGTCCCTGTTTTCCTAATGCCTTCTGACCCACTTTGATGGAGCTGGCTGCCTCTGTCTCATTGATTTCTTGCAAATTGGCTTGTTGGCAAATTTCCCAGCGTTGGTCGGGGCTGTTTCTTGTTGCTGGATGCTGGGCCTTCCTGAAGGGGCTGGCCATTTTGTTCTGTGGCCAGCAGCATGAGACAGACACACCCCACTCTCTACCTGGCAGGCAATGAACATCGTGACCTCAGTGCTCCTGCTCTATGGCAGTGAGGAGGAAGCCTTCTGGCTACTGGTGGCCCTGTGTGAGCGAATGCTGCCTGACTACTACAACACCAGAGTAGTGGGTGAGTGTCCCCAGGGCATCCTTGCCTGAGCCTCAACCTGCTCAGGAGCTCCACGTGGGTGTGGCTGTCCTTCCCCTGGCAGGCTCGCCCCTAAGCAGTTCCCACTGGGATTTCCTTTCAAAAGTCCACCTACAAGGCTGGAGAGATGGCTCAGAGGTTAAGAGCACTGTCTGCTCTTCCAAAGGTCCTGAGTTCAATTCCCGACAATCCACATGGTGGCTCACAGCCATCTATAATGAGACATGGTACCCCCTTCTGGCCTGAAGGTATACATGTAAGCAGAGCACTGTATACATAATAATAAATAAATACATCTTTAAAAGAAAAAAGAAAGTCCACCTAATGAACACGCCCAGATTCGTCCTTTTGTTGTCCTCCTCGAGGCAGTGTATAATAGCCGTACAGCTTTCCACAGCATTACACCATAGTAGGTAGCACGAGTCATCCAGAAGTAATTTACAGTGTACAGGGTGGTGTGCATCGGTCCTGACAAACTACAGTGTGTCCCCTGCTCTGACACTGGAGGATTCTGGTGTCTGAGGGAATGCTAGAAACATCCTCATGGATGCCAAGGGACCACTGGGTATTGGAGCAAATGCTTCCGTTCACACAGTGGCCTGGCAGCTATAAAAAGAATGATTACAAAGTGATTCTTTTTCTTTCCACTTTCTACATAAGCACACCCCTCTGGCCCTCACTGTAAGCAGAGCTGGCAGGGTTGAGGTTGGACAGGAACCAGGTGGTGGCCCTGGACCCCAAGCCCTAGGATTCTACCCGGGGTCTGCTGGAGCCCCCAGAGCCGTGCTCTTATTCAGCCTACTGTGCCCTCCTCAGGGGCCCTCGTAGACCAAGGCATCTTTGAGGAGCTCACGAGAGACGTCCTGCCCCGGCTCTCAGAGAAGATGCAGGAGCTGGGGGTGATCTCCAGCATCTCGCTGTCCTGGTTCTTGACCCTCTTCCTCAGCGTCATGCCCTTCGAGAGTGCTGTGGTCATTGTCGACTGCTTTTTCTACGAGGGCATCAAGGTGATCTTGCAGGTGGCCCTGGCTGTGTTGGATGCCAACATGGAACAGCTGCTGGACTGCAGTGATGAAGGCGAGGCCATGACCGTGCTGGGCAGGTGAGCATGCTGGGGGCTACTCTGGTTTCCGGGGAGCTGGTAGCACAGCCTCTCCCCCATCCCTAGCCCTCAGTCAACATCCTGTGCTGTGCTCCAAGTATTAGACTAGGTCAAGAGATGAGTTGGGGGCAGGAGACAACCGTCCCAGTGGGATCCAAGATGCTGCCTCTGTCTAATCTGGGAAGCTCTTGTGTTAGAAAGCTGACCTGGTTATCTCCTCCAAGCTCACAACACTGCCCAGTCGTGCCCACTCCCCCAGCCTACTCAAGCATTCATCCCTCCCAGGTTCTCCCCCATACCCCAGCTGTCTCAGTGCATAGCTAACTCTTTCTGGAGCTGGAGCCTGCCTCATCGTGTGGTCTCTGCTGGAGTCTCTTCCACACCCCACAGGACTTTGACCCTGCCCCTCCCCGGGCATGAGGAAATCTCCTTTATGGTTTTCCTCTGTACAGAGCAGCATCCCAAGTCCTCAGCCTGGCTTTCAGCTCGCTCTGTACTTACCCTGAGCTCCTTATGGCCTGGAACATCACACTTGCCTATTGAGCCGGTCCAGGGCTGGTGAGTCCCTGCAGAGTTAGCAAGATTGTTGTCTACGTAGTGTGATTCTTGGTCCCCTGACGTTAAAGTCACTTAGTTGTGGCCATGGGGAGGTTGAGCATCTCCTCAGGGGGAGACATCTGACCAGGGATGCCAGTGGGATTGGTTGGAACCAGAAGGCTTCTCCTGCCTGAGTGTTAGGCTCATCCTGGAGAGCCTAGCAGGATGGAAGGCCAGGCTAGTCCAGACTAATCAGCCAAAGCAAGACCCTGTCCATGGAGAAACGTTCACTGCATGGCCAGACCCTGGTGACTCACGAGTCACCCCAACTAGGTAGCCTCTGGAATCCACAGGCCCCTACAAGACAGCCTGGCATCCTCAGGGTTGGCGCTCAGGTGTCAGTGGGCAGCACAACCTTTTCTCCGCTAACCTGATGGGAGCTCCACACCACCACCTTCCCGCAGCACTCTGAGCCTGAACTCTGCACTAGCATTTGCCTGTGGCTGGTGGAGGGCTATACTGCTATCCTCTGATGCTTGCAGGTACCTGGACAATGTGGTCAACAGGCAGAGCATTTCTCCACCTATCCCACACCTCCATGCTCTGCTGACCAGTGGAGATGACCCTCCTGCAGAGGTGGACATCTTTGACCTCCTGCGAGTGTCCTATGAGGTCAGCTCTTAACAGGGTTAGCCTGGCCAGGCTGTCCCCGGGGTCTTTGGTTTGAGGTGAACACAGGCTAGTGTGGCAGGGACTTCCCCCTCTGCCTCTGGTCTTACTGATTCTCCTTTGGTCTGTAGAAGTTCAGCAGCCTGAGGGCTGACGACATCGAACAGATGCGGTTTAAACAGAGGCTGAAGGTGATCCAGTCCTTGGAAGACACGGCCAAGAGAAGCGTGGTATGGTCACTGGCGAAGGCGACGGTAACCTCTGGGAGCAAGGGGCTTCTCCCAGTACCCTAGCCAGCCCCACCCCTCCGTGGGCAGGGTCCAACTTGTGCCCTAGGCCTGCACTGCCTTGGTACCCGTGTCACGGCCCGGATGCTATGTGGACCTAAAGTCCCACATCATGGTAGTTTGGGGAGCTAGGGAGAAGCCCTGGTCACCTAGTGGGATTTCTCTCTTGCACCTGCACACTCAGGCCACTAGCCATCTGGGTTAAGTCCTCCCAGCCTGGTTTTGCTGTAAGCTTTTCATCTGTCCTTGGTAGTGCCACTCTGCCCAGCCCACCCCATATGCCCTGGCCTGATGCCCTTGTCCATGTCTCTGCAGGGGATGGACCATCCCTGCCCACCCCCTAGGCTCTGTTTAAACCTATTCTTGTTCTCCGCCCCTGTGGAGGCAGGGACCCCTTACTGGGCCTCCACATTCTCAACCCTCCCTTCAGGATTAGGGTACTAAGGCCACTTTGCTCACGAGGGAAAGAGGTGACCAACTCTGGCTAACTGAGGGTAGAAAGACCTGGCTGGGAAACTATAGAACCCTTTGAGGTAGCTGGAGCTAAGAGGCCGTCTAGCACCCACCCTCAGGAAGAGCTCCAAGGAGTGAGGACTGACTGGCAGGTGGTGGCAAAGGGTGAGCATATAGGTAGCCCTCTCCCGAGTGGACCCTCCTTCATGTGCTTGGCCACTGGTGACAGCGAGAGGACAGATCACACCCTTGCTGCCCTTGGTGCCTGTTTACATGAGAGAGCTCCGCCAGAGCAAGCAGGAGCTCCAGCAGCCTTCCGGTCCCAACATTTCATCTTTCCTTCTAGGTCCGAGCCATTCCAGGGGACATTGGCTTCTCCATTGACGAGCTGGAGGATCTTTACATGGTGTTTAAGGTGACAGCTAAGCACAAGGGCGGGTGCAGTTCTCCAACTAGGCTGCTAAGTGTGTCAGCACAGTGACTCCCAGCCAGGAAACCCCTTGTCCCAGGCTGCATTTACTACTGTGAACCACCACGTGTGACAGAGTTTAATCCTCAACAGAGTGTGCACATGAGCACCTCAGATGTCATTACCCCGCAACAACCCACCTTGGTTTTGCTTTTTTTTTTTTAATTTTATGTTTATTTTATGTGCATTGGTGTATGTATGTCTGTGTGAGGGTGCTAAAGCTTGGAGTTACAGACAGTTGTGAGCTGCCATGTAGGTGCTGGGAATTGAACCCAGGTCCTCTGGAAGAGCAGTCAGTGCTCCTAACCACTGAGACAGGGTCTCTCACTGTCTGAGAGCTTACCAAGCAGGGGCCCGTGAGTACCACAGCTCCTCCTGCCTCTGCCTCACAGCACAGTGATTCCAAGTGCACATTACCATGTGCGCCTTTTGTCATTGTATTGATTTGTTTTTCTTTTTGTTGTTGTTGCCTTGTTTTGTTTCTTTTGTTGTTGTTGGTTTTTCGAAACAGGGTTTCTCTATGCAGCCTTGGCTGTCCTGAACTCACCTGTGTAGACCAGGCTGGCCTTGAGCTCACAGTGATCTGCCCCCCTCTGCCTCCTGAGTGCTGGGATGAAAGGGGAGTGCCACCACGCCCAGCCATTTTTTTTTAATCCCATGATTACATGCACTTATTTATTTTGTATATGCATGTACGTGTACATGTGCCATGGTACATGTATAGAGGTCAGAGGACAACTGGTAAGAGCAGGTTCTCTCCCTCAACTGTGTGTTCCAGGGGTCAAACTCAGGACATTTCATTTGGCAGTAAGCACCTTTATTCCCTGAGCTATCTTGCTAGCCCCACACACCCACCTTTTCAGTTTTGGTTCTGGGGACCAAAGTTAGGTTCTCACGCTTGGATGTCAAGCAGTGTACTGACCGAACTCCAATAAACCACTCCTAAATAGCAGGAAAACACGCACACACCAAAAAAAAAAAAAAAAAAACATACGAACCACCTCACACAGAGGAAGGAATGCATCTGCTCCTTCAACTGAGAACTTGACACAGCTTCAGGTATGGCTGGGTCGAAGTACTGAAACCAGCAGTGCCCAGCTCCAGCTCTGGTAATTTCCGGCAGCTTTTCCTATAGGGTCACAGACAGAACTGTCCTGAGCAGCTCCTGGGTCATGCTCTCGGTGGCCACAGTGGACATAGAATTTTCTTTCCATGTGGTTTATCAAAAGACACAGGTCAGTCTTTTGGACGCCTCAACCTAGGTGCTGTGGCTAAGGAATGCTTTGGGCGGCCAGGCCAGTGATGGTGGATGACCTACAGCCTGTAATCCCTGGCCTGAGGGCGAGTCAGGGGAGGTTCTGCACACAGATCTCAGGTGCATTCAAAGGAGGGGGAAGGGCACACTCCCTCTGGTTGGTTTGGTTTTGGGTTTTGGTGGTGGCAGGAGCAGTTGGTTGACTGACTGACTGACTGACTGACTGACTGACTGACTGACTGACTTGGGCGAGTGCCTTAGTAGTTGGGTATTTATTCTGTTTATGTTTGAGCTGGGTTTTCTCTGTGTTGCCTAGGCTTGCTTCACACTGAACCCTGGAGGTCCAGTAACCCTCCTGCCTCAGTTTCCTGAGTGCTGAGGCTATGGATGCACATTGCCAGTTCCTGTAGTCCTTTCCAGCTACCTTGGGTTCACTTGCCAAGGTGGGACCACACTGTATCAGAACAGTTGAGCCCATCAGCCCTGTCTAGCTCCTCTGTTGTGCACTAGCGTGAGAACTGAGGTACCTGGCCAGTGCTCACTGCCTATGACTGTGCAGACATGGACAGATCAGGGAAGGCACCCTGGTAACCCTGAGAGCCAGAGCCCCAAAAGCCATCTCACCAGACGGTGTCCCCTGCAGGCCAAGCATCTGGCAAGCCAGTACTGGGGTAGTAGCCGCTCAGCAGCCATCCACCGAGACCCCAGCCTACCCTACCTGGAGCAGTACCGGATCGATGCCAACCAGTTTCGGGAGCTCTTTGCCAGTCTGACGCCTTGGGCCTGTGGCTCTCACACGTCTGTGCTGGCAGGCCGCATGTTCCGCCTCCTGGACCAAAACAAGGATTCACTGATCAACTTTAAGGAGTTTGTGACTGGCATGAGTGAGTGTCTCAGCCATCTTCCAAGCACCAGCCAGTGCATTCGTCCCTCCTGTAGCCAGCAGATGGCAGCCTTGAGTCTTTGTCATTGACAGCCCTCAGCAGTTTCTTCCACTATCTCTCTGCATCAGTCTGAGGCTCTGGCCCCAAAGCAGGCTAAGCTTTTCCATGGGGTCTGATGGGAGCAAGAGGCCCAGGGCTCATTTGATCTTTCCTAGAGACCTGGCTAGGGAGGAACCAAGCCTTCCCAGAGGGCACAGTCTCCACTAGAACCCACAGGAAGGGTGTGGGGACACGGGCTGAGTGTGTCCCTGGAGCCTTCTTGCAGAGCATGTCCCCCTCCCTGTCCTTGCTCCACAGGTGGGATGTACCATGGAGACCTCACAGAGAAGCTCAAAGCCCTCTACAAGCTGCACCTGCCCCCGGGTGAGTGCCTTCAGGCTTTCTGCTGTGGCCTCTCTGGGCCCCTCAGCTGTCCAGAGCTTAATATGTACCAATGAACTACCAACTTACATTGGATGGTTGTAGTCAGGAGAGTGAACTAGGTAGAAGGGAGGCTCTAGGACCCCGTATGGGTGAGGAGCTAGGGCTGAGGTCCACCCTAGTGGTCTAAGCACAGGCCCAGGGTGGGAAAAGCATGAGAGAAGATTCCAGTGGAGCTCCTCAGCCCATCAAACAGGCCAGCGTGACCCAGAATCCTCATCAGGGCAGGATACTTAATCATGGAGGTGCCAGTGTGACACTGGGTCCTACACACTCTGTTCTTAAAGTAACTGTTACCCAAAGATCCCTGTTTATCCCAAGACAGCTTGGGTCACTGCCAAGGCCACCTGCAGATCCTGTCACATGTCCTGAGGGGCCCCACTTCCGGCCTCTCAGTGGTGCTGGAGCTGTCGTTAGGATGGGATGTTTCCTGTAGGAGGCTGGTGTGAGCCAAATGGAGCAGTTCACAGAGGCCAGCCAGCACATGGCCCCAGCATCCTTCACATGTGGCCAAAGTTCATCCAGGTCAGCAAGAGTGACCACAGGGACAGCCCCTAAGAAGGAGGTTTTCCTTAGCAGGAACCAGATCCAGAAAGATGGAAGTGATGACCCAGGGCGCCTTGCTTCCTCTGGGGCAACCGCCCCAGGTTCCCAGTTCTATTGTCTGGGGCCTCCCCCTGAGCAGTTCACACAGAGTCTCTGCCTTCAAAATTGCCCCTGAGTGAGTTTTGCATTGCCAGGCTGCAGATACCATTCACCTCACACACCGCAGACTCTCACTGTGCGCAGTGAGATCACTAATCAGAGCCCCTCAAATGACAGCTCCATTGGCAGAGCTGAAGTGGCTCTTGGTGCACAGTTCTCACATGCAGCTGGTGAGAGGCGAAAGGCCTGAGCTGCATCAGAGAACTGGGGCTGTGCCCACCACCCGAGCCAACCTAGCCTGCCTCATCCAGGTTTTTGGATGCTTGGGTCCTACCACCTGTCTGCTCCCCACCACCACCACATCCCCTTCAGACAACAGGGATGGTAAGGGTCACATGTACCTGGCCTTGGGAATCTGAAACCGCAGGTTGCTGTCAGCCACTACCAGCAAATGCAGAGTGTGAGACAGGCTGGATGTATTGGTGTAGCACAGTTGCCAAGGTATTAAGTGAGTCGTGTGTGTGTGTGTGTGTGTGTGTGTGTGTGTGTGTGTGTGTGTGTGTGTGTGTACACACACCTGTAGGCATGTAAAATGCCCCAAAGGGCTCTGCTGAGCTGGGTTGTGTGTGGCGGGATGGCTAAGCTCACCAGGCTCCTGGGTGTATGGATTATGTTCTTACCCAACATGTACATCCCATCTCCAGACAGGTCAGTGGTGGGGGCTTAGCTCAACCACAGAGCAAGTGCTTAACACATGGGATAACCTGGGGTGGGGGTCAATCCCTAGCACACACACGCCCCAAAAAAATCCCACATTGTCAAAATCAAGGTAGCAAGCCAGACACATCTGTAATCTCAACTCAGGAAGCTAAGGTAGGATTGAGCACTGCCTGTGCTGCAGATGAGGTCCTGTCTCACAAGAATGTCAGGTGTTACAATTGAAAGTATTCAGCCTGGTGGGACATGAGGCGGGGGAGGGTGGCCTTTTCTGCTTTGACTAGAAATCGAAGTCTTCCCCTGTCCTCACTTGTCCCTTCTCTTGGGACACAGCTTTGATCCCAGAGGAAGCAGAGTCTGCTCTGGAGGCCACCCATTATTTCACAGAGGACAGCTCCTCAGAAGGTGAGTCCTGCTGAGACACCCAGCACAACCAGCCATGGGTTTGCAGCCCTCGGTCTCCATAGTACTTATGTAGGAAGCCAGCAGCCCCACTGCGGGCTTGGGGAGCATGCCACCCTGGGGTGCTCACTTCTGGGCCAGGTTGGCCCATGTAGACTTCTCAACCCTTGTTTCTCTTGCATCTCTGTCTCCCTGGACGTGGGCTTCTCCCTCTGCCCTCTACGCAACCTCTGCTGTCCCTTCCAGCATCTCCTCTGGCCTCAGATCTGGATCTTTTCCTGCCCTGGGAGGCACAAGGTCAGTCCCTGGAGGGCAGGGGCGACCCCTTTACCTCTAGGCTTTGTCTCCCTTTGCTCAGAAACCTAGAAACTTTTATGTCCCGGGGTCTATTTGGAACTTCATCCTGTGGGGATAAATCCTGATAACAACCAAGGACCACACTGCTTCTGGTGGGGGCAATCTGCTGTGGATGGGCTAATGATGAGGGTGCACACACCGCATGCTAGACATGGAGCAAACCCAGGGCCTCACCTCTGCACCCTCATGCAGAAATTGCATGTTTATAGGAATGCAGAATACCATCGTCATAGTGACTATGTGAGACAGGTTCAGGATAGAAGAGCGGAGGGAGGGATAAGATGCTCCCCTGGGGATACATCTTCAAGCTTCACAGAATTTTTGTTTCTTTTTTTTTTTTTTTTAATTTATTCAGATTACATCTCAATTGTTATCCCCTTGCTTGTATTTTCCTATTCCCCCCCACCCCTTTCACCTTATTCCCCTCCCCTAGGCCTGTGACAGAAGGGGACCTCCTCCCCCACCATATAGTCATAGCCTATCAGGTCTCATCCTGGTAGCCTGCTTCCCCTTCCTCTGAGTGCCACCAGGCCTCCTCACTAAGGGGAAGTGGTCAAATAGGGGGCATCATAGTTCATGTCAGAGTCAGTCCCCACTCTCCACACAACTGTGGAGAATGTGCTGTCCATTTGCTAGATCTGAATAGGGGTTTACTGCATGCATTGTCCTTGGCTGGTATTACCGACACTACCTTCGAATATTGAGCAGACCCCCCTGGGTCATGATCCACCAGCCTTGATGGTCTTCTTGTAGTTCACAGGATTTTTTCATGCCGGAAAATAAGTATGATGAGAGCCTGTTTGGACTGAGTTTCTGTTGCATGTAAAGCTCATTTAGAGTGTCTGACATGGCAGAGGGCCCTGGGATTTGGCGATGAGTTGGTCATGTGTAATTCAAAACTGACCACAAGGGCTGGGAGTGTAGCTCAGTGTTTGAGCACTTGGTTTGCCTGTGAGACCTGGGTTCTCTCACGTGGTGCTGGGAATGGAACCTGGAGCATCATACTGCATGCCCTCAGTCCCAATAGAGGCCAAGGTGGCAGCAAAGGCTTGAGCTTGAGGCTAGCCTAATTGCATGGTGAATTTTTAAAAATAATGGTCTAGCAAGAGGGTTCTGTGGGTCAAGGTGCCTGCTGTCAAGCCTGGCGACCAGAATTTGATTTCCAGAATCCACCTGGTGGAAGTAGAGAACCAACTCTCACAAATCATCTTCTGGCCTTCACACACTTCATGGTATGCGCACCCACATACACACACACACACACACACACACACACACACACACACACACACACAGTAAATTTTAAGCCAGTGTGAAAGAGCTCATGCCTTTAGTCCAAGCCCTAAGGAGACAGAAGCAGGTCGCTATTGTGAGTTCAAGACCAGCCTGGTCTACGAAGAGTTCCAGGCTAGCTAAGGCTAAACAGTGAGATATTGTCTCATACAATAGCAGCGAACTAATGACGATAACAAAAAGAATTAACTTATTGAATTAATATTAAAAATAAGCACTTCTAATCCTAGCACTTGGGAGGCAGAGGCAGTAGGATCTCTGTGAGTTTAAGGCTAGCCTGGTCTGCAGTTTGAGTTCTAGGACAGCCAAGGCTACCACAGAGAAACCCTGTCTTGAAAAAAACAACACAACAAAACAAACAAACAAATAACATATATATATATATGGCCTGGTAGCCAGGCTGGTGGCGCACGCCTGTAATCCCAGCACTCGGGAGGCAGAGGCAGGCAGATCTCTGTGAGTTCAAGGCCAGCCTGGTCTACAAAGTGAGTCCAGGACAGCCAAGGCTACACAGAGAAACCTTGTCTTGGAAAAAAGAAATGATAAGAATAAGGCCCGGGGGTGTTGTAACTTGATGGTAGAGCCCTTGCCAGGTTACGGATAGCTCCAGGTTCTGTCATAAGTGATGATGATGATGATGGTGGTGGTGGTGTAGTAAACTGGTCGGGCGTGGTGGCGCACGCCTTTAATCCCAGCACTCAAGAGGCAGAGGCAGGTGGATCCCTGTGAGTTCGAGGCCACCCTAGGTCTGCAAAGTCCAGGCTAGCCAACCAGGGCTACACACAGAGAAACCCTGTCTCAGAAAACCAAAAACAAAACAAAAGTAATAAAATAAACTGTAACAAAGTAGCACCAAAGAGAAAATAAAAATAGTGTGTACCAAGCTACCACTGTCCTATAACAGTGTTGAAGGCTTACCTGAATCTGAACATGACCTTACAGTCAAGAATTAAGTTAGAGAGGCTGGAGCAGTGGCTCTGAGATTAAGGGTACTGGCTACTCTTCTGGATGACCTGAGTTGGATTCTCAGCAGCCACATGGCAGCTCACACCATCTGTAATCCCGGTTCCGGTGGCTTTCTTTTATGCCTTCTCCTGGTTCTATGAGCACTATGTGTGCACAGGGCATACTTATGTACATGTAGGCAAAACAGCCACACCCATAAAATAATTGTTTTCAATGTTTAAAAAAAGAATACAAATTATGCCAGAAGTAGTGCCATACCCTTTTATCATAGCACTTGGAAGGCAGAGGCAAGTAGATCTCTGTGGCCTTGGGGACAGCTTGATCTTTGTGGCAAGTTCACTGAATGAGACCTATGTAAATAAGGAAAGAAAATACAATTTAAAGAGGCCAGTGCACCTTCTACACCCAAAGCCTAGGCAAACCACGATGACCTAAGCATGTCCTATCTACTCCTAGGAGAGCCCTTGGGGTACCCAGGCCTGTCCTTGGGCCCCACATACCCCTGAGGCAACAGAGTTCCTTTTCCACAGTAAGAGCCTAAGCCTGGAGATACCTGTCCCTCATTGCTACCAGCACAGTCCCGGAAGATTATTCAGAGCTGGGATCTGCCTGACGTCATCCCTTGAGGTCCCCTAGCAGCACACTGCCTCAGAGGGCCATTGGCCTTCTGGAGAATTTTAAGTTTGTGTTCACCCATGCACAGTACAGTATGCCAACTTCAGCAAATGTAGCACTTTATCAAACACTGGGCTAAGGGGCCAGGAGATGACTCCATAGGAAAGGGCGCTCGCTGCCAGTCAGCAGTCCCTAGGACCCATGCTAGAAAGAAAGAGCCCGTTCCCACAGTTGTCCTCTGACCTCCATGTAAGCGCTGTGGCTTATGTGCTCTCACACGATTAATTAATATGAAGAACAAATAAAAAATAGTAGGCTGAACACAGCGTCCTATACAAAAGCTCCCTCTACTGGTGTGACAATCTTAGAAGGAATCACTCCCTTGCGTTTTTTTGCAACTGAATTCATCAGTGATCATGTTTGTTCCACAACATGCGTTGTGAGCCTTGTTTTCTTTTGAAAGTGAGGGGGTGCCCCTTTGTGTGTGGTGCCCGGGATGGAGCCCTGGGCCTGCAGCTTGCTCAGCATGAACTCCATCACTGAACTGAGTCCCCAGCAACTGGTTATTCTTAACTGCAGCCAAGTAAAGATATGTCCTACTGTCCCTCGCCACTATGTTGTAGGCCTGGGACCAGCCAAGCAGGAGGGCAGCATGGGGCCCTGGAGGGGCTGGTTCTGCAGAACTACAGGTGCGACCTTTAAGAACCTCGTGGTTTGTAGTCAAATGAATGTTGTTTTCTTGTTTTTGCTTTTGTTTTTCTGGTGTGTGGAAGTACTACCACAGGAGCAGCAGGAAGGAAGTGGAAGTGAGGACATCCAAGAAAGAAGAGGTACAGGCTATTCTCCTGCTGGACATGCCAGGGGCTGTGGGACCCAGTGCCCCTTGCTTGTTAACAATCCTTCCCTCGGCACTGTGGGATGGCCTTAGTGCATAGCCTGGCTCACCTTGCTGCCATGGGGCCCCCGTCTGCTGCCCTCAGAGTGTGCAGCCAAGGCTTCACTCTCATAGCCGCCTCTCTACAGCCTTGGAGAAGACAGCTTTAGATTCTTCGTCAACTTAGGTCCAACCTACTTCCACTAACCCCCAGAAATTTGGGGGTGTTTTAAACACTCCCTAAGTGTCAGAGCATTTTGTAAGTAGTACCCAAGTAACCTCAGGTCTGAGAGCAGCACACCCTGCCGTCGGCCCACAGCCTGCTTTCTCTCATTTGACAGATGGAAGTTAATCTCTCTTTCTCTCAACCTGCAGAGGAGAAGGGGACCAGCCCGCTGGATTACCGACACTACCTTCGAATATGGGCTAAGGAGAAAGAGGCTCAGAAGGAAACCATTAAGGACCTTCCCAAGATGAACCAGGTAGACTCAGTCAGAATCTACAGCATGTTTCTAGAGAATTCTGTCTATGCCTGGGGCTTGGATGGCTTCCTAGTATTGTACTCAAACAGTCTCCTGTGGGTAGGAACTCTCTTCCTACTCTCTCTATGGCCTTCTAGTCCTGAATGGCCAGTAATGATGATTACAGAAAGATGAAAAGCTAGTTCTCGGACAGGATAGTGCTTCCATGGTAACTACCTGCTTAGTTTGAATCGGTACCCGGTAAGCCAGAAGCACTGGGGAAGGTTAGTCTCCGATAGCCAGAGACACACTGACAGCCTTTGAGAGGAGACATCCACAGCACTGCAGTTCCTCCTCAGCCCAGTGCAGGCAGGCCATGATGTTCTCATAAACACCAACCCAACTCTCAGGTTGGACTTCACCCTAGCTGTGCCCAGAGAAGGCCCCGCATTCCAAGCACTTCTACACCTAGGCATTAAGAATGGGCCCATGGAAAATAGCTTTATCCTGGACTCCCTCCACTCTACCCCCAGCTGACTGAGCGTGGGCTTACCTTGACATCACCCTCTGGAGCCCCATGGAAACATACACACAGTAACTTCTGTTGCCATTATAACAAGCCGGGCTGGGGAGATAGCCAAAGGCAGAGGTGCTTGCTACACAAGCCAGATGGCCTATGATCCCTGGAACCCATGGTACCTCCTTTCCAAAATCCAGATGTGTGGGTTCATGCCTTTAATCCCAGCTCAGAAGGCAGAGGCAGACAGATCTCTGTGACTTCAAGGCCAGCCTGGTCTACATACTGAGTGTTAAGACAGCCAGGGATATGTAGAAAGACCCTATTTTTAAAAAAAAAACATCCTAACTAATTAAATAAAGACACTCCCATGGGAAATGCCTAGAAGCTCACATGAGCCACCTAGGTCATCCTTTGATCTCCAATTACATATGTGTGTCTCTCTCTCTCTCTCTCTCTCTCTCTCTCTCTCTCTCTCTCTCTCTCTCTTTCTCTCTCTCTCCCTCCCCCTCTTCCTGTTAATCTTTCTCTCTCTTCTAAAAAGCCAAAGGTACTGGGTGTAATGGCACATATCTTTAATCACAACACTTGGGAGGCAGAAACAGGTTTATTTCTGTAGATTCAGAGGCCAGCCTGGTCTACATAAGGAGTTCCAGGCCAGCCAGAGGTATATTCATGAGATAAAAAACAAACAAACAAAAACCCAGCTGGGAAGAAAGGCTTTGAAGGGACAGTGTGACAGTGGCCCTCCCCACAGCTCAGTTTCCTAGCCTGGGAATGATAAGGCACCAGAATGCCAACACCAGTGACAGTGGCCTGTGCCTTCCATTGGCTGTAGGAGAGTGTACCCACCCGTCTATAACCACCTCTGCCTTCTTTCTGCCTTTCTCCCTAAGGAGCAATTCATTGAGCTGTGTAAGACACTCTACAACATGTTCAGCGAAGACCCCATGGAACAGGAGTTGTACCATGCCATCGCCACCGTGGCCAGCCTTCTCCTCCGCATTGGTGAGGTGGGGAAGAAGTTTTCAGCCCGGACAACCAAGAAGCCCAGGGATGGTGCCCTCAGCGGGAACCACAACAGTGCCACAGAAGAGGATGAGCCATCCATATCCAAACCCCATCAGGACCCAGCACAGGAATGTCAGCCACCAGCTACAGGGGATCCCCAGGCCAAAGCCAGTGGTGATACTCATCTTGGGAAAGCATTGCAGGACAGTCACGTGACAGCAGAGGGAGGCAGTGGCGAGGGGCAGGGCTCTCCTTCCCTGCTTTTGTCTGATGATGAAACCAAAGACGACATGTCTATGTCTTCCTATTCAGTAGTCAGCACAGGCTCCCTGCAGTGTGAGGACCTCACAGATGACACAGTGCTGGTAGGAGAAGAAGCGTGTAGCCCCACCGCCACCTCACGGATCGGGGGCGCCGTGGACACGGATTGGTGCATTTCCTTTGAGCAGATCCTGGCCTCCGTCCTAACAGAGTCTGTGCTGGTGAACTTCTTTGAGAAGAGGGTAGACATCGGACTCAAGATCAAGGACCAAAAGAAAGTGGAGAGGCAGTTCAGTACTTCTAGCGACCATGAGCCTCCTGGGGCCTTAGGCTGAGCTGCGGAATAGAAGCTGGTCTCTGTCTCCTTCCCTTTATCCTTTCTGTTTTCTCCTTAGGGACACACCTGTACTGGAAGCAGGGGGGTCACAGAAGCAAAGGTCAGGTCAATGCAGACCCAGTTGCCTTACAGGGATTCCCTAGGCCAGGGCGCCCGCTTCCTCCCTGCGGCTGGGAACCTGGAGAACCTGCCTCGAGCCTGCCTTTCCCATAGCATTAGAGGCTTTCAGCTCTGACCCTGCCTCCTCCTTGCCCCTGCACCCCGTGCTGTGCATACACTACACCAGTTGCTCCGTCTGTGGAAAGGCCTTACAGCCCTGTGGCCTGGCCACCAGTTGTCGCTTGGGCTCCAAAGGATGCAACCTTCTAGGCACCCTCTGAAGTTCTTCTGTCTGAGCCTGGGTCTTCGGACTGAGGAGCTCAGGGGAATGTCTGTTGCACGGGTAGGAGTCTTGCACTACACTCCTAACTTACGAGGTCTCCGTCCCTCTGCGTCATTAACTTTAAAAGCACATCCCTCAGGTCCCCCTCTATTCCCTCATTTTAGTTGGCTAAAAAAAAAAAATCACACTGTGCTCAATGCCTTAATAAATCTCTAAGAAAAAGAAAAGGCACACTGTGTACAGTGCCTTCATGTGGCCCTGAACCACTGCCTCAGTCTCTCTTCTCCCCAAATCAGGTGTGTGGCCCAGAAAGCACTGTGGGAGTTCAGGATGCTTGGCTGCCCAGAGTAGGTGGGGGAATTGCAAGACCTTCCATGTTACGTGGTGACTGTGGCCACAGGTCTTAGGCTCGGTGTCCAAGGGTGTGTGCAGTATAATATATGTGTCCTCAGGCCTGGGCCATACCAGCTTGTCAGTGCTTGGGTTCAAGCAGACACACACGGCGAGAGGGCAACTTGTGGGTTATGCTGGGATGCCCTGGGTTATGAGGTACCCTGGCTGTGTAGGAGGAAAAAAATAAGATCAATCCAAAGCGTCCATTTACCCAAGAGCTGCTCTTGCTTCTACTAACAAATGGATCGTGGGACTTTAAAAATAAATGTGATAGTGCCAGGTGTGGTGGCACATCTGTAATTCTGCCCTAGAGAATGAGGCAGGACAATTGCCTTGTTTGAGGCCAGCCTAGGCTACCTATTGACATCTGTCTCAGAAAGTCAAAATAAATGAGAGGCATTGGGTACTATTTACAATAATACTATAAAGTTTGCTTATTCCCAACACCCATGTAAAATCTGGGCATGGCTGTGCCCACCTGTACCCCAGTGCTGGCAACAGCCAACTTCAGGGTCAGTGAGAGGCCCTGTCTCAAGGGACTAATGCAGAGTGATCAAGCAGGACACCCAACATGCCTGTCTGGCCTCTACCCACACCACTACCCACATAGGACATAAAAATGTGTGTTTTGTTTATTTAAAGTACAAATTGGTGATTCTAGTAAACTTGCTGAGTTACCATCTCCTCAGCACAATTCTGGATCATTTCTCCCACTTCAGGAAGACTCCTTTAGGTTCACTCACAGTACAGTCCTGTTCCCACTCCCAGCCCCAGGCAACTGCTAGTCTACTGATGAAATTTATGATTTTACATATATCTGTTAAGCAGGGTGATGGTATAACATGCCTTTAATCCCAGCACTCAGAAACAGAGTAGGCAGATCTCTTTGAGTTTGGCCTGGCTTACAGAAGGAGTTCCAAGATGGCCAGGCCTATACAGAGAAACACTGTCTCCAAAAACAATCAAAAAATTAAGATGAAGATATGGGAGTGTGCTTTAAGCTCAGGTCTCAGGGGAGAGGCAGAGGACTCCCTTGTGACCTAACCATTCAGCCATCTCTCCAGCCCCTAGAATGACTTTTTTTTTTTTTTAATTTACTTATTTTACAAATACGAGTGTTTCTCTGCATGTATGAATTCTCTATGAAGGCCAGAAGAGTACATCATATCCCCTGGATCTGGAGTTACATTTCTGAGCTGATGTAGGTGCTGGGAGTCAAACGTGGGTCCTCTGTAAGAGCTGTTAACTGTTGAACTATATCTCCACTACCACCCATTTTTAAAGATCTATTTATTTTTTTCTTTTTCTTTCCTCCTCCCCCCCCCCCATATAGCCTTTGCTGTTTTGGCCTCGCTTTGTAGATCATGCTGCCCTCAAACTCACAGCTATCCACCTGCCTCTGCCTCCTCAGTGCTGGGATTAAAGACGTGCGCCACCACGCCTGGCCTATTTATGTTTTTTTTTTCAAGACAGGGTTTCTCTGTATAGCCTTGGTTGTCCTAGAACTCACTCTTAAAGATCTGCCTGTCTCTGCCTCCCGAGTACTGGATTCAAAGGCGTGAGCCATTAATGCTCTGCTAAGGTTTTATATTTATGCCTGGCAGAATGGCAAATGCCTTTAATCCCAGGAAGAGGTAGGCAAATCCTTCAGAGAGTTTAAGGCCAGACAGGGCTACATAGTGAGATGCTGTCTCTAAGAGATTTCTTTATGTAAGTGAATTCCATGTGTGGGGTGCCCAAGGAGGCCAGAAAAGGGCGACTTCCTCCTCTGTCTTCCATAGTGGAACTTTGTCCAGGGACTATAGGATAGGGTGGTTTTCCTTCTCAGCTGCACCTCGCAAGTAGCTGTGTTTGCAGAATTATCTGTTCTCTGGAAACTTCAGACTCTGGCTCAAAGACTAATTTAACAATCTATCCCTGCCCAAATGTTCTGCAAATCCTAATCACAGCTCCCGTGCCTCTTCTATCTCCCAGGAGCAAGGAAGGATGTAGGCAAGGGAGGCGGATGGCAGCGGGAGGCTCAGTCAGAAAGACTGGCTTAGAAAAACACCGTCACCGTTCAGAGTCTGCGGGCCAGAGCGATGAACTAGACACCCAAACACACATCAATGTCGGCTCAGTTTTGGTGCTTGATGGAGCCCCTGGTGACCACCGAAATGAGCGGTGGGCTAGAGCCACTCCGGAGCTTGCAAGGGCGGGGCCAACGCGGTCTGAGAAGAGCCGAGAGACCTACAAGGGCATGCGAGATGGTGCTGGGGCTAGAGGGGCCGGAACCGTCGTAGGGTGGGCGGAGCTTGGGCGGGAACGCGGAGCGCAAGTGCACGGCGGGAGACTGAGGACGGTATGGCGCCGGCTCAGCCGTCTCGGGTTCTGCGGTGCTGCAGCTGCCGCCTCTTTCAGGCGCATCAGGTGGGGTGGGCGTCTGCCTCACCCTCTTCCTTCTCAGGATGGTGGGCGAGATATGGCGGGCCGCGTCTCGTATGACCATGCGAGGTGACAGTGACGAGGCCGAGGGCTTGTACTTCATTGCTGTCACTTCACGACGCGCCTCTGGCCATTTTGTTTGTGTTTATTTGTTGTTGCTGAGGGTTCGGCCGAGGGCTGTGGGCGCGCTCTTCCACCAAGCTACCCCTAGCCCTGTGCATATCGGGTTTTTGCGTTGTTGTTGTAGAAACCACAGTAATTGTTTCTACTGAGTCGGCTCCCAGAGGATTCTAGCAGAGTGGCCAGGAACCCAGGTTAAAGAGTAGCGTTCTCTATGCAGAGCCTAGCCCGTTACACCTAGTGCCTCAGTTTAATTACAGTGAGTGGACAGTTTTGGGGGGGTGGGTGGGTTGTTTATTTGGTTCTGGTTTTTCAAGGCAGGGTTTCCCTATGTAGCCCTGGATGTCCTGGAATTCCTGTAGGCCAGGCTGGCTTCCAGAGCTCGGAGATCTGCCTGCTTTGGCCTCCTCAGTGCTGAGATCAAAGCTATAAACCACTACCACCACCCTGAGTGGACAGTTTTTACAGCCCTAGGGTTCGGATTTCATTCTATAGGTGGGGTCCATGTCTAGCATTCACACAGCCTAAGATCCCCTTAAGTCCAACTGGAATACAAGAGACCCTATCTCAAAGCAAACAAACGAATATAAAGTTTGGATGCCCTTTTGACATGTCCCTGGGTGGGTCCAGGTGTCGTTTTGGTGCCTCCACCTGTAGCTTTATCTGTGCGGGATTAGTCACCCCTCTACTCATTAAAGCCTGCATCAAGGACACCTGGTTAATGGGATGGTGGTTGGTGTTTGTTTGAGAGGCTTTGTTTTGTATCTCAAGCTGGCTCCAGGCTCTATATGCTGCCTCAGCCTTATTAGGCAGGTTCTCTACTCCTGGGCTATATTCCCAGCTCCAATCACAGTCTTGGTGGTAGTGGTTTTGTTGTTGTTTTCAGGTGTGGGATTTGGTTGGTTTTGATGACTTTTTCTTTTTCTCTTTCTCTTTTTAATTTGCTCACTTTACATCCCCATTGTAGCTCCTCCCTCATCGCCTCCCAGCCCCTCCCTCTGTTTGGTGGCACTTTAAAGATATAATTTCAGTATTTACCTTAGATGGGCCTCCAATTCCTTATCCCCCCTGCCTCAGCTTCCCAAGTACTTAGATTGCACATCATGACTCCATGCCATGCCAGATCTCTTTGTATTGTTTTTTAATTTTATTTTTTATTTTTGGGATTTATTTGTTTGTTTGTTTTGAGACAGGGTTTCTCTGTGTAACAGCTCTGGCTGTCCTGGAACTCGCTTTGTAGCCCAGGCTGGCCTTGAATTCACTGAGATCCTCCTGCCTCTGCCTCCCAAGTGCTGAGATTAAAGGCGTGCACTACCACCACCTGGCCTGTATTTTTTTTTTAAGATTTATTTATTTATTGTTATGTGTACAGTGCTCTGCCTGCATGTACATCTGCAGGCCAGAAGAGGGCATCAGATCACATTATAGATGGTTGTGAGCCACCATGTGGTTGCTGGGAATTGAACTCAGGACCTTTGGAAGAGCAGTCAGAGCTCTTAACTGCTGAGCCATCTCTCCAGCCCTGTATTGTTAAGCATAACATTTCATGACATTTCTTAAATCAACTTTAGTATCTTTATATTTTTTAAAAATTTTATAGCCAGGTGTGGTGGCACACGCCTTTAATCCCAGCACTTGGGAGGCAGAGGCAGGTGGATCACTATGAGTTTGAGGCCATCCTGGTCTACAAAGTGAGTCCAGGACAGCCAGGGCTGTTAAACAGAGAAACCCTGTCTCAAAAAAAAAAAAAACCAAAAAAACCCTTTTATGTGTATGAATGTTTGCCTACATATATGTCTGTACCACATGCAACCTGATACCCACAGAAACCAGAAGAGGCTCTTAGGTTTCCTGGAGTTATAGTTACAGACAATTGTGAGCTGGCACATGGATGCTAGGAACTGAACTCAGGTTCTTTGGAAGAGCAGCCAGTGCTCTTAACCACTGAGCCATCTCTCCAGCCCTGTTATGGGATTTTTCTATTTCGTTGTTAGAGATTAAATCTAGGACCCTGATCATGCTAGCTGCCACTGAGACGTATCTCTAGCCCTGGAATTTGTAATTTGTAATGTGTGTGTGTGTGTGTGTGTTTAATATGCATGCTGTATACAGGTGCACACGTGGAGTTCTACTCTCATTCCACCTATTTCACTGAACCTGGAGCTAGGCTGGCAGCCATCAATCCCTATTGATCCTGTTTCCATCTTTGACAGTCCTGAGAATACAGGCTCATGTGGCCATGTTCAGGTTTTCTCGTTGGTGCTGAGATCCAACCTCAGGCCCTCTTGCTTGCTCAGCAAATACATCTACCCACTGAAACATTTCTCTAGCCCAAATATAATTGGATTTTGCTTCATACAAATGACCAGTTTTCCCAGAACCCACCAATTAAATAGTATATTCCTCACCTAAAATGCCACCTACAAGCCGGACATGGCGGTATATGCCTTTAATCTCAGCACTTGTGAGGTAAAGACAGGTGGATCTATGTGAGTCCAGGACAGCCAAGGCTACACAGAGAAACCCTGTTTCGAAAAACAAAAAACAAACAAAAATGCTACCTTCAAGTCGGGCATGGTGGTACATACCTTTAATCTCAGCACTCAGGAGGTACAGACAGGCGGATCTGTGTGAGTTCGAGGCTAGCCTGGTCTACAAAGCAAGTTCAGGACAGCCAGAGCTACACAGAGAAACCCTGTCTTGGAAAAGGAGAAGAAAAAAAAAACAAAAAACAAAAAACCTTCAGGCTGAGTATATAACTAAGTTATTCCTGATTCCGTTCCACCTTGTTGAATGAAGTTGTCTGAGTTATAATTTCTAAACTTTTGTTGTAGGTGAAAAAGAGTCCCAAATGGACATGCAAGGCTTGCGGAGAGAAGCAGTCCTTTGTGCGGGTGAGTCTGACAGCAAAGCAGTAAGCCCAGCCTCGTGTTCCACAGCCAGCATCCCTGTCTCTCATAGTTCACCCCAGAGAGCTGCTGCGCCCTGCATTCCTTCTGTGTGCTGGGCACAGGGCCACCACAGGAAGTAGGAGGAGTCAGTGTTACACTCACAGATGTGCTGGTGTGGAAGGAGAAACAATTCACATGTGCTGGGGTTGAACCCAGGACCTCATCATGCTAGACAAGCACGCTGCGGCCAAGCTATGTCCCCCGCACCTGCAGGGAACTGCCTCTTGGTTCACTTGACCAACTATGTACTATCTCCTTAGGACAGAGTCCTAAATGTCCGTTGCTGTTTTGTTTTGCTTTTTGTTTGTTTGTTTGTTTGTTTCAAGACAGGGTTTCTCTGTGTAGCCTTGGCTGTCCTGGAATTCACACTGTAGACCAGGTTAGCCTTGAACTCACAGAGATCCACCTGCTTCTGCCTCCCACGTGCTGGGATTAAAGGTGTAGGCCACCACTATCAAGCTGTATTGCTGTTTTAAAGGTTATCTTTCCAGGAAGATTCATTTAGTTGAAGTGACAGGCTGAAACACTTTGAGGACGTAAAATCATAAGAGTGCTTGTCTAGAATGCATGAGGCCCTGGGCACACTCTCCAGCCTGTCGGAAAGCCGGATGTGATGGTAGAGACAGGAGGGTCGAGAGTTCAGGACCGAGGGGCTGGAGAGATGGCTCTGCAGCTGAGAGCACTTGCTTTTCTTACAGAGAACCTGGGTGTGATTCCCAGTGCCCACATGGTAGATCACAGCCATTCACGATGCAGTCTCAGGGGATCTAATGCCATCTTCTGACCTCTGAGAGCACCAGACACACATATGGTGCATAGACACACACACAGCCAAAACACACATAAAATAAAATGAATAAATTTAATTTTAGGGGGAAAAAAAGTTCAAGATCATTTGCAGCTACCTAGAACATTTCAGATTAGCCTGGGCTACATGAGACCTTGTCTCAATAGAAGGGAAAAGGTTTGATTTTTGTTTGTTTGGCTTGGTTTGGTATTTTGTTTGTTTGGTTTTGTTTTTCGAGACAGGGTTTCTCTGTGTAATAGCCCTGGCTGTCCTGGAACTCTCTTTGTAGACCAGGCTTGCCTCGAACTCACAGAGACTCACCTGCCTCTGCCTCCCAAGTGCTAGGATTAAAGGTGTGCACCACCAAGCCCAGCTTGAGTTTTTGTTTGTTTGTTTTTGGGTTTTTTGGGTTTTTTTGGGGGGGGTGGGGCAGTGGTTTTTTGTTGGTTGGTTGGTTGGTTGGTTTTTGTTTTTAAGAATGGCTTCAGCAGAGTAAAAATGATTGGACCTCTGTGAGTTTGGGGCAAGCCTGGTCTACTGAGTGAGCTCCACTGGGTGTCAGGAGAAATGGGCAGAACTTTGCCCTTAATCCTTGAACACGGCTCTCTAATTGAAAATCCAGCCAGGCAAAATGGCACATGCCTGCCATCCCAGCACGCAGGACACCAAAGCAGAATTATAAGTTCAAGCCTACTGTTGATGTTCTCTGTAACACCGCTGCCCCACACACACACCAAAAAAAAAAGCCAGGCATTGTCCTTTCTCCTGCCTCTCCCCAGCTCTCAGGGTTTCTTTAGACATTTCCGGTTCCTTCCCTTCAACACTTAGACCAGTTCCTTCCCTTCAACACTTAGACCACGCTGCAGGGGGTCCACAGAACCACCCTCAGGCAGGTGGGCTAGCCGGTTGCAACCATGGAGTCCTGGGAGAAGCAATGTGATTGACATATACCCATTTCTGGACCAGTCAGATGTGTAAAAGCAACTTTTATTCTCCTGGCTCAGTTGTTGTCTGAGAAGCTTACTGCTTCCTTCTGCCATCCTGGGCCTTGTCCTGGAAGCTTCTAGCCTCCATACAATCTAACCTAGGCCTAGAATGCTTTCAGCCTCTGAGACTTACTGCTTAATAAACTCACCCTTACTTGCTCTTTCTGGGCTCTGGGCTGGCTGGTTCAACTCAGTTGTGCTGGCTCAAAGTCCTCTCCCAGCTGACTTATTTAATCTGGCTTCTCTCTCAGCCTGGAATTGCTCTGCTTGGCCTCAGACTAACTCAGCAATCTGCTCTAATCTTCTGGCTTCTTCTCATTTTCTGGCTCACTCTGTCTTCACCTGAGTTCTCTCCCTCTCCCCACCCCCCTTGCAACCCATCTCTCTATTACTGTCCTAGTAAAGTAGCTCCCATCTCTGTAAACTGCCTCCTAAGTAGTTTCCCTTTCCTCTCTGTTCTCATGAGAGCTGGGCGTAAACTATTCTGTCAAATCTTCTGCTTGGTCACCTTTTCTGTCACTCAGTTAGACATCACTTTCTTCTTTTCTTTTCTTTTCTTTTTTTTTTTTTTTTTTTTTTCAAAACAGGGTCTCTCTGTTAGCCTTGGCTGTCCTGGACTCACTATGTAAACCAGGCTGGCCTTAAACTCACAGTGATCTGCCTGCCTCTGCCTTCCGAGTATTGAGATTAAAAGTGTGTGCCACCTTGCCCAGCTTAGACATCACTTTCAAACATAGGTGCTTCCTTCTATAAACTAATTTTACCTTCGTTTGGGATTAAAGGCATGTATCACCACACCCGAGCCTAAGCTTTTCTTTACCTGATACTTGTTCCATATCACACTGGCCTTGACTCAGATCTGCTTGCCTCTGTCTCCTGGATTAAAAGTGTGTTTGTAGTCCAGCCGGATCACACAGACCTAGAAGGTCTTTGGATGTGATGTCTTGCCAGGTTCTGAGTTGACATTTCCTCTACACAGATTTGGCTCCGCTCCCAAGATAGGGCCTGCCTCAGCTCGGTAGATTGGAGCATCCCATGTAGGGACGGCTACTGTGTGCTTAAATCCTTCAGGAAGGCAGGCTTCACCTCGGAGCCTGTACAGTGGTGCTCACGTATGGCAGCTTAACCTAAGGAAGTTGTTTCTGTCCCTCTCTAAAGGACACTGAAGTGCGTATCGGGAGCTGCTGACATTTTGTTGGTCCCAAAGACAACAGAATGGCCTGCAGCCAAAGGATCAAGAGCGTTGGGGAGCTCCCAGGAGGCTTCTAGGGCCAGGCTCAGAAGTAGATGAGGCTGCAATAGGAAGAGCTAGTATCAAACCCTCACTTAGCCCAGACTGGAGCATGGAGGAGGATGCACCTCAGCGTGCAGTGAACGTACCCCACTGCTGTGCCAGATGCGGGTTATCTGCCTTGCCATCCCCTGTGCCCAGCTCCCCTCTCGCCATCCTCACTGACCATGCTGCAGACAGGGCTAGTCTCCCTTCTGGACCACAACTGCTGTGGCCAGTCAGTGACCTCTATGTTACTAAACATAGGCTAGTCCACAGTCCTCACATGACAGCTCATTGGCAGCATTTGTCTTGTAACTTTCACCTCCTTGAAACACTTCCTCTTGGACTTCCAGCTTATCTGCTCCTGGCTTCCTGGCTGTTGTTTCCATCTTCTCACTGGTTTCCATATCTCCCCAATAGACTGCACGCCTTCAGTTCTCCAGCTGCCCTTCCGTTGGGAGAGAGCACTTGCAAGGGTGGAGCCCAGAGGTAGAGCCTGGAGTGCAGGGGTAGCCTGCAGATTCCAGGCCTGTCCCCAAGCTCCTGCGCACCACCTCAACTCATCTGTCTCCTGATTTCTCAACTTGGGTTTACTCTCCAGCGCCTCAAATGTGAAAAGTAGGAAAGTAGCAACTCTAACCCCGCAAACCTGCTGTTTCCACAGTGGTGCCCAGCGCTTCAGTGTCACGCTTCTCTTTCTTTCTTTCTTTTTTTTTTTTTTTTTTTTAAGATCTGTACGCCAGAGGAGGGCATCAGATCACATTATAGATGGTTGTGAGCCACCATATAGTTGCTGGGAATTGAACTCAGGACCTCTGGAAGAACAGTCAGTGCTCTTAACTGCTGAGGCATTGCTCCAGCCCAACTCTTCTCTTTCTTGTTTGGACTAACTCACATCGATCCACCTGTCTCTGCCTCCCGAGCGCTGGGATTAAAGCTGGCTTCTTTTACATTCTTTATTAGCAGATTTTGTCAGTTCTGCCTTCGGGTAAGATCCAGAGTGTGGCTCCATTTAGTTGCCCTACCCGAGCTGCCCTCTCCCTTGCACGCTGTTTACAGTAGCTTCCTGACTCACCCACTTATTTTTGTCATCAAGTCTCTTCACAACACTGCAACCAAAGGGAGCCTCTGAAAGCACCGTCTTCAAAAGGGCGTGTGGTAGCCAGGCGGTGGTGGCGCGCGCCTGAAATCCCAGCACTTGGGAGACTGAGTTTGAGGCCAGCCTCGTCTTTAAAATGAGTTCCAGGACAGTCAAGGCTACACAGAGAAACCCTGCCTTGGGAAAAAAACAATAAATAAATAAATAAATAAATAAATAAATAAATAAATAAATAAGGGCATGTGGCTCACAGCTGTATCCAGTGCTCGTGATGGAGACAGAGGGTTAAGAATTCAAGGTCAGCCTCAGCTAGGAAAAGGTCAAAGCCAGCTAGAATGCATCAATCTGTTTCAAAAAAGAAAAAGAAACAAAAAGAAAAGGTCCTATGTCATATCACTGCTCAGCTCAGGACCCTCAGGTGGCTTCCGCTCCATTTTTGCGAGAGGAGTGCAGCCCGGAACTGTGGAGTCCGATGTTCAGATGGCAGGAAGAACGGCTACAGGCCGAAACACTTCCTGGTGTTTATTTCCGGAGGGAACAGATTACTGGGAAACGAACCCAGGTTCTTGAACATGCTGTACACCGGGCAGCCCTGGGCAAGCTCTCAACCTGAAGCTTCTCTCTCAGTGTAATGCCTTTTCCTCCCAAGGCCAGCATTCAGATCACTGCCATGAACGTCACTGTTTGCCTCTAAGCTGCACACTGCCTGTTTGAAGCACAAATACGAACACTTAGTACACATCATCAACATTACAGTTCATCATTCCCAGCTCACATGTGCCTGAGCAGTGGACAGGCCGAACAGATTGAACTCAGCTGTCTGGGTGCTTTAGTTTGGTTTTGTTTGAGACAGAATCCTGCTCTGCAGTCCAGGCTGCCCTCAGATGGGCAGCAGTCCTCCCGTCCTGCTCATGAGTGGTGGAGTTAAAATCTTGTGCTGCCATGCCCTGCTTTGCACTCAGCCACCCACCTTGTCGCGTGGACATCACACATAGAGTGTAGCTGACCCCAGCGAGCTCCCTCACACCAGGAGGCCACAGGAGTCCTCTGTCCAGCAACACAGATATGGTGGCAGGGAACAGTGGACACTTAGGGCACGTCTCCTCTGCTCACAAACATGCTCCCCTGTCCAGATTGGCTTCATCTAAGGCACAGGTTCAGCATCAGATCACAGCCGCCCTCAGTGTCCACGGAGGCCTTCTCCAGGGTGGCGGGAAGCCCTGCAGCCCCTGCATGTCCTGCAGAATGCTTTCTTGACAGGGATGAATGGGATCATTATGTTGCCCAGGCTCCTGTGCTCAGTGAGCCTCCTTCCTCAGCCTCCCAAGTAATTGTGACTTACAGACTCATGTGCCACTCTCTTTCTTTCTTCCTTTTTTTTTTTTTTTTTTAGACACAGAGCTACATAGCTCTGGCTGTCCTGGAACTCACAAAGATCCACCTGCCTCTACCTCCCAAATGTTGGGTTTAAAGGTGCGCCACTACTCCCAGATTGTCTAGCCCACTTTAAGTCACCTCTAGGTGACGTGTAATAGCTCAGATAGTGTGCATGTTGTATACAGTGTTGGGCTACATTATTTAAGGAATAATGCCAAGAAAAAAAACCTATACATGTTCAGTGCAGACCTTTCTCCTGAGATCTCTCCATCTGCACTTGCTTGATTTCCCTATGCAGGCTGACGTTGGCTTTGGTAAATTCTGCCTGCCAGTGGGATGGTCAGAAAGACCAGAGCCTGTTTACTTATAAATCTCTCCAGAAAGAGCGGTCAGACCTGTGGGGATTTTGTTGTTGTTTTTTGTTTGTTTGGTTTGGTTTTGATTTTACAAGATAGGATTTCTTTGTATAACTCTGGCTGTCCTGGAACTCCCTCTGTAGACCAGACTGCCCTCAAGCTCAGAGATCGGCTGCCTCTGCCTCCTAAGTGATGGGATCAAGGGAGCGGACCACCACAACCTGGCTAGACCTTAACACTGCCTTAGATTTGCAAGTGTCATCTTAAATGTTTTTCACCATTCTGCTAACACGTAATTCTTTTTTTTCCTCTCAGGCTTATGGTGAAGGCTCTGGTGCTGACTGTAGACGCCATGTCCAAAAGCTAAACCTGCTGCAGGGACAAGCATCAGAGCTGTCACACAGGTACAGTGTTTTGATTAGAGTGGTATTTTACCTCATTTGCATGTTGATTAAAGGGTGGGAGTTTGCAGTGGGTAAATTCCTTACAAGTCCATGTGCTAAGACATGACAGGTTAGACGCCCTGTCAATGAAAGTAACTAGAATGTGTTACTAGCTAGAAGCTTTAAATGTTTATTTATTACTGTCGTGTCTGTGTGTGTATATGTGCAAGTCAGGGGACAGCTATGTGAAGCTGATCCCACCTTGGTGTGTGTTCTGAAGATCAGTCCCATCACTCTGGCTTGTGCAGCAAGTGCCTTGACCTGCTGGCTGTGCGGACCTCGGCAGTGGCTGAAAAAAAAAACCCTCTCCGAGGCTTTGACACACAAGGAAGCCCTCCCACAGGCATCAGCCTTGATTCTCACCCTGAAGAGCCTCGTGCTTAGAGTTGATTTTCCACTTATCTGAGGAAGTGGAGGTCAGTGCAGCTCTTCTCTGGAGCAGCCTATCTTCAGCCCACCCTTTGAGAACCCCACAGACAAAAGATCAGGAGTGAACGTGCAGACTTTAAAGTCCTTAACTGCTCAAGGAAGCATTGAGCATGAGCAGCAGTCAGAGGAGTCAGACCCACAAAGACTTTCAAATATGTGTTATGTGCTTACTGTGTCCAACCAAAAATCGGGCAGGGAGGGCAGGGCTGACGATCCGAGACTTAGAGATAGTTCAGTGGAGCCGGGAGACGGTGGCACACACCGTTAATCCAAGTACTTGGGAAACAGGTGGATCTCTGTCAGTTAGTCTGAGTGCAGCCAAGGCTACACAGAGAAACCTTGTTTTGCAGAAGAAGAAAAAAACAAAAGCCAAGTGGAAGCTAGGTATACGTGGGTGCCTGTAGTCTCAGCACTGAGGAGACGGAGGCTGGAAGAGCAGAAGTTAGGGTTATCCTTGGCTACACAGTGAGTTCCGGGCTAGCCTGAACTACCTGAGAACCTATCTCAAAATAAATAAAGCACCCAGATGGACAGGCATATGGTTGAGGTCTGGAAGGCTCACAAGCTGCCGAGTTTCCTTTCCCTTGGAGTTAGGATATGCCACCATCTTCACACATGTGTGCTGTCATTCTCACCGCCTCCCTGTGAGCTTCCTGTCATTGGGCTGTCCCGGAAGCTCTCTGAACCCTGCCTTTTGGGCTTTTATGTAGATAAACATGATTGCTGATGAGCTGACAGGAAGTCTCAGCACAATCTGTCAGCTGACAGTCTTGGCCTCTGTGCAGCATTCCTCTCAGTGCATGGGGGCATGGCCCTTCTAGAATGAAGAGGCCGTGGTGACCTTCTGTTAGACAAGGGTAGGACAAAGAATTTGTGCATAGTTCTAAAACAGAAAGACAGGACAAGATTCAAGTTTCTGTGACGCACCTTGGGATGGGGAAATTGTGGTTGGATGGTCTGTATGGAAGTGGCAGTGGCCCTAGAAGCAGAGACACAGCTCTACCCCAGTGGCTGCAGGCCTGAGTTCGTCCAGACACCTCCACGCAGGTGAAACGGATTCTTTTTTGTTTTACATTTTTGAGGCAGTGTCTCCCTACATAGATAGCCCTGGCTGCTCTGCATCTCACTCTCGACCCAGGCTGGCCTTGAGCTCATACAGATCTGCCTGCCTCTGCCTACCAGTATGTTTTTACTGTAGACAGAGTCCATAACCTTGTTGGGGTTTTTTGTTTTGTTTTGTTTTGGTTTTTGGTTTTCTGAGACAAGGTTTCATTGTGTAGCCTTGGCTGTCTTGGACTCGCTTTGTAGACCAGGCTGACCTCGAGCTCACAGTGATCTGCTTGCCTCTGCCTCCCGAGTGCTGGGATTGAAGGCATGTGCCACCATGCCCAGCTTCCAATACCTTGTTTGTCACAAAAAGTTACAGGTTTATAGATAGGAAACAAGTGAATTCAAAGGTACACTTTGGTTTTAAGCTTATTGTTGGCTGGACGTGGTGGCACATGCCTTTAATCCCAGCACTGGGGAGGCAGAGGCAGACAGATCCTTATGAGCTCAAGGCCAGCCTGATCTACAAAGCGAGTCCAGGACAGCCAAGAATACCTAGAGAATCCCTATCTCAAAAAAAAAAAAAAAAAAAAAAAAAAAAGACTTGTTTGTTTTTGTTTTAAGACAAAGTATCACTGTAAAGCCCTTGGTAGCCTGAAGCTCACTAAGTACACCAAGCTAGCCTTGAACTCACAGAGTTCACCTGCCTTTTCCAACGGCATATTGGGGTTAAAGACATGGGCCACCACACCTTGCAACATTCTAGTTTGAAATATCTCTATAAAAGCGAATATTGCCTTTATGCCGGCAATAGGCAGTGAATTTTGTTAGTTATCTCAATATTCTCAGGTCTTAGCTGTTAAGAGAATTAAGCCAGGCTTGGATGAGGGGCTCCTTTCTCTTTTCTTGTTCTCCTTCTTGTTTGCTGTGTGAAACTGCATTTGGAAGTTGGGTGGTGTGGGTGGTAAAAGAATTTACCAAAGGCAAAAATAGACAAAGAGAGAATTTATTGCAATACACTGAGGTAGGGGGCGAGTTTCCAGGGTGGGATCATGGGACTGAAAGGGAGCTCACAGTTCTTTATAGCAGATGAGGGAACAGTTCCGTGTGAGCTCTGTAAGTAAGTGGACAGGCTGGGGTCCGGTAGTCTTACTGAGTAGTAAAGTTCACTGTGGAAGAGGCCAGGCTCGGGTGTAAGGCACTGGGTCACAGGGATCAGGCTTCCAGTGATGGTGACCGCGCTATTAAAAGTGGGACTTTTGTTTTTACCTTTGGCCTTTTGTGCCTACATTTTCTTCCTCACAGACGAGCAAAGTCATGAAGAACAGGCTTCAGGTCTTCAGAGCTGAGGGGCGGGAGGTGCTCCTTAGCTGTGATGCTACAAAGGGTCCCAAGGTCTTATCATGTAGACACTTGAGAGCCATTTGGAAGAGGGGAGCAGCTGGCACAGGCTAGACTGGGACATTGTTGGGAAACCTAGAGGTTCTTTGTGGCAGGAGACAGGAGTTGATGGTGGTACCAATTGTTAACATTCCTGAGACAATACTATCTGGACCTCGATGGCCCTAAAACTTCCAGAAGATTGAAGTAAGGTCCAAACCATAAAGCAGAATTACAAATTAAGAAGGCAGCCATGTGGTGAGGTAGAGGCCAACCTGAGCCTGGTCTACAAAGAGAGTTCCAGGACAGCCAGAGCTGTTACACAGAGAAATCCTGACTTAAAACAAAACAAGAAAAGACATTTTAAAAATAAAAAAGGCTTTTGAATTTTTATGTGCATTGATGTTCCACCTGCATGTATGTCTGTACAAGGGTGTCAGATCCCTGGAACCGAAGTGCCATGCTATTGTAAGTGCCGTGTGGGCACTGGGAACCACGCCAGGCTCATCTGTAAGAGCAGCCAGTTACTCTCAACTGCTGGGCCATCTCATTTGTTTGTTTGTTTGTTTGTTCATTTAAAAATTTTTATTTATTTATTTTATATGTGTGAGAGTTCTACTTGTATGTACACCTACATGCCAGAAGAGGGCATCAGATCGCACTGTAGATGGTTGTGAGCCACTGTGTGGTTGCTGGGAATTGGACTCAGGACCTTTGGAAGAGCAGACAGTACTCTTAACCTCTGAGACATCCCTCCAGCTCTGTTTGCTCATTTTTAAAACAAAACCTAACAGTATAGCTTTGGCTGACCTGAATTTACAGAGATCCCCCTGATTCTGCTTCCCAAATTCTGAGATTACAGTGGTGCTCCACCACTCCTGGCCACTTAAAACAAAAACAAAAAACTAAAAGCCAAACATCCTTAGGGATTTGAGGAGCTCTGTGTCTGCTTTGACGTTTCCCCTTTCCCATATGTCATCTGTTGGGAAGGGGCAGGCTCTTGTTGGCCATGTGGCTTTTCCTGAAACCCTGCAGTGACTCCCCTCCTTGGAGGATGTGTACTGGTAGAGTCCCACCTCTGGTGTCTTCATGGCTTCTGTGATCAAGAGGACAAGTCATTTCCTGGCCTTGTAGGGCTTCTTCAGTGTGGCCCTGTTGTTCCTGGCTGGCCTTAGAGAGGGGCCCCCAACAGAGCCTGTCCTTTTGACCCTTCATCTTCCTGGCTCAGGTCTCCAAGCTTTGGTTGTTGAGCACCCAGGACAGTGTTAACAATCTTGAAGAGAAAGGAATGGACTTTAGCTTAACTTGTGTAACTTTTAGTTAGAGCTTAAAGGAAAAACAAGTTTTGTTGGCTCTGTTTTTTTACAATAAAACTTTATTATACAACCCAACTAGCTTATACAAGAAGGAAAAAGGTTAAAGGGACAAAAGAGTGAACCTTCCGGTAGCCGTTCCACGGGACGGGTTCTTAGGTGTCTCTCTGGCCGTGTGCTGGTCCAGCTGGTCCGCTGCTCTCCCCACACTCTCCTGCCCAGCTGACTTTGTTGTTCTCTCTTTCCCAACTCCCTGAGTCACGTGGGAAGGGCCGTCCCCTTCTCCCAGTGAGGGTCAATTAGAGAGACAATAGTCCAGGTGGGGTTCCCAGGTCTGCTTCCTGAATTCCAGACCCAGGATGGCTCCACTCAGTCTGTCACAAGGTATTCATGGGGTGCCCCAAGGGTAAAGCCCGCCAAGACTGCTCCCACCTGTGACAAGGCTTATTCTTTCCCACAAAGTTTTAAAATAAAATTTGACTTTTTAAACTCTTTTTTTATTTGTTTGTTTTTTGAGACAGAGTTTCTCTGTGTAGCCCTGGCCTCACTTTGTAGAGCAGGCTGGCTTTGAACTCACAGTGATCTGCCTGCCTCTGCCTCCAGAGTGCTGGGATTATAGACATGTACCAGCATGCCTGGCCTTTGTTAACTCATTTTTAAGTGGTTAAAAGCCTGACAAACTTAGCAGAAAATATAACTATTTTGATAAAACATAAAATTTGAGTTTATAGCCTGGCATGGTGGCGCATGCCTTTAATCCCAGCATTCAGGAGGCAGAGGCAGGCGGATCTTTGTGAGTTCAAGGCTAGCCTGGTCTACAAAGCAAGTCCAGGAAAGCCAAGGCTACACAGGGGGGGAAAAATCAGGGCTTACAAAATGGCTCACTGGGTAAAGGCATTTGGTCTAAGAACAGACCAAGAGAACAGACTCCAGGATTTGACCTCTGACCTCATCACGCATGCCCTTCTCACAAAGTAAATAATAGATGTGAAAAGGGAAATATTTATTCCTGCCAGACATGGTGGCACATGCCTTTAATCTCAGCACTGGGGAGGCAGAGGCAGATGGATCTTTGAATTCTGGTGTGCTGCCTTTTTGGTTTTTTGAGACAGCGTGTTCCTGTGTATAGCCTTGGCTGTCCTGAAACTCACTCTATAGACCAGGCTGGCCTTGAACTCACAGAGATCTGCCTGCCTCTGCCTCCCGAGTGCTGGGATTAAAGGTGTGCGCTACTACTGCAAGTTTTTGTTCTTATTGTTCTTTTTTCGTTCTGAAAAACAAAAAGTTATTTTACTTTAGGGCAAAAATATTCTTTTGATAAACAAAAATCCTTCAATCCCAAAAGTACTTTCATGCTTCCTAGACTCACTTTGTAGACAAGGCTACCTTTGAACTCACAGCAATCCACGTGCCTCTGCCTCATTAAGCACTGGGATTAAAGGAGGGCACCAACACATCCAGCTGCCATTTTTTTCTTATTTAAGTGTTGTTTACTTTCTTCCTTAATATGCTAAAATACTTACTATTGAAGATCTACTTATGGGGCAAAGCAATGTAACATATAAACTTAACAATATGTTAAGAGAACTGGGTCTAAATTATGTATTGCATAATGTAATAGTTCAAGATTATCTGTTTGCAAGTTGTTCTTTCTGGGGTAAGTCTTAGGCAGACTTCACTGTCATTTGGAATGTAAAAAAAATTCTTATAAACATTTGTTTCTTCTTCGTCCCACATAAGTCCAAGAGTTACAAAATGTTACATTCCAAAAAAAAGCCAGCCAAGATGACAAAAGTCCTGCCCTGAATGACCTTCAGTTAATGAGATTATCTTAGGAGAAAAGTCAGAAGGAAGCAGAGCATGCAGAACCAAAGAAAAGACTTTTAAACGTTAACCCTGTGTTGACAGTTGTAGACACAAAGACATCAGTTCTCCTAAGAATTGAGAGAGGCTGATGGTGGCTTTTCCTGTGGGTCCAGTGACAGCAGGCCGGATCAAGAACACTAGTGCTTTCACAGGATTTTCTTCTTCCCAGGAAGCTAGTCAGTGATGAAGGCCCTGTGAAGCTGTGGCCCTGAGAAGCAGGCCTTTCCTGGGATTTAAGTTGCTGTCGTGTGCTTCTCTAGACTTTATTGTTGTCTGTTTGCCCTGTAGTGGTCTCATTTTTCTTCCAGAACAGTCATTTTTTTTTTCTTTAAAAACAAAAGACTTTTTAACATTTATTTGTGTAGTCACCAAGGAATGGTGAACATGGCTTACCTATGAAACAGGAGATCTATCTTTATATTATGCCCACAGACACATGTGTGGAGGCCAGAGGACAACTTGCAAGAGCTATTTCTCTCTTCCACCATGTGAGTCCTTGGGGATTGAACTCAGGTAGTCAGGCTTGGCAGCAGGACCTTTACCCTCTGAGCTAGTAAGACATCATGGATCCTACTAAGGTGCAGCCACACTTCACTCCCACAGAGTCCTGTGTCCTAAGATAGGGCACCCCCGAGAGGACCCCTGCACACTCATGAAAAGAAAACTTGGGTTCACTTTGTAGCCACCCACTATTCTGGAGTCAACGTGTGCAGTCAATAAGGCTCACGCGCCCTCACAAGGAGACTCACAGCCTAACATTTGGCCACAGATCAGTCTTGAAAGGACAAGCCGTAGTCAACTGTGTGACTGTCAGATCAGAGTGTCTGTTCAGGAGGGGAGCAGTAGGCCTATCCTCCTTCACACATCCTGCTTCCTCCACTCTGGAGAGCAGTGGTAGCAAGTACCAGGGAAAAGGAAAGGGAGGAGAGGGTGTGGGCAATTCCCAGGAGGAAGAGAGTAGCCCCTACCCATATGGACCACAGCAGATGTGGTCCTCCGTCCCTGCTGCTGTCTAGGAGTTCGTTTCCAGATGTCTTCACTACACATCATCGCTCCCAGGGGTCAGGCTCCCAGTGATTGGGATCTGATGAAGTGTGGGATTTCACTGTAACTTTTGGCATTTTTTGCCGGGGGTGGGGGGTGTCCTGGAATCACTTTGGGGACCAGGCTGGCCTTGAACTCACAGCGATCTGCCTGCCTCTGCCTCTCAAGTGCTAGGACACTTTTAGCCTTTTAAGTCTCTAAATCTTCCCTCAGGAATATGAGCCAAGGAGCAAGAGTTAAAAACAAACAAACAAAAACAAAGAACAAAAAAAACAATAGACCATGATGCCATTACAGACTAAATGGAGCTGAAGGGACCTAGTGGCCAATGGGTCATAACTCAGTGGTCTTGTGGGACATGGGAGAGGCCCCAAGTTCAGTCCTGAGCACAGCGCGCGCGCACACGCGTGTATGTAGAGCAGCGTGTGAAATGATAAGGGCAGAGCGTTTTACAAACTCAGAGAGTTAACATTCTTAGGCAACACAGCAAACCCTAAACATAAACTCATTGTTCTGTCTGCAAACAGCAAGATTCTCTGTGTGGGAAATCTTATAAGGCTACCAAACTCAGCAATATCCCGAGAGCCATGGTCGGCATATGAACAGTGAAACTGTGTTTCTGTGTGAATTCAGGGAACACATGGGGACATTTTATTTTTTCCAGAGCTGAGGACCAAACCCAGGGCTTTGCACTTGCTAGGCAGGCGTTCTACCACTGAGCTAAATCCCCAACCCCGGGAATATAACTTTTAAAATCAAGGACCAGGGCCAGTGAGATGGCTTATTGAGCAAAGGCGCCTGACAAGCTACGCCTCAGTCCCTGGGACCCACAGCGTAGAAAAAAACGTGACTCTTAGAACTTGTCTTTTGACCTCCCTTCTTTCTTTTCTGCTGGCATGTGTATCCACACACACATAAACAGATAACTGTAAAAAATTTTAAAACAAAGTCAAGGGTTATAGGAATGTAGGTCAGTGATAGAGCGCTTGCCGATCATGCAGGAGCCTTTCTTCTGTCCCAAGGCTGAAAAAAGTGTTTTGTTTTTCTGAAACTGATCCTGAAATTTACATAGGAATGCAAAGAACCTCAGATAGTTTTTTTTTTTGTTTTGTTTTTAATGGTTTTTCTTGAGACAGGGTTTTCTCTGTGTAGCTGCCGGTCACAGAACTTACTCTGTAGACCAGGCTGGCCTGAAATTCAGGCTGCCTCTGCCTCCCCATCGCTGGAATTAAGGCATATGCCACCACTGCCAGGCAGCTAAAATAATCTTTCTAGAAGGAAATTGGAAGTCTTCTTTAATCTGGCTTCAAGATGTACCATAAAGTTTATGGTCTTGGGACAGGGTGGGTGGTTGTGTTGGCAGATAAGCTGGGGCAGCTGACAGGTTCACTCCTTACCACATTCTGAAAGAAAAACCAGCTTGTGAATAAAGGAGCCAGAGTCTATCAGACTTTATAAACTGGCCAAACTGCGAAGAGGAAAAAACCCTACTAATTCCTCTATCTTCCTTGTGGTAACCTTGCCAGTTACAGAAAAGATAAAGCAAGGGACAGGAAATGTAGTTTTAGTCACGACACTGGGGAGGGCAGCTCTCCCTTTGTAAAACCCCAGGCTGCCTCACCCCCAGTGTGGATAGCCTGTTGTCACATCAGCAGGCAAATGACTAACTTTTAAAACCATAGTAGAAGCCGGGTGTGGTGGCGCAGGCCTGTAATCCCAGCACTGGGGAGGCAGAGGCAGGTGGATCAACATGAGTTGGAGGACAGCCTGGTCTACATAGTGAGACTCTATCTCAAAAACAACCACCACAGGGCAACAAAGAACTCACCGAAATTTATTAGGATAAATACTAGCCAGTCGGTACAAGCCTGTAATCCCAGAGGCAGAGGCAGAGGCAGGCAGATCTCTGTGGGCCAGTCTCCGTTATAAAGTGAGTCCAGGACAGCCAAGGCTATACAGAGAAACCCTGTCTCGAACAAAACAAAACAAAAAGATAAATATTATATCCCTATAGGTTACTTTTCAAAGTTAAAAAAGTAAAGGCCTACCTGGGCAGGGGTGGCGCATGCCTTTAATCCTAGCACTCAGGAGGCAGAGGCAGGCAGATCGCTGTGAGTTCAAGGCTAGCCTGGTCTACAAAGCAAGTTCAGGAGAACCAAGGTTACACAGAGAAACCCTGTCTCAAAAAAAAAAAAGAAAGAAAGAAAGAAAGAAAGAAAAGAAAAGAAAAGAAAAAAGAAGCAAAGCCAGGCATGGTGGTGCATACTTTTGATCCCAGTACTTGGGTGACAGAGGTAGGTAGATCTCTGAGTTAAAGGGCAGCCTGGTCTACACAGAGAAACCCTGTCTCAAAACACACACACACACACACACACCCCTATACCTATACCCAAACTGTGAGCTGACTCAGCAGGTAAGAGCACGTACTGCCGCATGTGATAACCTGAACACACATGGTAGAAGGCAAAAACTGATTCTGATTCCTTTGGGTTGTCCTCAGACCTCAGTACCTCAAGTACTGTGGCTCATATCCACAATAAATGTTAAAAGGGGCCTGGAGAGATGGCTCAGAGGTTAAGAGCACTGTCTGTTCTTCCAAAGGTCGTTAGTTCAATTCCCAGCAACCACATGGTGGCTCACAACCATCTACAATGAGATTTGGTGCCCTCTTCTGATGTGCAGGCGTACATGGGGACAGAATACTGTGTAAATAATAAGTATATAAATATTTTTTTTAAAGGGGGGGCTGAAGCGATGGCTTAGTGGTTAAGAGCACTGGCTGCTCTTCCAGAGCATCTGGGTTCAATTCCCAACACTCACATGGCAGCTCCCAACTGTCTCTCACTCCAATTCCAGGGACCTAACACCCTCATACAGACATACATGCAGGCAAAACACTAGTGCACATGAAATAAAAAAATGAACAAATATTTATTTTTTAAATGTAAAAAAGGGAAAAAAACAAATCTGCCTTAGTGGTGGCCTATGCCTGTAACCTCAGCATTCAGGATACAGAGGCAGGATTGCTATGAGTTTGAAGCCATTCCTGCCTGCACGGCAGGTTCTAGGCTACCTAGAACTACTTAGCTGTGTAGTAAGATCTTCTCTCCTAAATAAAATGGGGGCAGGAAAGGGATGAGGTAGGGGAGATCTGCCTTTAGGTAACAGGTTGCAGAAGACAGGGCAGACAGAGGAAGAGAGCAGGACTCTGTTGACTCTCAGTTTGACAGTGACGGCATTAGGAGAAGAAGCAAGCCATCCTAGACTGTCAAGATGCCCCAGTCCGTGGGTTCAGCCCTCCTTCCCTTTCTTGCCTGCTGCAGTGCTGCGAATGGAACTTAGAGGCTTGTCACTGCAGGCAGCCCTGCATGCCAGCCCTGCTGCAGTAAAGGTCTTAGCTCATAGGAAGGAGAGCAAGGCTTGAGGCAGTAGCTGGCAGGGTATTATTTACCCAAACTGGGGTGTGCGTGTCGGAAGACAAATTGTAGAAGTCAGTTTTCTCCTTCCACTTTGTGTCCCAGAGTCAAACTTGGGTCATCAAGTTTGGTGGCGAGCACCTTTACCCACTGAGTCATCTAGCCAGCCCAAACTCGTGGGTTGATCCTGTAGGATCAGGCTAGGTGTTTTCTACATGTGGTGGTGTTTCTTTCTTTCTTTTTGTTTTTTCTTCCTTTTTTTGTTTTTTGTTTTTGTTTTGTTTTGTTTTGTTTGTTTGTTTGTTTTGTTTTTGTTTTTCGAGACAGGGTTTCTCTGTGTAGCCTAGCTGTCCTGGGCTCACTTTGTAAACCAGACTGTCCTGGAGCTCTCCGAGATCCGCCTGCCTCTGCCTGCGAGTACTGGGATTACAGGCGTGTGCCACCACCGCCCGGCATATTGTTTCATTCTTATAGCCCCATGAGAATTGCTGGCTACTTTAGGCTGGTAAGGTAACTGAGGTTGGGGTTCCCAGTTGGAATTTGGGGCTCACTAGAGAGAATCCAGGCACTGCCTGAGGTGGACATGGCTGGTCTCTGCCCTCCAGTACTTGTATGCAGATGTTTCACCTGGCTCTCCAGCCTCTTAGTCACACTTCCTAAACTGCCAAGCAATAACTATGTCTGTAACCGCCCCCTCCCCCAGGACAGCACTAGCCTTGCCAGGTCCTTGTAACCCACTTGCTTCACCTTCCCTGTCCTGCATCTTTCTGGTGGTTTCACAGGGTCATGTTTGCCATCTTCCCTTAAGGTCTGTGGATGAAGCTGTAAGTGCCAGCGAAGAAGAAAATGGTGGCCCTCAGCAGGCTGGGAACGGGACTCAGCAGGTAAGCTAGTGGTTTCTGTCCCACCCTGAACCCTGGGCTGCTGTGTGAGGGTTCCACTCAGGATTTGCCAAAGAACAAAATTACCAGACACTTAAAAATCTCAGTCAGCTTTATCTGCCAGTTAGAGCCGGGCAGTACTTTAGCACTCCAGTGAGCTGAGCAGGTACCTGATAGACTAGGCAGGGGTAAAAGAAAGAAACTGACATCTCAAGTGGCTACCTTGTAAGGTCAACAGGGAGGCAGAACCACAGGGAAGTGACTGAAGGGCTCCAGTCAGCCTCCTTTTGGGAATAAGTATCATCTCAGAGAGAGCTGCGGCATCCGTGCATGGACAACCCACCTGTTTAGGACACTGGGCCACTGTCGCACTCTTGCTCTCCAGTGCTTCCGTTCCAAGTTAGTGATGGGGACGTTTTTAGCCCACGGCACTCAACTTTTCACTTTAGTCAGGTATAGTGGGATCTTGTGCAGAAGCTGAGCCCAAAAGTATATGTATTAACAGTATCCATTAGTCATTTGTTTGCCTCGTGTGCTCAAGGCTGGAGAATCAATGCCTAACAACAACCACCAAAGTCCTTGGTTCAGCAAATGCTCATTGACGCATCCGAATGACAGACACAAAGGTGAAGGAGCCTGTCCCTGTCTGGGCATGGTGGTGCACGCCTGTAATCCCAGCACTTGGACAACAGAGGCAGGTGGATCGCTGTGAGTTTGAGGCCAGCCTGGACTACAGAGTGAGTTCCAGGACAGCCAAGGGCTACACCCAGAAACCCTGACTCAAAAAACAAACAAAAAAGAACCTGTCCTTTTCAAAGGTGCATGATCTGAACTTTTCTTGTCTGCTTGGGAAGCTCCCTGAATGTGATTGGTTTCACTCTGCTGCTGTGTCCCTCTTGTCCCTGTGCTGGGGGCAGGTGCTGGCCTCTTTGCTTGGGTAGAAAGGTGTCCAGGAAACCCACAACTCTGAATCTTGGGAACCACACCGCTCTGAGGTGGCACAGTGTCCCAAGAGAGGGGTCTCCTGAGACACGGGAGCCCAGGAACCACACAGCTCTGAGAGGAGGCCTCCTCAGCAGAAGCTTTGCAGCTCCCAAGGGAGGGTTTCCCCAACCCCAGCTGAGCTGAGGAGCTCAGGAGCCTCAGCCCTGTTCCTTTGCTTCTTCTCTTCTGGGCTTCTTGGCTTCTTCTGAGCAGTCACACCAGGCAGCAAATCCTGGCCCCGTGCAGGGCCTGCTGACTCCTATTCCCAGCCTGCTGAGGTTCATAGCATTCTTACTATAATCACTACCTGGGGCTAGGATTGGGATGCATCTTAGGGTGGACCACTTGCCTGGTGTTTGTGTGGTCCCAGGTTGGAACACCAGCAATTACTCTCCTCTGGTTGTGTTTGAAAATTCTTGAGTCACCAGGGCAGTGGTGGTACACGCCTATAATTCCAGCAGTCAGGAAGCAGAAGCAAGCAGATCTCTGAGTTCAAGGCCAGCCTGGTCAACAAAGTGAGTCCAGGATGCCAGGACTATCACACAGAGAAACCCTGTCTAGAAAAAACAAGTGAAAATAATAAAAAACGACTCCCTCATCATCATGCCTTTGCTCATCACGGAGGACCTTGGTTGGGGAGTGTTGACCTTGGGAAGGTTTGTGACAAGCTGTGCTCTGCTGGGCCTATGTGCATCATCCTTCTGGATCCGTGGTTCTCAATTTGTAGGTCTCTACCCCTTTGGGGGTGAGCAGCCCTTTCACAGAGGTCACATATCACATGTACTGCATATCAGATACTTGGATTACGATTCATAACAGTAGCAAAATTACAGCAATAAAGTAACAATAAAAATAATTTTATGGTTGGGTCACCACACCATGAGAACTGCATTAAAGGGTGGCAGCATTAGGAAGGTTGAGAGCCGCTGTTCTAGAGTCTCAGGGCAGCCTTGTCTGTACCGTGCTCTACTAAAAGTCCTTCCTGGTGATGAGGGAGAGACACAGGTCCCCAGAACTTTGACCTAAGTGTTAAGGGGTGGGCTTGGGCTGCTTTAAGACTCTGAGGCTTGCCTTCTGTTCTGACACTTAGGCACTGTCTGAGCCCCTGGAGTCCCGTTGGCTAAAGTATCTGGACAAGGACTGTGAGGACCGGGAGCTGGAGAGAAGAAGAGCAGCTCTTGAGACACAGCCCTCAGCCGGTGCTGAGTGGCCAAGTCTGCCCTGCAGTACAGCCCGACCCAGGAAGAGGTGCCAAGCGGGTCTCATCCAGCATCCCCTGCCCACTGAGTCCTGAAGGGGGGTTGGTGAGCAGCCCCTAGAAGTCACTAAGTGGGCCCCTCGTGTTGTACTCCAGTGGGAGGGGGCGCAGATGGACAGCAGCCATCACTGCTAACCCTCAGACTGCATGCTGCCGGCAGAGGAGAACAGAAGGCTAGCTAGGCCACCCACCTGAGTGCCGTAAGTCCATTTCTGAGGAGGCTGAAACCGGAGCACCAGGAGTTTAAGGCCAGCCATGGAAGTATGGCCAAAGAAAGCAGTGGGCCTGGGAGTTCTTACTGTGACGTTTCTCCAGGTTTCCATGTGTCTCAGTAAGTTTCTGGAACAACTTCTTTAGGCTCAGGGCCCTGCATGGCTCTCAAAGGCCGTAAATTACAATTTCAAGTAAAAATAGCTTAATTTAAACTACAAACCAGAGAAGAGGCCTGGCTGGCTGTTCCTCGAGGTGGCGTAGGAATCTATAAGGCATGAAAAGATCCCTCCCCGAGTCAGGCCAGGTGATCAGTTGCGCTCTCTGCGACCATTGGATAAGAAAGCTTAATGATTGACAGCACTTCTCTCCCTCTGCCAGGAAATGGAATCAGAGCACAGAGCAGTCTGCACTCAGCCTTCGTGACCAGGACTTGGACAGTGTTGAGGACAACTTTGAACGCCAGGTCAGTGGCCATAGAGCCTACATAAGATTGCATGGGTGTCTGCACGCACGTGGACACACACATGCAATGGTAGAGCTTTGGGCCAGGGCCTTGTGTATGGCAGGCGTGAACAATACTGCTAAGCTATGCTCCCAGCCTCATGGAATTTGTTTGGTGTTTGTTCTTGGAGCCATGGCCTTGCCACACTGCCTAGCCAGGCCTCAGACTTCTCGGCTCAGGTTATACCATCTTTTCTGTGTCTCATGAGCTGCTGAGACTGCAGGTGTGAGGCTTGGATAATATCTTTCTTCACAATTGATGATAGATTTATATACTAAAAAGTCCAATTTCCAGTGTGATGTTATCTTTTCTGCTTAAAGCTACATCCTGAGCTAGGTGTGGTAGCACATACCTCTAATCTCAGCACTCAGGAAACAGACACAGATGGGTCTCTGTGAGTTCAAAGCCAGTCTAGTTTTCTTTTTTTTTTTCAAGACAGGGTTTCTCTGTGTAGCCTTGGCTGTCCTGGACTTGCTTTGTAGACCAGGCTGTCCTCGAACTCACAGCGATCCGCCTGCCTCTGCCTCCCGAGTGCTGGGATTAAAGGCGTGCGCCACCACGCCTGGTTCCTCAGTCTAGTTTTCATAGCAAGTTTGAGGTGCTGTTTCCGCCCTCTCCCCACCCCACAAAGGCCAACTCCTAAGCCAGGTGGTACAAACCCATTATCCCAGCAGGAGGCTGAGGCAGGAAGAACATAAAGTCAAGGCCATTCTGACATACAGCAAGATACCATGGCCACCATCCTTTGCAGTTAACTCACAGCCAAGAGGGCATCTTGAGACCTTGGAACCAACTAAGGCTGGCAAGTAGGGTTTGAGGCAAGTGTTTTCATCCTGCAGGGTGGAGGAACTTTGTTGGCCTGGTCACAACAGTAGTCGCCCTAGGTTTCCATCCAGGGAAGTACACTGCTCACTTTATACAGTGTGCTGATGCTCAGACCTAGCAGGCCCCGCTGCACACTCAGCACAACTCAATGTAGATTTTGTTTTGCACTGCTATGGAAGCCCAAAGAATGAAGTTCTTGCTCTTTCAACTCCTCTGGCCCTAAGAGGTTAGCCAAGGCCGGCCCAGCTGAGCCTCAGACTGCATGCTGAGAAAGCCAAGAGACAGTTAAATTTTGATGCTCCATGAACTACCTAGTGATGCCAGTAGATATTGCCCATTGGTTCAGAATCATGGTAGTAGGTTGCAGAGCCTTTACCCTAGACCAAGCACTGTAGCTGAGTCAGTGCTCAGTCCCACCAGTCTGCTGTTTTAGAGGAACTAAGACTTTTAAGCCTCTGAGTTCACAGCAAGTTCAATGGTCAAGTCAACATGAGGGGTCAGGGTTAGTCTCTTCAGCATTGTATCTGGGCAGTCTTGGTGCAGATCCAGTGTTGATGTCAGGAGACCTCAGCCACCCATGCTCCTGCACCTCAGTCCAGCGTTGAAGAGACTTTCTGGCCCAGCTGGGAATGTACAGGCATGACAGACTGCATTTTCTAGGCGGTGGTTATCTAGGCCTCTCCCTGCTCACATCTCCTCACAGGGGCTGCTGACCTGACCCAAAGCTGCTCAGATGAGTCTCTCAATGACAGGATGTGACATGTGGTCATGGGATTAATCAGGTCAAGGCATAAACTTTGATTTGCTAAACCTCACAATGACTGCTTGTCCCTAGGCTGCAGGGCTTAGCTGGCAGTTATGCAGAAAGCAGAAGGGTTAGCGCCAAGCTGAAGGAGCCCGTTCTCTGGTTTCTTTCAGGACTCCACTGGCCAGTTTGCGATGGAGCAGCAAGGTGGCAGCAGCACTGTGAGCCACATCAGGGAACTTGGGTTTCCTAGGTGGAAACTACCAAGTCCTGTCCTACAGGTTAACGCTCCAACTTCTAAGTGGGCACGATTTCTCTTGTCACCTGGGAACAGCACATGTGTAGATGGCAAACCATCGAGTCCTCTGCAGGAGGGCTCTAGGCTAGCTGACCCAGCACAAGGTGAGCGAGGGACTCATGAGATCATGACTCCAGGGGAAGGCCACTCCAACAGGGCCCCTACCACTGTCCAGCTTCCTCAAACTACCACATCCCAGACAGACCGACCTGACAGGAGGACCTTAGAGCAGACATGGGCCACAGGGACTCTTCAAGCAAATGGAAGGCCCTTGGCTCAAGGGGCACGAAAGACCTCACCCATGCAACTTCACAATCTCTTTACAACTGGAGAGGACTTTGAGGATGACCTGTAGCCTTCACTTTGATGATCCCTGTGTTATGTCGTTCCTCTATGCCAGTCCTCCATGCCACAGATGGGGGCACTTTGGAACAAATAACCCAACAATAAACATGCCTGTCAAAAAGATTGTTTCTCTTGCTACAACACTAGTAAGAACCACAGGATTGGTTAAAGTGCATATGCCATTTTATTATAGGTTATTTAAACATCACATCAGAGGAAGCTACATGGGGGTTTTCTTTAAGCATTAACATTAGACACAAGAACTAAAGTATGGTCACTAAAAAGAGAAACAGTATATGGTGAGACACTTCAGTTCTCCATCCCCCAGGGGCCGTAGGCCCCAGTTACCTGCCACCTTTGGCTCACTGTGAACAGCCCCCTCCTTAACATAACTGTTTTATTTATTGACAATAACTATCAGTATATTAATCACTTTTAACAAAGAAAACACAGAATTCTGAACTGTGGTGCAATGCTCGCGGCAAGAGTAAATAGGAGCGCGGTGTGCCTCTGCAGCTCCCTGGCAAGGGCCAGGCCTAGGGAAGGCAGGAAGCTCAGCCACAGGTAACTGCACACTTGGAACTCTCACTTCATGTCACTTTCCTACTTCCCACATTCCCACCTGAGGATTCTGGAGGAATATCAAGAAACTGGCCCTATAAAGGCCTGCTGCTCTACTCAATGCAACTAGAAGACAAAGGGGGTGGGCCACAGGGCTTAAGCACAAACGCTATCACAATGGTGGAGGGTGCTTTGAATACTGGATGGTGTCCAGAGCAGCTCCAATGTCATAATTCTTGGTCTGTAGGAGCCTGGTGAGCCAGCCACCTTCATCAGAGAAGCCCATGGAAAGCATCTGGGAGAGTGACTCGATCAGCCGGGGATCAGCCTCTGCCAAAACAAGACAGGAAAGTAAGGAGCCCCACAGCACTTAAAAGTGAGCAGCCAGCTAACAGGCCAAATAGCTTGCTTTTTAGACTTTCTAGGTGCTATTCTGCCATGAAGCATAGAACAGACAGAAGACATGTTGAGAAATTAGTGCAGTTATTTTCCAGTAAAATTGTATTGCCAGATGTGGTGGCTCAAGCCTGTAGTCCCAACACTCAAGAGATGGAGGCAGGAAGATCACTCGAGGACATCTTGAGTAACAATGAGACGCCACCTCAAAACCAACCCAAATAAAAATCCTTTGTAGATAATGAAATGTGAATCTCTTAACTGCCTGTGACTCCCCTTTTATTATTACTTGGCATATGCATCATGTGTACCTATGTTCCTGTGTGGGCACACATGTGTGAGTGAAGGTGTGAAGGCTCATAGCTTAAGTAGGAGTCTTCCAACTTGAGTGAGTTAGGGTCTCTCAGTGAGCCGACAGCTTAACAATTCCAGCTACCCAGCTTGTAAAAAGGAATGAGTCTGCCTCCCAAGGCCTGGGGCCATAGACACCTGCCCAGGTTCTGGCTGTTTTGTTTTGTTTTTGTTTCTCAAGACAGGGTTTCTCTGTGTACCCTTGACTATCCTGAACTTGTTTTGTAGACCAGGCTGGCCTTGAATTCACAGAGATCCTCCTGCCTCTGCCTCCCAAGTGCTGGGATTAAAGCGTGCGCCACCATCACCAGGCCAGCTTCTGGCTTTTTACATGGGTCTGGGAACCCAAATTCATGCCACCAGGCTTGCACGGCAAGCACCTTATTCAATGAACAGTTCTCCAGTTCTCCCTAACTCCACCTACTTATTTATTTAGCCTGAGAGGGTTTCTCTGTGTAGCCTTGAAGTCCTGGACTCCCTTTGTAGATCAGGTTGGCTTTGAACTCAAAAAGATCCCCACGTATTTTCTTTTTTAAACCAGGCAGTGAGTGAGTCCAGCCCAGAGCCTCGCATCCCTGAGATCAGCAGTCTGCCATGGAGGTAAAAGACCTATGCAGCCAACATGGCCTTGAACTCATGAAAGCACCTCCCCCAGACTCTCGCCCACTCAACAGCTTGCTGCCCCTCTGCTCTATCCTCAAGAAAATACTCTTTGAAGCCCAAAGGCCAAGTTTGGCCCAGAGATAAGTTAACCACCTAAAACACTTGCTCTGGGACATGGGAGCTGGGCTCTCTCTTCTGTAGCATGTACACTTGGGACTGCCTGTCCCTGTCCAGCAATTTATAAACATTTCTGCCTGGTTTCTACTGGGGCCTTGGCTGTGGTGCCTGCCATTGAAGTTTGCAACCCCCTGAGGAAATGGTGTGCAGAATTTGAGTCTACTTCATGGTGCACGGCAGTCCAAAGCCAGTGTTGCCTTTCCTGTCACATCTGCCTTCTCAGAATACCTGGGTATTGAGATTTAGAAATTCCTAAAATGAGATGAAGTTACTGTTAGTTAATGCAGACAGAAGGTCAGAACCATGTTTTAGTTTTCTCTGCTGTCACCTCACAGCCTCACCTAGTAGGGTACTGCAGGCAAGCCTACCATCCCAAGCCACCCTGAACTACACAACTAGGCCATGGGCTGGAGAGATGGCTCAGAGATTAAGAGCACTGTCTGCTCTTCCAGAGGTCCCAAGTTCAATTTCCAGCAACCACACGGTAGCTCACAACCATCTATATGTGATCTGATGCCCTTTTCTGGCCTGCAGGTGTACATAATAATAAATCATTAAAAAAAAAAAAAATCATCCCAGGCCATGCTATCCTTTTCCTATTACCAAGACCAGACAGGATACTCTGAAAGCAGGGAAGGAAAATGAAACTTCTGGTGACCACATGCCTGGTGGGAGATGTGGGTACAAGGCAGCTTCCTTCAGTCCAGTAGGTCCTTCCTGTGAGGGGTCTAGAGAGCTTGGCCCTTCCGATTCTGGCATCTGTAGAGACTGGAGTTCACCTGTGGATGGGTCCACTTCTTTGGAAGACAAATGTGTCCAGTCATCATCTCCTCCTGAGCAGTTATCAGACTCCATCTGTTCCTGGAATACAACCTGCTGTGAGCACAGGGGCCTAAGTGACAGGTGTACCCTCACTATCTGCTCCCAGCAAAGTGTGCCGAATTCCAGGCACTGGAGAGAGCTGCTTGAGAAGTCATATTTCATGAAGCCAGGAATTGAACCGGAATGTATGTCAGGTAAATGCCCTGATACTGCGTCATAGCTCCTGATCTAAGTAAGATTTTCTCTGCGGAGCCTACCAGGAGGCTCAGGGTGACTGAAGTCACCACAGAGACAGGGAGGAACAGGACCCCTCATGCTGCAAGATGGCGGGGGCTGAAACTGATGCCAGCAGACCTACCTCGGGCTGTCCCACTGACTCCAAGGCTATCTTTTTCATTTGCTCTGTCAGAGACTGTGCAGGGCCCTCTTCTGCCCTATCTGGCTTGCTGACTTCCGAAGAGCAGCTACTTGGCTGAGTACTGCCCTTGTCTTCTGTGCCTGTGCTGGAACTTTCTGGGGAGGTAGGTGTCAGGCGGCATCTCTTCCCTCCATGTTCAACATCAATGTCAACTTCAATGCCTAGAGAGGAGAAGAACTGAGCCGTCAAGTCCAGACATTTCGGTGAGTTGGGCACTGTGGGCTGAGGAAGTGTTGTCAGACTCAGTCCCCAACAAAGCATATGGCAGTCACAGTAAGGTGCAGTGGCTGGACTCAACCCCAGAGCCACATAGCTCTAGACATGACCAGATAACCATGTGACATGACAGACCATGAAACGACCCCCATTGGCCAGAAACAAACAGCTGAGCTCCTCTTCCCAATCCCAGCCCTCTAACAAGCCCATTGTCTTGGTCCTTTCCCTTCCTCCAAACCACAAAGTTCCCCCAGGAGGAACCTTGTTTCTCCCAACCCAGTAGGAGAGCAGGCTGCAGACCACTACAACACATGGACAGAGTGCCTAGCCATGACTGCTGGAAGCCACTGACACACAGGACCTCATGAGGTGACAATTATACATCTGAACTCCAAGGTTCAGGTCTGTGTGGCCGAGACTGGACAGCACCCAGCCAGCCTACCAGCCTGCCCATGTTTATGGTGGGAGAAAGACACCCAACAGGTTCACCTGTACTGCTTTTCAAGTTAACTTAAAGGTACACAAGGACGGCACCCTACAGCTGCAACAGCTCCTTCTCACTGACTTTGGTGGCAGCTCCCTACCACACACCATTCAACCCCCATCCCACTGTGGACCTTTCAACCCCCACAGCTCTAGCCTCCTGGTTCAAGTTCACATCTGTTTATCTCTTATTTTTTTTGTTTGGTTTTTCAAGACATGGTCCCTGTGTAGCCTTGGCTGTCCTGGACTCACTTTGTAGACCAGGCTGGCCTCAAACTCACAGCAATCCACCAGCCTCTGCCTCCCAAGTGCTGGGACTAAAGGCGTGCGCCACCACCACCCGGCTACTTTGTCAATATTTACCTCTCTTTTCTCCATCCTTTTAAGAGCCAACTTTTGATTAAAAAAAAAAAAAAAAAAAAAAAAAAAAAAAGCATCCGGTATTTACACTATCAGAACTATGTAAACATGGCTTGTTACTAGGATGTATGCTTTCTCTCTACTGTCAAGGTGTACCCCTCCTCCTGTTTCCTAACTTCGTGATTCCAGAGTGTCTCGTTTTCTATGGTTCATGGCTATCAGACACCCATGAGGTGTGGCCTTTCCTTGAAGAACACTCAGTGGTCAGACCCTCCTCTAGGCTGCCAACACATAAGTGATTTCCATACTTTCTAGCAAAGGATAGCTGGATCCTCATAGCGGAATCACCAGGTGGGATTCCTTTGAGGCAGGCTCAGAACCTAAGCTTTCTATCTCTCATTTTAATTTTAGTTTATGTGTTTTCCATGTGACATATGTACATCTGTGCACATGTGTGCTTAGTGCCCGTGGAGGTCAGAACAGAGCAACAAATCCCCTGGAAATGGAGTTACCACGTGGGGGCTAGGAGCCGAACCTGACTTCTGCAGAAGCAACAAGTGCTGTTACTCACTAAACCATCTCCAGGCCCTTCACTCAGTTTTAAAGCATTTTCTTATTCCTTTTGCTACATTTTTATGGCATGTGTGCTTTTTTTCGGTTGTTTTTTTTTTTTTTTAAAGCTTTATTTATTTATTATTATGTATATAGTGCTCTGCCTGCATGTACACCTGCAGGCCAGAAGAGGGCATCAGATCACATTATAGATGGTTGTGAGCCACCATGTGGTTGCTGGGAATTGAACTCGGGACCTCTGGAAGAGCAGTCAGTGCTCTTAACTGCTGAGCCATCTCTCCAGCCTCCCCACCCACCCCCACCCCCCACCGCCTCCTGGTTGTTTTTTCAAGACAAGGTTTCTCTGTGTAACAGCTCTGGCTGTCCTGGAACTCACTCTGCAGTTCAGGCTGGCCTCAAACTCATGTATCCACCTGCCTTACTTTGTAGACCAGGCTGGCCTCAAACTCCCATCGATCCACCTGCCTCTGCCTCACAAATGCTGGGATTAAAGGCATGAGCCACCACCGCCTGGCTATTTTTTTTTTTTTAAAGAGATTTATTTATTATTTATACAATGTTTTGCCTGTATGTACACCTGCATGCCAGAAAGGGCACCAGATCTCATTATAGAAAGTTGTGAGCCACTATGTGGTCACTGGGAATTGAACTCAGGACCTTTGGAAGAGCAGTCAGTTCTCCTAACCCCTGAGCCATCTCTCCAGCCCTATTTTTTGTTTTTTGAGACAGGGTTTCTCTGTGTAGCCTTGGCTGTCCTGGACTCACTTTGTAAACCAGACTGGCATCAAATTCACCGAGATCCACCTGGCTCTGCCTCCCTGAGTTCTGGGATTGCTGGTGTGCACCAGCACACACAGCTTTTAACAGACTCTTATGAAAGGTCTTCTAGCCACTTCTTGTACCGTGGCCTGTTATTCCCACCTCTCATACTTCATGGTACCAGGGCAGAAAGTCTTGCTGGAATTTTTCTTTTAAAACATTTTTTTATTTCTTTTATGTAAGCGTGTTCTATCTCCATATACACCTGTACACCAGATTCTAGTATAGATGGTTGTGAGCCACCATGTGGTTGCTGGGAATTAAAACAGGACCTTTGGAAGAGCAGACAGTGCTCTTGTCTGCTAAGCATCTCTCCAGCCTCCCTTAACTTCTCTCTTAACATGTGCGTGTATGAGGTCAGACAGAGGGCAACCTACAGGATTCAGTTCTCTCCTATCCTGTGGGTAAAATGGTGCCTGTCTACCTCAACACAGCTCTGGGTTCACTCTCTAGAGCCACACACAGAAAACTCAAAACCCTTGAGCCCCATCCCCAACACTCACACCCTATGTTTTCCTAAGTAGTACAGGGCAGGATCAGGGCTGTTGAATTCTCAAAGGAATAATGAAACCCCACACTGAAGGGCTCAGGGAGAATGTCTGACGGTGTATGGCCTGCTGTCCCCAAAGCCTGTGGTTTTCAAAGACCCAGTAAAGGAAGGCCCTGTGCCCTCAGTGTCAGTGACCACAGCCTGAGCCAACAGGGCTGATTCTCAAAGCACCTACTAGCAATAAAAGGCCCAGGCTCTGGCTCACCCCAATCTCTGCCTTCTGGAAGGTTGTGCTAACTCCTCCCCTCTGGGCCTCTGTTCTCACACAATCCATTAGAGGTAGTTAGCACGAGTCATTCCATGCTTAGTTCCTCAGACAAAGAAGAGGGGAAAGGAAAGATCCCATTACTTCCACAAGAGTTGAAGCTACCTCAGTTCAAATTACCCAGAGTCTTTTTCCCCTGGAAACTTTGCTGACTTGTGCAGCTCCAGGTATTCCACTACTTATCAACACACACTTCAAAGGCCTTTATCCTCCCAGAGGACTCTGAGCACTGCAAAATGATGCCTGTGCAGCCAAATGAAACCCCCATTGGTCCTGATACGCCACCAGCGGGGCCTGGTCTTAGCTAGTGAGAACCAGAGGAACCTGGGAAACCTCCAACACAAGTCAAAAGCATTACCAAGACCAATGAGGGTGGGACCAGTATTGAGACTGTGCTGGGCCCCCACACTCTTGTCTACTGAAGGATTCTTCCCCTACCCCAAAATAACTAGGTTTTCACAAGCCAAAATTCACACTCCAGTAGCCAGAGAGATAGATAGTTCAGACGGTAAGAGCACTTCAGCTCCTGCAAAGGAAGCCAGTTTGATTCCCAGCACCCACTCCAGGCAGCCTGTACTGCCCACAACTCCAGTTCCCTCTTCTTGCCTCCTCAGGCACTAAGCATGCAAATGTACATATACACAGACACACACACACACACACACACACACACACACACACACACACACACACACACACACATGAACTAAACAAATACCCTCCAAAGCACCCTTTGCTGGGGACCCTTATCTCCAACACAACACACACACACACATTCACTGACTTGTCTTCCAGAGAAGATGCTGGCAGGCACTAAAAGCTCACCTGTTGGATAAAGACAACAATCTTCCAGAACCCCACGATATCCTAAAGTGAGCCCTACTTCTCTCCCAGCTACAACTTGGCTGAAGCTCTGCAACATCCACCTCCTTAGAAAGAAGTGAGAACCTGGTCCTCTCAGGAACCTCTTCCTCCAATGCCATGCTATGTGGTCTGACTAAACTGCTCTGTCTATACTCGGTTTTGGTGCTGGGAATAGCACACAGGGTCTTAACATTCTACCACAGAGACATCAACCTAAGCTAGCTGTTCAACTGTAAAACCCAAATGTCACTGTTGCCTCAAAGCTGTGCTTGGAGCAGCATGTGCAGGATGGCCTCGGCTGGCAGCAAGCGGATACCCCACTCATCAGCATCACATACTGGATACAGCCTTTGCAAAGGCTCCTGTGGTCACCTCATAACACAGCAGACATAGTAACAGCAAGTGGGCAATTTTTTAAACCACACCAGTGTGCCCCAGAGCCAGTGCCTAGGATCACAGTACTGAGAGATGACACTGTGCTCCCCACTTTAGTAGACCTCCTCTGCCCTCTGCACAGAGCCAGGCATGACCCAAAGCACTTCTCTCTAGCACCTTCTCCCAGGTCTCAGAAAGGGTTGGGGTTCTTAAATGAGAAAGAAATCCCAGTACTTGGTAGACTAAGACAAGAATAATTCTTAAGTTTAAGGGACAGCCTGGGCTACATAGAACTCTAGCCCAGGCTGGGCTAAAGTGAAACCTTGCCTACAGAAGGAAAAAAAAAAAAAAAAAAAGCAGGGCATGGTGGTGCATGCCCGTAATCCAGCACTCAGGAGGCAGAGACAGGTGGATCAATGGCAGTTCTTTGAGGCCAGCCTGGTCTACAGAGTGAATCTAGGACAGCCAGGGCTATTACACAGAGAAAACTTGTCTCAAAAAACCAAAAAGAAAAAAAGAAAGAAATTGGCTCATAAACTCAGGCTGCTACCCCAAAGGCTATGATAAGCTAGCCCCTGTCTATGTTTTCTTCCTCCACCAGCTCATTCTGCTTTGTGTGGAAAGCTCAAGAACCAGTCAGGAACTCAACCTTGAGGTGTGGTCCACCCTCAGCAAAGGCTAATTTTACAAAACAAAACCTTGCTCGTGTCAGGCACACATATCTGCTCTGGCCTCTGAAGCATTCCAGGGAAAGCTGCCGGAGGCTCCTTGCACATTGAGTCACTGTGGTGGTCTGAATAAAATGGCCCCCACAGGCCCCTAGGGATTGGCCCTATTAGTAGATGTGGCCTTGTTGGAGGAGGTGTGTCACTAGGAGGGTGAGCTTTGAGGTCTCAGAAGCTCAAGCCAGTTTACTTCCTGCTGCCTGCCAACCAGGATGTAGACCTCAGTGCCTTCTCTAGGACCAGGTCTGCCCGCACACCACCACACTTCACAGCAGAACAATGTACTAAGCGTCTGAAACTGTACGCCAGCCCCAATTAAATGTTTTCCTTTGCAGGGCGCAGTGGTGCACAACTTTAATCCCAGCACTCAGGAGGCATAGGCAGGTGGATCAATGTGAGTTCGAGGCCAGCCTGGTCTACAAAGCGAGTCCAGAACAGCCAAGGCTACAAAGAGAAACCCTGTCTCGAAAAACAAAAGTTCCCATAATCATGGTGTCTCTTCACAGCAATAAAACCCAAACTAAGACAGTCACTAAGTCACAAGGGTGTCCCACAGGCTGACCAGGAAGCTCACTCACCTAGAGGACTGAGGGCCGCTGCCACACTCTCCCCCACATTCTTCAGGAAATTGACACTGGGGTCCTCTGACGGAGCAGAAGCTGCTGGATTTACAAGAAGGAAGATGACCTCTAATTCTGTGACTTTGACCCCTACCAGTCCCCGGACTTGGTGCCAAGGTTCCATCATCTAGATAAGCAGTCTTGGGAACCTGACCACACATGGTGCTAGCTCCTCTTCCCGCCCATTCTGCACCCCTGACCCCTGAGGGGGTAACATGGTGAGCCTTTCTGGGCACTGTGCCAGAACTCAGTACAGCCAATATATAAATATTGTGTTGGCACATGTCTGTAATCCAAGCACTCAAGAGGCTGAGGCAGGAGTCTCAACGAGCAAAAAATTAATAAATATCAAAAGGCAAAAATCTCAATATCGAGGCCAGATGTGGTAGCACACACCTTTAATCCCAGCACTCCAGGAGGCAGAGGCAGGCAGAAATCTGAGTTTGAGGCCAGCCTGGTCTACAAAGTGAGTCCAGGACAGCCAGGGTTACACAGAGATACCAAAAAAACAACAATAAAAAAAACCCAACCATCCAACCATACAAACAAACAAAAAAACCTCAAAGTCTAGAGTGTGGAACTACTTGTGAGGTCTTTGCTTTTAGGTTTTTTTGAGACAGGGCCTTGAATTCCTGATCTTCCTGCCTCTACCTCCTGAGAACTGAGATTATAGTCAGTGCACCACCACACCTGGCTTTGTGACCATGTTTGGTTTTAGATTTGAGCAACTTTGGTCTTGACAAAAACAAAACAAAATACATTGTAGAAATCCAGCCACTCACTTATACCCCGGAAGGCAGCATGGCAGGACAGGGTGTGCCACGTGTGGAAATTAGTGGCCTTGGGCAGACACCTATTCTAAAAGCCAGTTCAAAGCCAGCCTTACCTGGCTCAGCTGTGGGGCAAGGGCGAGTGTCCCCTGCTCGAGGAGGACGTGGGCTCCAGTTCCCAGGTGGGCCCATCTCCCAGCCAGGCCAGCCAAAATGCCCATGTTTCAGCTTCCGAAGCCAGCGGCTGTGAGAGAAGCTCTGGGTAGGAGAAAGCAAGACAAGGCAGTGAGGGGTCAGGACTCCTAGCTCCCACCATCCTGTGCCCCCCAGGACTACAGAAACCCAGCTCACATCAGAGAGGTGGCCAAAGGGGTTGGGAAAGATGAGCTTGCTGTGTTCTCTGTGCAGGCCCTTCCCCTCGCAGATGCTGCACAGGTCGTAGTCTGGGCACACACTGCACTTGTAACGAGTTCCCACAACAGGCCCATTGCAACCATCACAAATCACATTGGGGTGCACCATGTTTCGGGATGCCTCCTGAGCACATGGTGGGCGATGATCCCGCCGGCACTCCTTCTTCTCTGCAGGGAGAGTCAAAAGCTGTTAGAGCAAAGCCCCAAAGTTCCCCCTCCCTTGTCACTGCAACCCTGCACCTTGCCACCCACACAGCAGGAGCCTGTCTGCACCTCTAACAGCTCCTAGCCCCCAGAGCTCATGTTGGTCCCAGACACCGCAGACTCCTGCCCTACAGCAAGCGCCTGGATTCTGGCAGCGCCCTAGAGCAGCTCTTTACCTTTAATGTAGATGCGGAAGGTGTCTCCTTTCACGTAGGACATGGCCATTGTCAGCTCCTCATCACTGGAAAAGGCAACCAAGTCTCCGTCCTCATCTAGATGGTTTAACAGACAACACATCAGAGCCAGGGACAAAGCTCAGTGGTGGAGCACTTGCCAGCACTAGGAGGAGAGAAGGCAGCAGAGGGATCCAGGCCTCTCTGCTGGGTACACACGGCTGCCATGGACAAAGTCCATCTGCAGAGGCTCTAGACTCAACCTGGGTGCTCAGGCAAGCAGCAGGATGGCCACTCACTCTTGATACAAACAGAACGTTCTAGGTCCTGGACTCCAGGTGCATGCCGGACACAGAGCACATGTGGATGTGGAAAAGGACCCAGCCTCCTGCTACTCAACCTCTGGGTCACCTGCGCCCTCAGGCCACACCTAACAAGGCCCAGGTCCGTTTTCACCTAGGAAGTCCCTGCCAGGACCCTGGTCCTGGGTGGCCCAGTCCCTCAGGCCTTAGGCTGCAGAACGAAAGAAGGTAAGGTCCGCCTGTCCCCTCAACTATAGGGCTAGAAACCATTGTGCATTCACATGTTATCTAAGTCGTTTTATGGCTGAGGTTGTTTTTGTTTGTTCTGATTTATTCATTCATTCATTCTTTGATTTTTCCAGACAGAGTTTCTCTGTATAATACCTTGGCTATCCTGGAACTCTCCTTGTAGACCACGCTGGCCTCACAGAGATCTACCTGACTCTGGCCACCATGCCAAGCTTCTTCTGTTTTGTTGTTGTTTTGAAATTCTGTTTTGTTAGGGCGGAGGGCATGGGGGATGATGACACACGCCTTTAATCCCAGCACTGGGGAGGCAGAGGCAGGCGGACCACTGTGAGTTAAGGCCAGCCTGGTCTACACAGAGTCCAAGACAGCCAAGGCTACACAGAGAAACCCTGTCTGGAAAAACAAAAACAAAAAAAGAAAGAAAAACCAACCAAAAGCTCAGCCTGGTAATCCTAACACTCTCAGAGGCAGAGACAGGCAGATCTCTGTGAGTTCAAGGCCAGCCTGGTCTACAAAGTGAGTGCAGGACAGCCAAGGCTACACCAAGAAACCCAGTCTTTGATAAAACAAAACATAAAACCAACCAAAAAAATTGTATGACTGCATTTATATATAAAGTGTCCCAATAGTAAAATGAATACTAAAGTACATCAGCCATTGCCTGGAGCTGGAAAGATTAGGAAATGACAAACATCAAAAGAAATTACATAAAAGACAATTTATAAAACAATGAGACTCTAAATTTTAGAGTGCTAGGCTAGCATACATGAGGCTCAGGATTATCCTACCACGATATAAAGCAAAGGAATCCGGCAATTTCGAGTTCCAGGCCAGCCCAGCCATAAGGTGAGACCTGTCTCTGCTAATACTTAAAGAATAAGCTTAGCCAGGCATGGTGGCACACGCCTTTAATCTCAGCACTTGGGAGGCAGAGGCTGGGGGATCGCTGTGAGTTCGAGGCCAGCGTGGTCTACAAAGTGAATTCAGGACAGCCAAGGCTACACAGAGAAACCCTGTCTCAAAAAACAAAAAAACCTTTGTACACACTTTTACTGCGTGAATTGCGCAGGACCTAGTTATAACACTGAAAAATGTTCTCTCCAGTACTGGTGAACGCCTGTGATCCCCACACTGGGAAATTGAGGCAAGAGGGCTGCAGTAGTAAGCGAGACCAGCCTGAACCTCGCGTGAATTGAAGGCCAATCAGGCAGGCTACGTGGCTTTAACTCAGAAAAAAAGCAAAGCAAAAAAAAAAAAAAAAAAAAAAAAAAAAAGACTTATCAACCTGGCAGATCCACAGTCTTCCATAAGATCTCGATACTGTCCCCTCCCACAGGGAGGGCCTGGCCACCTCCCTCTTGTCAACAACTCCGAGCTCCACCCCATGCAGCCACCAGCTACTCCAACGCAAGACACTGAGCTGGTTCCGGGGTCCCCCGCCTCCCATCCCACGGGCCGCCCCACCCGGCCCCGCGGCTTGTTTACCCGCGTCACTCCTCTCCACCCCTCCTCCACGTCGGCCCGCTCCCTGCCCTTCCGGGCTTTTAACTGAAACCTGCACCTGGCGTTACAGGGAGCAAGCAAAGGGAGGAATATCGGCTGTAGCCTGAGAGCCGCCTGACCATCCAAATCCCCCAGGGGAGCTGCAGGTCGCCCCGCTGCGTCCTCGCCCAGACCCGCCACATCGTGGTGGGGGAGGCTGGCTTCCCCGTCCCGGCCCCTCACCGCGGTAGTGCGCCTGGAAGCCGCCAGGCCGCAGCGTTGGGAACAACACGGCCACTCGGCTCAGCAGCCTTTCGCAGGGCCCTGGGCCCGATGCAGCCTCGGCCTCCGGCTCCGGGCTGAAGCAGAAGCTGAAGCGGCGGATCTCGCGGGTCGCTTCCTCCTTCCCCAGAAGATAGGCCTTCACGGTGAACGAAGCCATGACAGCAGACTAGGTACAGACGAAACTGCTGGGCAGCTGCGGCGCCGAGCCCAACCTTTATAGGAAACGAGGAGCCACGCCCCGTGTGGGCGGGATCTCTCTGAATCCCGCCCCCCAGCTGGCTGGGCTGCCGCGCGAGCCCCCTTGACTGGGGCCCCTGTCAGGTATGGGGAAGGGGTTGCTCTCACTGACAAGCCCTTTTTCTCCCTCCCAATACATGGGTGACCCCAAGAGACCAGCCTCATCTCCACTTGTTGGGAAAAGGACCCGTAAGTGTCCGAGCCTTGGGGCCTACCTGGTTTGGGCCTGCCTATGACTCAGCAGTGTTGTCCCTAAATCAAGGGGGATGCCAAGCGCAGAAGCGAGGAGGGCCGAACAAGATGGTTCACAAGATGCTGTTCTGAGCCTTTCAAGCTTAGTGTCCCAGGGGTAGTCCTCCACCATACTCTCTCTCCCTGGCATACATGACCAGGCCCTAACAGGATAAAAGGACATTACCCCTCTAACTTAGGCCTGATCCAGTTTAACAAGGATCAGATTGAGAAGTGTTGAAGAAACACTGGCAGACTTTCCACAAACCCATCCTAGGTAGCCAGGACACCAGCGCCCGTGGCGTGCGGGCGTGCGTGCGTGCGTGCGTGCGTGTATATAGCTCAGGCCCTGTTGGCCAAAGGGATCAGACCACCTGCCCTACAACTAGGAACCAGTCCTGTGCCATAGGCTTGTAACCCAGCTGTTTTAGATGCTAAGGCAGGAGGATACCAAATTCAAGGTCGCCCCCAGCAGTTTGGTGAAATTGTCTCAAAATAGAAAGTGATGCTACCTGGGTGTGGTGGTGCTTACCTTTAGTCCCAGCACTCAGGAGACAGAGGCAGGCAGATCTCTGTGAGTTCAAGGTCAGTCTCGTCTACTAAGTGAATCCAGGACAGCCAGGGTTCTGTTACACAAAGAAACCCTGTCTCGAAAAAAAAAGACAGAAAGAAAGAAAGAGCCAGAAGTGGTGGCACATGCCTTTAATCCCAGTACTCCGGAGGCAGAGGCAGGAGGATCGCCATGAGTTCGAGGCCAGCCTGTTGTACAAAGCAAATCCAGGAAAGCCAGGGCTATTACACAGAGAAACCCTGTCTCAAAACAAAAAACGAACAAACAAAACAAAACAGAAAGAAAGAAACTAATCCTAGCACTTGGGAATTAGAGGCAAGAGGCTCAGGAGTTCAAAACCGACCCCAGCTACTTGAGGCCTCTCAAAAATAAATAAATAAATAAATAAATAAATACAATAAGATAAAATAAAATAAAAGGGCTGGGTATACACTTTAGTATACACCTCACGGGGTTACTACCAGTGGGGATTTGGTGCTTAGGGATATAGCTCAGTGACAGCAACCCTCAGTGCAAAAGCCAAAACCAGGAAGTACTGCTTTCTCTGGCAAAAGTGACTTGTTAGCTGTCATGATGACACCCATCTGTAACCCCAGCACTTGGTAAACTGAGCCAGGAAGATTTCTAATTCAGAGCTAGCCCAGGCTGGTATAGCAAGTCCTCTCAGAAGCAAATGAAATGAATAAAAGTAAAAGGAGCTCTTAGCAGGAACCCAGGCCGTGGAGGAGTGTCACCCTGTAAGGCCTTCAGGCACAGTCCTGTCAATAGACAAACTTACAGTAGACGGGCTGGGCAAACCAGAGCTCGAATCATCTCCCTAAGGCAAGTGCCTAGGGTCCTGATTCCCATCTTTCCCCGGGGCCTCTCTAGGAGCTGGATTTGTGGGAGCAGAGAAGCCTCCAATTGTTAGGAAGACTCAGCAAGGGACAGTGATTTGCCACAGGGGTGTAAAAGCCTTTTCTCTGCTGGCTGGAAGGTTCACACCTATGCCCTGTCCTGTGGAGGGCAATTCCATCTGAGGGTCTCCCACCCTCCACCCACACTCCATCAAGTTGGTAGCCCAGGAAAAGAGGAAAAGGCCTCTTACCCTGCAGGAGCCTCTGCTAAGGAAAAAAAAAAGGGCGGGGGGGGGCCACACACGTTAATCCTGATGGCTGCTGCTGGCCAAGCATGACTCAGCAGCATAGTGGCCTGCGAGCCTTAATGCTTCCTATGGGCCTAGAAGCCAACGGGGAATCACCAGGAGCTGCTTAGCTTTGTCACCAGTGGAAGAAAGAGAAATGTCAGGAAATGGGGCCCTGGGAAAGTTGGCCTAGAGACTCCTGTCTCTGGGAGATGCCCTGGGTTCCAGGCCAGGCCATCATGCCGGATTGCCTAGAGCAGCCCAGGCTGTCTTCCTAGTTCCCAGGCCAGCCAGGGAGGTAAACAAGGCAGTGGTTGGGGAACCCCCTGGCAGGGCCCTCTCTGCTGGATGCAGTCAGGTGGCCTGGGCCAGGCAGTGACTCAGAGTCTCATGATCATGATCTTAGCTGGGGGATCCCAAGCTGCTGCCATTGCTGTAAGGCAGGATGGAGAAGGGTCTTGGGCTCCGTGTGTGTGTGTGTGTGTGTGTGTGTGTGTGTGTGTGTGTGTGTGTGTGTGTGTGTGTCTTTGTGTCTTTGTCTATGTCTATCTTTGTGTGTGTCTGTGGTGTGTGTGTCTTTGTGTCTGTGTCTATCTTTGTGTGTGTGTGTGTGTGTGGTGTGTCTATGTGTCTTTGTTTATCTGTGTGTGTCTGTATCTATGTGTGAGTGTGTCTGTGTCTGTGTGTCTGTATCTGTGCGTGAATGTGTCTGTATCTATCTGTGTGTATGTGTCTCTGTGTGTGTCTGTGTGTCTGTGTCTCTGAAAGTGAACCTTCAGGGGACAAGGTTGCCAAGATAAATCAGACCATGAATCTTGCGAGTGTCTAATGTTTTTTTTCCCATGGCTTCCCCTGTCCTTCCTCACCCTCTGAAGCCCAGAATGGAGGAAAGGAGAAACGTCAGCACCTGAATCAAAAGATAGGACTGTTGACTATCGTTGGGCGCTTGACTGGCCTCATCTTGGGGAACTGGGTCAGGAGTGGGAAAACTTGCTGCCCCTCCCCAGGTTATTCCCCACAAGTGACTAATTATCTGTTGGCCTTTGGGAGCATAGGCTTCCAGTAAAGTCAGGGTAGAGGCCTTAAACGGGTTGAGGTAGATGTGTCAGGAACACAGAAGAGACCTAAGTCAAGAAGTAGGTTCTGGCCGGGCGTGGTGGCGCACACCTTTAATCCCAGCACTCGGGAGACAGAGGCAGGCAGATCGCTGTGAGTTCGAGGCCAGCCGGGTCCACAAAGTGAGTCTAGGACAGCCAAGGCTACACAGAGAAACCCTGTCTCCAAAAAACAAAACAAAACAAAAAAAAAGAGGTAGGTTCTGTGAGAAGAGCAGAGTGGACAGGACCTCTGCCATCTGTCTCCTTGGGTTCCCCCAAGGCCTGGCAATGGTTTTTCTCCAGTTTGATTCACATTTTTTGGTTTCAGGTAATCCACAAATGTAGAAATGAGCTCAAGCTGGACTGTAGAAGGATTTCTGGTGGTGAGATAAAAGCCAGTATTCCTCAGGAACCTACGAAATGGGTTTTCATCCCTAAAAGAAGTCATTCCCTGTCTCTGGCCAAAGGGACATGGTTTCCCACTGACATACACCTATAGTGTACATCAAAGCCCGTGCTGGCTCCCAGGCTCCTTCAGTCCCTACTCACTAATTAGACATTCCAAAGCCCCCATGCTAAGCCAGGCTTGGTGTGCACGCCTGTACTTGACAGGCAGAGACAGGCAGATCTCTTGTGTGAGTTTGAGGCCAGCCTGGTCTACAAAGCGAGTCCAGGACAGCAAGGACTACAGGAGAAACCCTGTCTTGAAACAACCCCCAACCCCCAGGTGGGTGGGGGGAACCCTCCCATACCCAGGCCTCCTCCTCCCAGAAACATGTTTGTTTATATAGAGGCAATGTTTTCCCCCCTGAGACCTACCCCTAATCTCTGGCTATCTCCACGATACTCTTGCAGATACCTCTGGATATTTTCTTTCTCAATCTCTCCACCCACCCTCCCACCCCCTCCCCGCAGGGTTTCTCTGTGTAGCCCTGGCTGTTCTGGACCCTTTGTAAACCAGGCTGGCCTCTAACTCACAGTGATACTCCTGCCTCTGCCTCCCCAGTGCTGGGATTAAAGGCGTGTGCCACCACGCCTGGCCCTCTCTCTCTTGTTTACAATAAAAACTTTTCCCTAATAATGGAGCAGGCATGTGGCAGTCACTTTGCCACAGCACCCAGCATGTGGTTGTGGGATGAAGCCTCCAGATGATGCTGCCACTGAGGATTCAGGCTGAGATGCTCTGCTTGGGCCATTCTTAAAGAGACTGGGGGCCATCCTTAAAGAAACAGCCCCTCTAGATCCCTGCTCCATGTAGGCCCAGTGAGATGAGTTTCTCTGCGAGAGGCTGGGATGCCCCGGCTAGGGTAGCCACTCTCTTCCACTCAGTCACACTGGAGTGACACACTCCAAGTTCCCAGATATGCCCAACTCATCCCACCTGGTCCTCTCCCCGCAGGTCCTCACACCTGTCTAGACCCCTTTCCTTCCCCACCTCTGAATGGCAGTTTCCCTCCCTAAATACTATCTCCTGAGGAGCATCTTCCCTGGCCACCCTTAAGAAAGGCCTCCAAGTCCTGGACATCATTTTGCTTATGGCTGGCTGGCGTGCTGTCACTGCCTCCTCAGGTCCCTCCATGGCTTTCAGTTAATATCCTTTTGGGAGTCAAGAGTACAGGTGGGTCATGCTCAGCTCTTAGGTCCTGTGTTTTTGTTTGTTTGTTTGTTTGTTTGTTTTGTTTTTTGGTAGTGTCAGGGAGAAAACCCAGGGCCTCCCTTCAGGCACACATCCCCAGCCTCTCTTTTAGCCCAAGCATGAGGTGCCTGGCCCTGTGGCAGGAGTGGGGACACAGCCCAAAGGCTCTTAAGATTATTCTAAAAGAAGAACAGCAGAGAGAGTTCCATAATGCCAAGTTGTCGGGGCCGCAGAATCTAAGGACCCTCCAGCCCCTCTGGAGTTGGGCCACCCATGTGGGATGAAAGAGGGCCACAGGGTTGGGGTTTGACTCTAGCATGAATCCATGCTCATCAAGGTGAGGGGAGGGAAGGGGGGTTGGCACAATACACAGGGGCGGTGAAGCTGTTATTGGTACCCAGAGGGAAAAGGGAAGCAGAACAAGGCCCAAGGTGAATACACAGATGCAAAGCTCAGAGGCCCAAGTTGGCAGAAAACTCCCTGTGAAGAGGTACAAGAGAACCCCAAAAGGGCAGAGGAGGAGCCCTGGAAGGAGGGCAGCAGACTACCTGGGGGAGGCTGTTCTCTATGTACCCCCCCACATGTGTGTGCATCAGCAGGGCTCCTTCTTGACCCTTCACTTTGCCAACCTGTTTTTCAAGATTCTTTCATGTAAGGCCACCGTTCTGCTTCCTCTCCAATGTTGAAGTCAAACCTGTCCCTGGCCCTCTCCTGGGTGCTGCACCCTTAGGTACGGGGTCTGAGACTCAGATAAGTGAAAAACAGGGATCTGATGACCTCGTTCCCTTTGTGAGTCTTTTCCTAACTCCACCCCTTTCCCATGTGATTGAGGCTCCCAAAGCTAGGGGCTAGGCCACATGTTAAGAATGATTCTAGGAGCCGGGCGGTGGTGGCGCACGCCTTTAATCCCAGCACTCGGGAGGCAGAGGCAGGAGGATCGCTGTGAGTTCGAGGCCAGCCTGGTCTACAAAGGGAGTCCAGGACAGCCAAGGATACACAGAGAAACCCTGTCTCGAAAAACCAAAAAAAAAAAAAAAAAAAAAAAAAAAAAAGAATGATTCTAGGTGCCTTTAATCCCAGCACTCAGGAGGCAGAGGCAGGAGGATCGCTGTGAGTTCGAGGCCAGCCTGGTCTACAAAGGGAGTCCAGGACAGCCAAGAGAACATAGAGAAACCCTGTCTCGAAAAAGCAAAAAAAAAAAAAAAGATTCTGGGGGCCCTGGAAAAATGGCTCAGAGGTTAAGGGTACTTGACTGTTCTTCCAGAGGACCTGAGTTCAATTCCCAGCAAACACATGGTGGCTCACAGCCATCTGTAATAAGTTCTGGTGCCCTCTTCTGGCACTAAGGTATACATGCAGATGTAGCACTGCATACATTATAAATAAAATAATTTTTAAAAAATATTTATTTATTATGTATACAGTGCCCTGCCTGCATGTACACCTGCAGGTCAGAAGAGGGCATTAGATCAGTTTATATATGGAGGCAGAGGCAGACGGATCGCTGTGAGTTCAAGGCCAGCCTCGTCTACAAATTGAGTCCAGGACAGCCAAGGCTAACACAGAGAAACCCTGTCTCAAAAAACAAAAAACAAACAAAAATCAAAATAGAATTAGCTCCCTATAGAGGGTCAGAAGACAACTTTTGGCAGTCAGTTCTCTCCTTCTACCATGTAGGTCTTTGGGGTGGTACCACTTAGGTCATCCAGCTGGATGGCAAGAGTCTTTACACAGTAAGCCATCTCCCCAGCTTTTTTATTTTTACTTTATTTACTTATTTTAAGATGGCTGGCCTGCAATTACTATTAAGACCAGGCTGGCCTCAGACTGTCAGTAATTCTCCTGCTTCTGTTTCCTGAATGCTGAGGTGACAGGTGTGGACACCTTAGGTTTGGATCAATAGTATTCAAGAGTACTAAGCTGCCTTATTTGCAGACCCCACCTCTACGCCAGAGTTCCAGAGAAAGCCACTGAGATAATGCCTAGAAGCCTGTGGCTACACCCTGTCCCTCACACCAACAGCAATTTCTGTTGACTGTAATTCCTAATAGCAAGAGTAATCATCTCATGTATCTTTTATGCCAGGAAACTGAGTGTTACATATCTATAAAATCAGCCCGCTCCCTTAGTGTGAGACCAACTATGTGATTAGCTCTGGCCAAGGCCAGTGACAAGGCAAGTGTTTCTTTATCTGCTAAAGCCAAAGCATCTGTAGCTTTCTTTCCTCTGCCAGCAAAGCATTATCGCAGTTGCTAACCCTGAGGCCTGGGCAAGAACTAAAAGGAGTAGAGCTGTCAGAGTCCTTGATGGACAAGCAGCTTTGATGATGAGCATACTTTTATTAAAACCCCCCCCATCCCATTCCAGACCATCTTTTCCCTGCGTGCCTATTCAGGGACCTCTACCTTCCTATGTCTATTTGGGGGAGGGGGACTGTGAAATTAAGGTAAAGTTTAATCGCATTTCTTTACTTACCTGTTTGTATTTGTATGTGTATGCCACAGTGTGAATGTGGAGGTCAGAGGGCAACTTGCAGGAACCATGTGGGTCTGGGAGAGTCAAAGGCAGATCTAAAGCCTTCAATGGCTATACCCACCGAGCCATCTCCACAGTCCTGGTGGTTGTGGCTGTTAACTGTTTGGCGTTAGAGTACGGAATGGTGAGCTTCTGTTGGACATTGTGTGTGTGTGTGTGTGTGTGTGTGTGTGTGTGTGTGTGTTTGTGTTAGGCCTGTGAATTTAGCCAAGCCATGGCTATACAGAGAAACCTTGTCTTAAAAACCAAAAAAAAAAAAAAATTTTAAAAGAAAGAAAGAAAGAAAGAAAAACAGGAGCCAGGCATGATGGTGCATGCCTTTAATCCCAGAACTCAGGAGGCAGAGGCAGGAAAATCACTGTGAGTTCAAGGCCAACCTGCTCTACAAAGCCAGACCAAACAACAACAACAAAAATTAACTCTTTACTGGTCTGTGCATATCTGTCGATTTATGTCAGTTTTTGCTTTTGTCTTTTGTTTTTGGTTTTTTTGTTTGTTTGTTTGTTTGTTTTGTTTTTTGAGACAGGGTCTCTCTGTGTAGCCTTGTCTGTATTGGACTCACTTTCTAGAACAGGCTGGCCTCGAACTCAGAGCGATCTGCCTGCCTCTGCCTCCCCAGTGTTAGATTTATGTCAGTGTATGTTTAATTACTAGATTGTTGTTATGTGCTTCATGTTCTGGGAAAAAGGCCAAACTTAATTCACTGACCATTTCACCCTTGACTTAGTTGCTTGTTTTGTTGGTTTTGTTTGCTTGTTTGTTTTTTGTTTTTGTTTTTGTTTTTTTTTTTTTTTTTTTTGGAGACAGGGTTTCTCTGTGTATCCTTGGCTGTCCTGGACTAACTTTGTAGACCAGGCTGGCCTCGAAATCACATTGATTCACCTGCCTCTGCCTCCTGAGTGCTGGGACTAAAGGCATGTGCCACCACTGCCTGGCTGAAATTGATTTTAGAGATTGCTTACACTGTTAAAATTTGGTTTTGTTGGGGAGGAAGGTGGTGCACCCTGACTTAAAAACAAAGCAAAGCAAAACAAAAGTATTGGTTTTGTTTTATAAAAATGGTTAATGAGGGAATGTTATAACCTGCTTAAACTCTATAACTGCTCCATTGAGAGCTACTTTAGCTCTCTGTGGCTTTTAGCAGATCAGAAGCCATTTTGCCTCCGAGTCTCCATTTTGATCATAAAGTGAAATTAATTAAGTTCATGTTCTCAGGCTCTGCCTGGCTGGGAGTTGACTAGCCTTTTACTCACAATTCAATGCTGGCTGAACATTCTGCTTGAATTAATGATTAATGTTGTACTTAAACAAAACCACAAAACCAAAACTGCAGGATGGTGGGGAACTGAACAGTCCCCAAGCCTATATCCTAGCCAATCACCTTAAAATGCTTTGTCTAGCTGCCTGGATATTATGCTCAGAACAAAATCAATTCTTCTTGTGTTTAGCTAATCAAAATGACCCTCCCCCTTGCTTCCTACCTGGTTACCTGGCTGTTATCTGGTTACAGTCTTTCTTATAAAAAGCTTGCCTTAGAAACAGACCTGCAGCACACACCTGTAATCCCAGCGCTTGAGAGGCAGAAGCAGGTGGATCACTGTGAGTTCCACGCCAGCCCGGTCTACAGTGAGTCCAAGACAGCCAGGGCTACACAAAGAAACCCTGTCATGAAAAACCAAAAAAAGAAGAAAAAAAGAAAAGAAAAGGAAAGAAAGAAAGAAAATAAACAGACATGCATCACAGGCTTCCCAGTCCACTGTGTCCCTGGATATGGTCAGTCTTAGGGTGTGGCATTCTAATAAACCATCAATATCTGTCATTGGTGCTCGATTAATTTGTGGGGCAATTCTTGTATTATAACAGCCCCAGAAAAAAAATTAAATTAATGACAACAAGGGGGCTTTAGAGATGGCTCAGAAGTTAATAAGAGCACTGCCTGTTCTTCCAGAGGTCCTGAGTTCAATTCCCAGCAACCACATGGTGGCTCACAACCATCTATAATGTGATCCGATGCCCTCTTCTGGCCTGCAGGTGTATAAGCAGGCAGAACACTGTATACATAATAATAAATAAATACATTTTTCTTAAAAACCAACCTAATAGCCAGGCAGTAGTGGCGTACACCTTTAACACAAAACAAAACCCAAAATAAATAGATAAATAAAAGCCTGTTTCAAATGCTGTCAGTGCAGAATAAGTTCCATACAGTGAGTGCATCTGTTCTTTTGAATTGCCTGCCACAGCTCTAGTGGAAGTAGATGAAAATCCTTGTGATTTCCGTTGTGACCGGCACACCACAGATTGGGAAATCCACAGGATGCTCTTCCAATTCATAACTGAAGGACACATCAAGTTTCACTTAAAGGATAGTGAAACATGCATGCATTTTATATTTCCCTCTGCTTTGTTCTTGATTCCCACCAGGGCTGGGAGCCCCTACGCCACCTCCACAGGTTGTCCCAGACCATGGACTGAACCTGCAATCAGAACAGCTGGGGCTCCTGTGGGCTTTTAATGCCAGCTTTCGTCTGCACAGTGAATTACAGGCCAGCCATGGTTACAGAGTGAGCCACTGACTCTGAAAAAGGAAGGGGAGTGGGGGTTGGGGGGGAGGGCAACTACTGTGTTTTCACTGTGTGGAAAGTGAGGAGAACAAAGGGGGAAACAGCCCACAATTCCCCCCCCCTTGGTTTTATTGAGACAGAGTTTCTCTGTGTAGCCTTGGCTGTCCTGGACTGGCTTTGTTTTGCTTTTTTTTTTTTTTATGGTTTTTTGAGACAGAGTTTCTCTGTGTAGCCTTGACTGTCCTGGACTCACTTTGTAGACTGTCCTTGAACTCACAGCGATCTGCCTGCCTCTGCCTCCCAAGTGCTGGGATTAAAGGCGTGCGCCACCGACACCACCGCCCGGCTGGAAGGCAGGAATTTTCAGGGCCCATGTGGGTCCCCAGGACCTGAAGCCGAACCTCTGAACTCCAGATAAAGGTGTGTTCAGAGGTTCACCAGCTTCAAGGCAAACCGCCAAGCTAGGAACTGCCTGGAGGGACTCTAGGTGGCAGGAAGGCCCAGATTAATTAATTACTACTAAGGCGAAGACAGTGGAAAATAGGACACACGCCAGGCAACTGCTGCAGTTTTAAAGGGAGAAGGAGGCTGCTGTGAGGTCCTCACCCTGAAACGCCAGCTCTACCGAACCTCATGTAGTCTGTGTCTACAGAGGCCATGCTCCCCAGACACCAGGGGCCTTCGGGGCTGTCCTCATCCCTGCTCCCCTCCTCCAAGGTAGTAATAGGATGGAGGGGGAGATCAAATGTGGTCACCTACAGCCCATCTCCTTCACACCCACTGGTCTAATAGTTGTAGCATCTCCCTTAAACCATCCCATTTAAAGCGCGAATACACGTTTTGTTGTGCATATACAGAACCAGGGCTACAGGGTGCTGCAGACAGATACTGATGTTGCCGGAAAGTACTCAGCCACATCTCCAGCTGGGATAGACTCTTTTCTTTGTTTTATTTCAAGACAGGGTCTCTCTGTGTGGCCTTGGCTGGCCTGGATTTGCTTTGTAGACCAGGCTGGCCTTGAACTTAACATCGATCCGCCTGACTCTTCCTCCTGAGTGCTGGGATTAAAGGCGTGCACTACCACTGCCCGGTTTATTAGATTTATTTTTAAGTGTGTGTCTGCACTCAGGTTAAGCTTGGAGGTGCCTGATCCCCAGAGAGCTAGAGTTCCAGGCAGTCGTGAGCCACCTGATACGGCAGGTAGGAACCTTACTCGGGTCCTCGGGAAGAGCAAACAGTTAAGTACTTTAACCTTTAACTATTGGGCCATCTCTCCAGCCTTACTATTTTTAGGACAGTTCCACTGTTTAGCTCTACTTGGCTTAGAATTTTGAATTTTCTATGTATATCAAGCTGGTCCCAAACTTTTTTAGGGGGTTGGGGGGATGACAGGGGCTCACTGTATACCCCTGGCTGGTCTGGAATTCACAGAGTTCTAGGCTTGCCTCTGCTGCTCAAGTAGTGGGATTAGAGTCCAGGACAGCCAAGGCTACACAGAGAAACCCTGTCTCGAAAAACCAAAAATAACAAAACAAAAAAAACCTCACCAAAACAAAAACAGTGGCTTTCAGGCTGGGTCTTGCCTTCTGTGCCTCCCCATCCCCGCCCACCCCCAAGTTCTTACTATGCAGCCTTGGCTAGATCAAGCTGGCCTCAAACTCATAAGGATCCTCCTGCCTCCTGGGTGTGGGCCAGTGCACTCAATGTACACACACACACACACATATCACCACCATTGTAGCTTTTGCTTTCCTGATTGCCCTCACCCCACCCCCACACACATATATACACCCCACATCCCAGGTAGCGACCTCCGGGACATCACCCACACACATATATGTGTGGATAGCACTTTCGTGCCACAGTGAGCATGAGATCAGAGAACAAATTGCAGGGGTCATTTCCCTCCTTCCAGCCGGTGGATCGTGAGGGATGGAACCCGGGCTTGACAGCAGCCATCACTCTGTTCTTAGGTAGCTCCATTTTACAAAGCAGCAGCGTTTGGTTCCATTTTGAATGTCAGTGAGACCCAAGCAGGGAAGTAAACACAGCGCTTCCAAAATGCACGCCCAGAGGCTGCCCTGGCCCAGGCAGTCCTTTCATTGTGTGTTCAGTTCCTGGTTCCGCAGAGGCCTGCGGAGAGGTCTGTAATGAGTCCTGACGTGAAGGCGCAGCAAGAGACCAGCAATAAAGTCTGAGGCGGCTGCTCTACAAATAGGAGCAAGAGGCCCGCGTCACCCTACGGACCTGGTGCCCCGCTAAACTGCAGGTTGAGCCTGACTCCCGCCCACAGCAGCCCCGGCACTGGGAAGCTAGCGAGCTGGGCTCAGAAGGGTGCTCCAACACCTACAAACAACAGCTGTGTTACTCCTGAGAGCGGCCCATTGTCCTTGTTCCATAAAGTCGGAGCGCCACCCCCGGTCCCTTGCATACCATCCGGGGTGCAGCAGAGAACGTCCTGAGCAGGGAGTACTGGTGGGCGCAGGAGAGGGCGGCGGGCACTCCTGGCTAGCCAGCTGGCTGGAGACAATCTAAGCTCGGTCACAACCGGCCCCTCCCAAGCCTAGACCCTCTGGGTCTGGCTTGAAGGTCTGTGTGTAAGGAGTTGCTCGGGGGATCTTCCGGAAAGGAGATTTGTGGGGGCAGGCACCTCCGCCGTCCACCACTGCTGCGCAGTAGCTGACCCTCACTCAATACCACCGTAGCCTCGACTTTCCTGAGGCTAGACCACCTCTCCCTTAAGGCGCACTATTCCACGGGCGCGCCATGGTCCCAAGGCGGGCCTCCCCCGATCCCCGGAGCTGGCCTCCTACCCCGCCCCCTCGTGGTGCTCCCAGCGGCAGCGGGTGATGCGGCCCCTTTAAATCCCGGCCGCCCCGCCCTTCGCCGTCGACTCGGCGGCGGTCCCGGATCCAGCCGGGCCGCGGCTCTTGCCGCCTTGCCCCAACCCTGCCCCGCCCCGGCCCAGCCTCTGACCGAGGCCGTCAGCGCCGCGCGCCGCGGAGGAGCATTCCGCACGGCTCCCGCTCGTCCCCATTTCCGTCCAGTCAGTAGCCACCTCTCCCGGGCCCGCAGCTCCTCCGCGCTCCGGGGCCGGGGCCCCCCGCCGCCTCCCGGCCCCCGCGCCCCGGCCCCGGTCCCCCGGGCCATGCGGCCTCGGCCCCGCCGGCGCTCGCCGCGCACCGGGGGAGATGAGGCTCCGCAATGGCACCTTCCTGACGCTGCTGCTCTTCTGCTTGTGCGCCTTCCTCTCGCTCTCCTGGTACGCGGCGCTCAGCGGCCAGAAAGGTGAGCCCCCCCGCCGCCACCCTGCCGCCGCCCGCGCAGGCCTGCCCGGGGAGCACCTGAGCCCCTCCCATCCTCACCCCACTTGTTTGCTGCTGGCAAAACGAAATTCCCAGGTCCGGCCTGGCAGATCCCCGCCTCCGTGTGGCGGTTAGGACTGGCCTCTGCCTGCGGTTATCCCATGCCAGGGGTGGGCGCTCCCACTGGCAAGTTAAGGACTTACGGAGTTCTCACGGGGGGGCCGAGACACAAGGTCAAAGAGGTAGTTGTAACCAGGTGGACCCAGAGAACCTGCGGCAGGCTCTTGGACAAGAGCAGGCACAGGGTTGTTAAGACAGGTGAGGAGATAAAGCCAAGGCATCCATTCCCCTGCCCCACTCACTGCTGTGCTCTGCAGCAGCCCCGCTCCTGGGAGTGCTGCACCCTGGGGGCCCACAGCCTCCTCCATGGCACCGAGCCCCAGGGTTCCTCTGGAGGGCCTCCTGAACAGCTCGCCTAGAAACCCTGATATGTGATCACTTTATGGGGTTTCCTTGACCCATCCCAGCTCCCTGATAACACCTCTGAAGCTTGAGCAGGTTGGCCAGTACACACTATGGCCTCCGAGCCTGGCCAGCCCTCTGGGGAGTAGAGGGGCACGGGCCCTAGGGCTGCCAGGGGTCCTCCTGACTAGGTTGAGTGGTTTGAGCTAAAGTGGGAGCTGAGGATCTCGGAGGCCATGAATCCACCCAGCCTGAACACAGGACTCTGCGAAAAGCTGCTTCCTTCCTTCCTGCCTTGTGGGCTTCCTGTCCTGTCAGGCTGAGGCCAGCTGGCCCCCTTTCTCCCTCACGCGGGGTTTCTGTCCCCCCTCCCCACCAAGGTTATAGAAAATGGGTCTGGGGATAGAGTCATGGGGTATGTTCTCCGACCACCAGGCTCCTGCTAGCCCAGCCTTGTCTAGCGCTTGTCCTGTTTTGGTGAAGGCCTGAACTGGCCTTGAGAGAATGACAAGCCAGGAACTCTGAGGAGAGGTTCCTTAGGGCCTGCCACAGAGGGAGTGTGGTGAGGGCTGAGGCTGTAGGAGGGGATGGGCTATCAGGGGAGGCTTCTCCGAAGGGTAGGGAGAGTGGCCATGAAAGGCGGGGAAGGCTGCTGTGAAGCCGCCGCGTCTGAAGAACTGGAACCAGGTTGCCCCACTGTGGGTTGGGCCGCTAGCCCCTTGTCATCTCATCGGTAGTGGTTCCTGTGTGCATCCTACAACAGTCACATGTCACCATCTGATGTCAGGAAACCTCCTAAGGGAGTAACCAGGAGACTGGCACTCTCAGGGCCTGGGGAGCAGGAGAACCAGAGAAGGGTAGGGTTCAGATGCAGAGATCTTCCTCCTGAAAGACAAGCCCAGGAGCCTGTGGGCATGGAGGGAGTAGTAGTGACCAGGCCCACCCTGCCCAGGGCCTGTCCTGTTTCCATGGGTGTCCAGCGGGGCCAGGTGTCTAGGCTGTGAACCTTTCTCATTCTTCCATGCAGACAGTTGAGTAGCAAGCTCATAGGGATGCCATGCTCACCAGTTCAGCCACTAGATTGGAACTGGTTTCCAGTTCGCAGCCGACACAGGGCTCAGGAGAGGAAGCCCAAGTGCTTAGGAGAAGAGCAGAAGAACCGGAAGCAAGGATGTAGGCAGGGGGCCAGAGAGGAAAGAGCCAGCAGGAGCAGGGGTCACCCTGGAAGCCTGGGTTAAGGATAGGAAAGAATCAGACTTGGCCAGATGTACCTAGGGTTCAGGACCAAGGTTCAAACCCAGCTGTCCAAGCAGGCAGACCCGCAGGGAGCAAGCTGTAGCTTCAGCCACACAGCTGCTGAGCTTGCACTTGAAGGGGAGACAGATCCATACAGCCCTCCTCAGTGTCCAGGGCCACCCTCCGCCACTGGGCTGGATATCAGTGATGGACAGTTCCTCTAGAGTTCTTGGAGGCTGTAAGATCTGGAGGCCAAGTAGACACCTGCCTCTCTCCGCCTTTACCTCCTACCCTCTTGTAGGTCCATAGCAGACCTCTGGCGGGGCCTGGCAACTCCCTAAGGCCCAGAATCTATTCTCCCTCCCTAAATACAATGAACAAAGTTTAGTACCCCAGCTTGGCTCTGAAATCTGTTTTTTCTGCCAAGAGGGAGCCAGGTGGAATATTGCAGTTTGTGGGCCTCAGGGCATGTTAATTGCCTGCTTACAGGGCATCCCAGTTCCCATAACCACTTTAGTCTATTATGGTGTGGCCACTGCTGCATTCCTTCCCTGAGGCCAGCTCCAACCTGCTTCCCTGGGATTAGAGGGTGTGGATAGAAGCCAAAGTCCTCTGCCTCCCAGGAAGGCCTATCCCAACCTGCTCAACACATCCAACACACCCACAGAGATCAAAGAGTCCCCAAGGCCTTATCAATGACCATCCTTACTCTCCAGCCCAGCAGACATGTGGGGTGCCAGGATGGCCTAGCAAAGTCCCCTGCTTTAAGAACAACCCATTACCAGGTGGTGGTGGCCAGCACTTGGGAGGCAGAGGCAGAGGCAGAAGTAGATCTCCCAGTTCAAGGCCAGCCTGGTCTAACAAAGTGAGTTCCAGGATAGTCAGGGCAACATGGAGAAACCCTGTCTCAAAAAACCAGGAAAAAAAAAAAAAAAGAAAGAAAGAAAACAACCCATAGGGATATAATCACACAGCTTAAGTTTCTGGATTTGAAGGGTACAACGGCAGAGCCCCTACCCACACCCACACGCATTCCCCATCAGAGGTCTGAGAACCAGACCAATAGGGAGCAACAGCAGGCCGAACAGGGTCAGAACACTATGGTGGGCTGCTAAGTGAAAGGGCCTATGGGGTTCTGAGGAATGGCAGCTGGCTTGGTGTGTGGGCAGCAGCCAGGCCTAGGAACCCAAGGGGCCCATTACCTGCTGGTAAACAGACAGCAGCACAGGCCTTAGGAAGAAGGGAGGCTGGGCCAGGGATCCAGCTGTGCCCAGGCCTGGATGATCAGGATGATTCAGAGAAGTGCCACCCACCATAACCTACCTGAGGCAGTCTAATGCAGGCTCAGCTTCCTCCCAGAGCAGAGTAAGTCTGCTGGAAACAGGCAGACCAGGGAGTCTGAGCAGGGTGACTTCCCCGTGCCCTCTCATGGCTCTGCCACAACGCTGCTTGGGATGCTGCCAGTGGCCCAGGCTGCCCCTTAGCTTCACTGTGAGGGGAGGGCAGGGACTTTTCAGGCAGGCTAAGGGGCAGGCACCTGGCTGTCTAGGCAGCTGTGAACTACCTCCCTGGCTGGGTCTGACAGCCTGGGCACTTCTAGCCTTCCACCCTGGGTGGCTGCTGGTATAGCCCAGTGCTTGGAGGGTGAGCTTGGGGGTGGGCTCTCAGTATTCAAGGGGTCAGGTTTCCAGGGTAACCTGGCCCCTGAGCTGAGCTCTGAGTCTCACAGATCCTGAAACCGGACTCCTCCTCCTTCTTCCCGGGGGCGGGGAGACAGGTGTCCCTAAGCCTGGGTGTGGGCCTGGGACCTTAGCCCTGGATAAGACAGGGTGTAAGATATGGGGCGGGAGTGCTCCTCAGGTAAGGATGCCTCAACAGAGCCCATCTGGCTCCTCCATCTCCAGACCTCTCTCCTTTTCCCTCTGCACTCCTTGCCTGTGACTTAAGCAGCACTCAGAGCTCTGCCTTAGTCGCTCCCAGGAGGAAGTGTGTCCTGAAGGGACTCAACTTGCCTTAAGCCTCACCTTTGGTTTACAGGGCTCTAGGAGCAACTCCCCCCTCTCCCCCACCCCCCCATACCCCACAAGGCCTTCTGAGGGTGTTTCCTAAACCAAGGATTTGGTGCCTGGGGGATGGGATGAGAGTTAGAAAGGCTTTCTTAGACTTAGAGACAAGGCCTTGAAGGCTGGGCCAGATGGTGTGGGATTCAGGCAGAAGAAACAGCTTGTGCAGAAGCTAGCCACTTGATAAAGCAGGGTGCGGTGTATGTAATAGCAAATATGGAAGGCAGAACCCAATCAGCCAAAGGCCTTGAGTGCTGGGGCTGGCAGGAGCTGCTGGCCCCTAGCCACCAAAATGCGGTTTTCCCTCTTGCTGTTGACCCCTGCCAGGCCAGTGGCACCAGGTGCTTCTCATCCTGGGGACTTGTCTCCACCCTCAGGCGGCTCGACTCAGGGTCCCAAGTATCCCCACAGTGCTCACATCTGGGCCCTACTGCTGTCAGCTCTGGGGTTGTATAGCTGAAGTTCTGACAGTTCTCGTTGGGGTGGCATGCACAGGTCTTTTGAGGTTGGGGTGTCTGCTGTGGCCTGGTTGAGCAACCCCTGGGCTAGTCAGTTTCTTCTCTTGATCTGAGCATGGGGGGGGGGGGGTGGACTGGGCTGGGGAGGGTGTGATGGGGGAAAAACCCAGCGAATGAGCAATTACTGACAACCGTGATGGAGGAGCGCCCTCCCCCTCCACCCCCATCCTGCAGGGACACATAGTCACAGGTCCTGCGCCCAAAGTCATTTATTTACTGTTGTTGTTGTTGTTGTTTTTTTGAGACAGGGTGTGTCTGTGTGTGTGTGTGTGTATGTAATAGCCCTGGCTGGCCTGGACTCTTCTTTATAGACCAGGCTCGCTTCGAACTCACAGTGATCTGCCTGCCTCTGCCTCCCAAGTGCAGGGACACTAAAGGTCCTGCCACCACTACCTGGCAGAATGCTACTCTTTATGGTGGGGAGGGGGTGGGTGCGTGGGTGGGTGTGGGTTTTTAAACCCCAGGCTGAGCGTCAGTGTAGCTTCACATGAACTGGTATATGCCCCAAGATAGCTGGGTGTGGCAGGCATCATCCCCTTTCAGGTGTGCTGTTGCACAGACAGGTGTTCAGTGATGACATGCTGTGTGGGACTGGGTCTTCAGGAAGCTGTTTCCTGGTGTTAGCCTGTGTGTGTCACCTCCCTACTCCCCTCCCCACCAGGTGACGTGGTGGACATTTACCAGCGCGAGTTTTTGGCGCTGCGAGACCGTTTGCACGCGGCCGAGCAGGAGAGCCTCAAGCGCTCCAAGGAGCTAAACCTGGTGCTGGAAGAGATCAAGAGGGCGGTGTCTGAGAGGCAGGCGCTGCGGGAAGGAGAGGGCAATCGCACTTGGGGCCGCCTAACAGGTGAGCTGGATGGGGGTGGATCGAGGTCTGCAGAGCTGGGCAGCTTTCAGGCCCAGCAAAATCTGACCCGTCCCTTTCCCAACCACCCAGAGGATCCGCGACTGAAGCCGTGGAACGTCTCGCACAGGCACGTGCTTCATCTGCCCACCGTCTTCCACCATCTGCCGCACCTGCTGGCCAAGGAGAGCAGCCTGCAGCCCGCAGTGCGAGTGGGCCAGGGCCGCACCGGAGGTATGGGCGTGGCCCGGGAGGGGCGAGAGGCGGGCAGAGAGGTTGTCCCCTGGAGCCCTGTCCAGTGTCACCCCTCCGCGCCCCTGCAGTGTCCGTGGTGATGGGCATTCCGAGCGTGCGGCGCGAGGTGCACTCGTACCTGACGGACACGTTGCACTCGCTCATCTCGGAGCTGAGCCCACAGGAGAAGGAAGACTCAGTGATCGTGGTGCTGATCGCCGAGGCGAGTGGTCCAGGGCAGACCCACAGTAACAATTCAAAACAAAACAATCCCCCGGGGGACCAGAACGACCTGGGGCAGGGGGAGGTGGGGTGGCAGAGGGTGGGGGGGATGGGCGATGTGGGGCAGGTTTGCGGGACAGGACGGACAACAGTCAGAATTGTAGACCTAAGTTTCACTCAGTAGTAGATGAAGACAAAAAGTTAAAAAGAAAGATGCATCTTTGCGCCCCCTTGTGGAGAAACTGGTTATCTGGTTCCCTTCACCCTACTGGCCAGTCTCTCAAAAAGGCTGCTTACTGAGGTTAATCGTGACCACAGCCAGCCCCAGCCCCCATCTGTCTTGGCACACAGGACAGGAAGTTGTCATGCTGTACGTGGGGGGGGGGCGGGGGAATATCTGAAGCTCGCAGTCCTGCCCCTCCCTCTCCCAGACCATTTGGGGGTGGTAGCTAAGCTAAGTGTACTTGGTCTTCCCACAGACCGATCCACAGTACACATCGGCAGTGACAGAGAACATCAAGGCCTTGTGAGTGTGGGCAACCAGGAAAGGTTGCTGGAGGGCGGTACCTGCCTCCCTTAAGTTGGTGGTCTGCCTTGTGTTGGGGGAGGGCCTGTGTGTGGCCCTTGGCCTTTCCGGAGCTCCAGTGCCTCTGTAGGCTAGTGGAGGAGGGCCATCTGCTTGGAGAGCCCTTAGAGGCAGGTGTGGATGGATCCTACCATTCTTTTGCCCCTAGAGGCTACACTGCATCTCCCCCGCCCGCACGTAGGTTCCCCACAGAGATCCATTCCGGGCTCCTGGAAGTCATCTCCCCTTCCCCTCACTTCTACCCGGACTTCTCCCGCCTTCGAGAGTCCTTTGGAGACCCCAAGGAGAGAGTCAGGTATTTAACACTCAGTGCCCCCAACAGTCTGTTGGTGCTAGGTCACCAACCATCACCGTCTCCTTGGAGGACCCCATCTGATGGGTATGGGGTGGGGAGTGGGCAGGGTGGGTCCTACCCACCTCAGTGGCTTCGCTGTGGTAGTCCACCAGAGGTGGAGTTGTCTCTGCCTCTCAGGCTACCTGCCCCTGGCCCATAGGTGGAGGACCAAACAGAACCTCGATTACTGCTTCCTAATGATGTATGCTCAGTCCAAAGGCATCTACTACGTGCAGGTCAGCCTGATGCTTCTCTCCTGCCCACCTTGACCCCCGCTGGACCTGAGTGTCTGGCCTTGTCCGGCTTCTCACCCTATCCTGCACACGGTCACACCTGGGTGAGGGACCCACTTCTGCCCTCCACCAATCCTGAGTCCTCGCCCCCTTCTGCTCCTCTCTGTGCAGCTGGAGGATGACATCATAGCCAAGCCCAACTACTTGAGCACGATGAAGAACTTTGCCCTCCAGCAGCCCTCCGAGGACTGGATGATCCTAGAGTTCTCTCAGCTGGGCTTTATTGGTAGGCCGCCCCTGTAGTGCCCCCACTAGCCAGAGGACAGCCCGGAAGTCCCACCTGTGCCCTTCCGTCTCCCATCTCTCAGCCCCAGTACCGTGCTAGTGAGCCTCGCTGGAAGTATCTTCTGTATGCGGCCATCCCAGGGTCTCCAGACCTGCCCTGTTTTCTTGGGTCCACACGCAGTATTTTCCCGCTCAGAGCTCTTTTCCCTGACTCCTACCCTCAGGGAAGATGTTCAAGTCGCTGGATCTGAGCCTGATTGTGGAATTCATCCTGATGTTCTACCGGGACAAGCCCATCGACTGGCTCCTGGACCACATCCTGTGGGTGAAAGTCTGCAACCCTGAGAAGGATGCGGTGAGCAGGGGAGGCTTGGAACCAACACAGGGAAAAGGTGGGCCCTCAGCTGCCAGCGCACACCGCGCTCCTGGCCATGCCTCCATGTCAAGGAGAGGACACTGCTGGCTGAGGAAATCCCCTGGTTATCCCAAGGAAAGGCCCCATCCTTAGAGTCTGGGCCAAGCTGAACCCTAATTAAGGCACCAGTCTGTCCACAGAAACACTGCGATCGGCAGAAGGCCAACCTCCGGATCCGGTTCAAGCCGTCCCTCTTCCAGCACGTGGGCACGCACTCCTCGCTGGCCGGCAAGATCCAAAAACTGAAGGTGGGCTGTGCCTTCCTCGGAGTTTGGACAGAGGGCGGTGGGAGGCAGGCAGGACTGGAGGGTGGCCCTCACACCTGCTGTGTCCCTCCCTAGGATAAAGACTTCGGGAAGCACGCTCTACGGAAGGAGCACGTGAACCCGCCAGCGGAGGTGAGCACAAGCCTCAAGACGTACCAGCATTTCACCCTGGAGAAGGCCTACCTGCGCGAGGATTTCTTCTGGGCCTTCACACCCGCCGCGGGAGACTTCATCCGCTTCCGCTTCTTCCAGCCACTGCGCCTGGAGCGGTCAGTGATCCCTGGGGGAAGGGGACAGGGTGGATAGCAGTTAGAGGCCTCGGCATATACTTCTGGGTCTTTAGGTACCCTGCCTATAGTCTCTCTCGACCCCACCATGCCTCAGTTTCCTTATTGAAAAGCACTACCTTGTAAGAACTATGGCAGGCAGATCTTTAGGTACTCGGGTGACACCCATCACCACAGTCTCAGGCCACGGCCCCAGCTGCCTTGCACAGCCCATGGCTGTCCAAAATGGTGCTCGGCCTCCCCCAGCACCTGGAGACCCACCTAGTATTATTACTGGCCCAGGCATGGCCCTCTTGCTCCTGGGCCTGGGCAGTGTGCCCGGGTAGTACCTCACCTTTACCACAGCTCACCGGCCTGCTTGGCACCTGTAGGTTCTTCTTCCGAAGCGGGAACATTGAGCACCCAGAAGACAAGCTCTTCAACACTTCTGTGGAGGTGCTGCCCTTTGATGTGAGTATGGTGGGTATAGGTGGGAGCTGAGGGTGCCCCCTTCTGGCCAGCCGCTCCAACCCTGTTGCTTTGCCCTCAGAATCCCCAGTCAGAGAAGGAGGCGCTTCAGGAGGGCCGCTCAGCCACTCTCCGGTACCCCCGGAGCCCTGATGGCTACCTCCAGATTGGTGAGTAGGGCAGGGCCTGCGTGGGCTGGGCTTTGCGGTGTGGCTTTTGTGTTTACCCCTAGGTACTGCGATCCCACAGGCTCCTTCTACAAGGGCGTAGCCGAAGGAGAAGTGGATCCTGCCTTTGGCCCCCTAGAAGCACTGCGCCTCTCCATCCAAACGGACTCCCCGGTGTGGGTCATTTTGAGTGAGGTGAGATCAGCTGGGTGCAGGGATGGGACTAACCAGCTAGACCTTAAGAGGCCCTAAAGAGAGCCGGGCGTGGTGGCGCACACCTTTAATCCCAGCACTCAGGAGGCAGAGGCAGGCGGATCACTGTGAGTTCGAGGCCAGCCTGCTCTACAAAGTGAGTCCAGGATGGCCAAGGCTACACAGAGAAACCCTGTCTCGAAAAACCAAAAAAAAAAAAAAAAAAAAAAAAAGCCCCAAAGGCCCTTGCTCATCGCAAGCCTGACTCTTCCAGATCTTTCTGAAAAAGGCCGACTAAGCGGAAGGCTTCCAAGGGTGCTCTGTGGCCGACTCTGGAGCCTACAGTTCCGAGGATGTTGCTGCCTCTGCTGCTGCTGCTGCTGCTGCCGCCGCCAGCCCAGAGGACCAGGCATATCCACCCCACGTGGAGGGTTCTGCCTGGCAGGCAGCTCGGGCTGGCCTGGGGTCCACCGCTGGCCCGGAGGCCCCAGAAGCTGGTGCTGCCCCTGCCCGCCGGGCCGCGGGAGAGGCAGGCGGCTCCCACACTGTGCCTGAGGGCTGGCCTGCTGCCGCCCAAAAAGAACTGAACCGAACTGTTTGCCCCTGGCCGGACGTCTTCAGCCAGGCCGTTAGAAGAGCTTTTTCTTAGGGTGCCCGCTGTGTGCGGCGCAAACACTGGAATGCATACACTACTTTATGTGCTGTGTTTTTTATTCTTGGATACATTTGATTTTTTCACGTAAGTTCGCATATACTTCTATAAGAGCGTGACTTGTAATAAAGGGTTAATGAAGTATGTGCCTCATAGGTGAATGTTCCCAGTTCTGGCCAGGCATTTTAATGTCTGCTTGGCCTATCCTCATGCGTTCCCAAAACTTGCTGGTGGTGGGCATGTGGGGTATATGTGGCACACCTGTGCTGTGAGACCCTCATCCAATACTGGCTGGCTACTTGGCCACTGTCATGCCAAGAACTGATTCCCAGACCCCCTTTACCATGTCAACTGTCGCATACCAACACAACCTCATCCCCACTTAGCTGGAAGATCTTAGCCAGTAACTGGGGTTCCTTGCTCCTAAGCCTTGTGCCTGTCTACCCACATGTCACCTTAGGCTGGCATCATATTACTCACCCCATCTATTGCACAGACCTCAGTGCCTCAGGGGGGAAGAGTTGGCCAACCTCTTTGTACTGGGGTTACAACATGAACCACAACACCTGGCTCATGCTGTGGTTATCTCTAAAATAAATGCACCATTTCCACCTACCGCAGGGTCTTTCACACATCGATTGAGAGGCATGTCCCCTTGTCAGGTTAAAAGTCATTTAGAGCCTTTTTTTTTTTTTTTTTTTTTTTTTGTCAGTAGGCCTACCCAACGAAGCCTGGCCCCCTTCAAGCACCCTGAGTCCACTTGAGAGTACCTATCACTGACCACATTTCTGGTCATGCTCACTGCTTTGTGGGCCTCTGCAGGGGTGTCCTGAACACCTACCTACACTGACTTCATGTTGGGGAGCTAGTACTGATCTAAAATGGACCCATTTCTCACTCAGGGAAAGACCAACTGGTTCTAGTTGTGAAGTTGGGGTTGTGGTGGGTGGGTTCGGGCATACAAGAAAGAATACCACAGCTGAGGCTCAGGCTGAAAGGAAGGTGAGCCCCAAGCGCAGAAAGGTGGGTGGAAGGTTCTATCGCTGGAAATAAATGTCAAGACAGAGGTAGACAAGGTGCTGTCTAGAGGAAGAGTGCTGGGAGAGGAGGATGAATCCAATCCTGCCCACACCACCCCCACCTCCGCCTCCCAAAGCCAGGCTACAGCTTTCCAGCCCGGGGGCCCTCCAGGCGTCGCAGTCTGCGGTAAGCGACCCTCTCAGACCCAGAGAATGCATAAAGGACCGTCGTGGGAACTTTAATTAGAAACTGGGATTCGGAGGTGGACACCCCAGCATATTGCTCTAAGGTCTTCTCCAGCTCCTCTGATGCCTTCAGGCCATCGGCAGGAGCACCTGGAGACGTCGGAAGAGCGCATCCCGTAGCGTGCCTGGGAGGAAGTGTAGCAGCAAGCCCAGCGTAGCCATCGCCACCAGCAGCCAGAGCGCGCGCGCGCTCGCGTACAGAGGAGCCAGCCTGTGGGCGGCACTCAGCGGGAGCGAAGCCAAGGCCCCGCCCCCTCCGCGCCAGGACTGCCTCCAGGCCTAGGCCCCTCCCTACAGACAAGGCTCCGCCCCCTCCGCCCTAGGACTGCCTCCAGGCCTAAGCCCGCCCTACCGACACAGGCCCCGCCCCCTCCGCACCAGAACTGCCTCCAGGCCTAGGTCCCGCCCCCTCCGCCCTAGGACTGCCTCCAGGCCTAGGCCCCGCCCCCGCCGGGGTAGTCCAGCTCACTAGGGCTGGTTCCACCCACCCACCGTGCCCGAAGGCAATCTCTTTCCACTGGTCCCCACCGGCCGATTGCCGCCTCCCACCGTTGAGTGGCGTCTGGGAGCAACCCTCCCCAGCAGCGCTTTCCCGGAAGTCCGTCCCGAGTTACCTGAGCTGTGCCGAGCGCGCGTAACCTTGGAAGTAGCGGAAGCGCGCGAACAGGTAGAACAGTCCACACACCGCTGCGGCGCCTGCGAGGGCCGAGGAGGTGCGGTGAGCAAGCGCTCCAGCCACCCGGGGGACCAACCCCGGATCGCGCCTCCCGCGCTGTCCCGCACCTTCGTGGAAGAAGATGCCGGCGACCCAGAGCACGGCGAGGAACAGCGGGAAGTACTCGCTGCAGTTTACCCTGCGTGGGGCAGGCTTGGTGAGCGTGCAGACCGGCTGGGCTGACACCCGAACCCGCCCGGACCCGCCGCGCTCACTGGGCTCGGAAGACGCGCTCGAACTCGGGAGGGCCAGAGGTGAGCGGCGGCGACACGTGGAAAGCCCTTCTCGCAGAGATCACCTGCAGGGAGAAGTAGGCTGCGGCCGTGGGGATGTGGGAGTCAGGTGTGGCGCCCGAAGCCCTGGGATGAGGACGGGGTTCACCCCGTCCCCTTCTCTCTGTCTCTCCCTGAGTGACTCCCTCCCAACTCCTTCCCACCTGCCCCATCAGTGATGCTCAATGGAGACGCCCAGTGGGCCTGAGGCTTTTTGCCTCGGGTGATGCGGGCCTGAAACACCTGTCGGTGGGAGGAGCTCCTGAGCTATTTGACTTGTAAATACCCACTTCCCTTTCTGCAGGTCTGGACCCCAGTCTTTTAGCCTGAGTAGGCGTGTCCTGGGACAAAAGTGGCTATATTCCTTACGGAACAAGGAAGTACACTCGCTGTAGCTAAGGGACCCTGGTTTCCCACCTATAGAGTCGCCCAGAAGGGACCCTGCCTCAGGCCAGGGTCACACAAGCTTGAGTCTCAGTACCATCCAAACAACGGCATAAACTTCTCAGCTTCTCTGAAAAGACATCATAGACTCAGCCCTAACTCTGGCAGATACCCTGCTCCAGATGCCTGTAGTAGCCTGAACTCTCCCAACCTAAGCCCAAAGCTGCCCTCCTAGCCCTCATACCCCCAAGCAGACACCAGCCCCCGCCGCAAGGCAGGCACCTGACATGCTTTCCTCAGTGGCTCCTCGGCAATCTTTACCATCCTTCAGCTGGTCCTCCCTCTAGACCTTGACCCGTGTACGCTTTCCACTGCTCACCTTCAGAAACCCCATTGAGGCTTCTTTCCCACTGCAGGCAAGTGTGGGCTCCTCAGCTGGGACTTAGGCCCTTGTACACCCAAAGACTCCAGTAGCTCTTGAAGACCTGCGCTGGAAGCTGCCTGTCCTTCACCTGGACCTAGGCCTGCCGGCACCCCTATTCCCCACCCCTAGACCCTGAAAGACACAGAGCAGGCCGCCTGGGTATAAGATCCACCCACCTCCCGGACAGGAGCCAGCCCACCTTGCAACAGAACTCCCAAGAGAGTGACTGTAGCCAGAAGAGCCACGTCGTCCTTCATGGTGCCAGCCACAGGCAGAGGTAGCCGCAGGGTTCTTATCAGCCCAGTGTGCTACTCAGCTGCTGTCCCAGGACAGGAAGAGCCTCGGTACTCCCCACCCCTTCTCAGTAGAGAGGCGGGGAGGGGTGAGGGCATGACTGTATCCACAGAGGCATGGAGCCTGGCCAGGAAGGTAGAAACCAGGGCAGTGGACAGCTTGGCCACTTCCCTCCAGCCGTTCTTGGCCTTGCGTGTGTAGTCCTGTGATGGCAGAGTCCACACTGCTCACCCAGGCCCCATCGTCTCACTCAGGCCCACACCCTCGGGAGGTTTCCCACTGGCCTTTCAGACTTCCCCTTCATCCTGCCTTCGGTTTTAGGCTCTGTGCTCCTGGACTCCCAACCCGGACTTACCCTAGCCCCACAGTTGCTTAATTTGTATCCGTGTCCCCTGTAATGTATAGGGTTAACATATCCTTCCCAACTCCCTATTGCTTCAGAATGCTGTCCCGCTGTCTCCAGTCACAGTGGACCTACTGGTGTCTTCTGCTCCTTGTAGGCATCCTGAGGCCCACCACCCGTACATCCTCACAGACACAGCCTCATGAATAACATCTTCCATCCTTGGGCTGTGGGAGAGTGTTTGTAGCTAGGGCTAGGCCCGTTTATTTGTCCAGCATTCCATTTAGCTTCAGGCAGTGATCTTTCCCTTCCTCAGCTCAGACCTTCCCACGCCAGACAGAGCGGGCACAAGCTACTCGCCCCCCACCCCCACCCCTGTGCTCCCGACCCCCGCCAAGTTTGTGGTATATACACATGTGCCAAGGCTGAGGGAAGAAAGAGAGACCCACTTCTGGAAACCTCATTAGCACTTTGGGAAAGGAAGCTCAGATTAGGGAAGCCGAAGGCTCATGTTGTTGAGTCCCCCCGGGGGCCACCTTGTCTGATATGCGCCCCTGGACTGTTCTGTCTTGCGAAATAGTCACTTCTCTTTTCTGATGAAGTTGGTTTGAGGTGAATCTGGTCGGCAGTGGCCCAACCCAGCTTGGAATGACAGGAGCTGTGGAGCCGCACATGAAGGACCCAAACTAGCACAGCATAGGAGATCTGAGGACTCCCAGCTGGGGCTCTCCAGGGTCCTCGAGGACAGAGCTGGGTCTTCTGCTGGTCCTTGCTTTGATGCTCAGTGACAGAGGTGTTTGGGGCAAAATGAACTGTGTATCCTTATGGTCTGCCTAACCCTTCTGCCTCCTTCCTCCCTGAAGCTGCCGGGACTGCAGGCTCCTGATCTGTACCCCCTCCAGTATCACCTGGAAGTCCCTAAAGTTTGGAACCCAGACATTGGCATGCATCTGGCAGGCTGTGTTCCTATAGGCCCATGTGAATGGTGCGTGTGCCTGTCTGCGTGGCCCATCAGCAAATGAACCCGTCCATGTGTCTCTGCTTGTGAGTGCGGGTGCTCACGGCTGCAGGCTACAAGCTTGGCCCTGCTTGTATTTCTTCTGAGGCCCACATGTCCTCCCATCAGTGTTCATTCTCTCTGGCCTGGCAACAGGAAACAGAGGCTCGACATCAGCAACTTCTCAGGAAGTCTCTGGGCGGATGTTCAGGGCAGAGGCAAGGGTTACCAGCCTCTGACCCCCCTCCTACATCCTTTGATTCTTCTTGATTCTTCTTCTTTGTACTCCGAGTTTGCCCAGCTTCGGAGGGCTCTCTTGGGCATGCCCACCCTCCGCCACTCAAGTGCTATTTTTTGTTGTTGTTGTTGTTGTTGTTTTTGGAGACAGGGTCTCTCAGCCAGTATCCTTGGCTGTCCTGGACTCAATCTGTAGACCAGGCTGGCCTCGAACTCACATTGATCCACCTGCCTCTGCCTTTCGAGTGCTGGGATTAAAGGCGTGCGCCATCACGTGTGGATTTTTTCATCATCTTGACACTGTTTAGTGTCTTTGTAATCAATATTGTATATTTGGTATGGGGGCAGGAGGCAAGGTTTCATGTTCTTATGTAGCCTAGGCTAGCCCCCAAACTCACAATGTACTTAGCTGATATGACTTAACTCCTGACCTTCCTGCTTCTACCTCCCACCTAGTGGTTGGGATTACAGGCATTTGGTACCATGCCTGGCTGGTTTTTTGTTTTGTTTTTAAAGGTTAAACTAACTTTCCTTTCTTGCTATAATTGCTATTTGGTCATGGTATATAATTATTTTATATATGTGCAGACTCCATTTATTAGTCTTTGTTGAAAAATGTGAACATTTTAATTTAAATCTTTAGGAAAAAAATATTTTTAAAAGATCTTTATTTATTGTGTATACAGTGCTCTGCCTACATGTACACCTGCAGGCCAGAAGAGGGCATCAAATCACGTTATAGATAGTTGTGAGCCACCATGTGGTTGCTGGGAATTGAACTCAGGACCTCTGGAAGAGCAGTCAGTGCTCTTAACCTCTGAGCTGTCTCTCCAGCCCCTAAAAAATATTTTTATGTCATCATCATTAAAATAAAGCCAATATTGAATTGGTCATGTACACCTATGATCCTGGCACTTGGTGGGGCAGAGGCAGCAAGACCACAAATTCAAAACCTGCAACTTAGTGAGACCCTGTTTCAAAATAAGAAATAAGAGGACTGGAGGTGGGGCTCAGAGTCGGGACTGCCTGCAGGGTGTGGACGGAGGCTTGCCACCCGGGTGGAAGGATCTCAGTTATAGCTGAATCCTTTCGTGTCCCTCTTAAAAGGTGATGCCAAACAAACCAACTCCACTGTTTTGCCATCTGTGATGACGTCACATGTCTAGACGTGGCGTTCACAGTTGACAAGCTCTGAAGGAAGTCTCTCACGATGGGACCCTGGGATTCCAGTCCATGTGGCCTTGGAAACAAACTTCCCTTTCTGACCCTCAGCTGCTTCTACAAAACCTATTTTTGGGAGTGTGTACTGTTGTTATAGCAATACTTTGTCTTCATTATTCTGACCCAATCTACGTGTGTTCGTTTGTTTGTGTGTCCCCGCTACCATGTTTTATTTATTTATTTATTTATTTATTTATTTATTTATTTATTTATTTATTTATTTTTGTAATCAAGGGTGACTTTGAACTTTTGGTCTTTTTAAAAAAAAAAATATTAGCCGGGCGTGGTGGCGCATGCCTTTAATCCTAGCACTTGGGAGGCAGAGGCAGGCGGATCGCTGTGGGTTCGAGGCCAGCCTGGACTACAAAGTGAGTCCAGGACAGTCAAGGCTACACAGAGAAACCCTGTCTTGGAAAAAAAAAAAACCCCAAAAAAAAAAAAAAAAAAAAAAATATTTATTTATTTTCATGTTATGTGCATTGGTGTTTTGACTGCCTGTATGCCTGTGTGAGGGTGTCAGATTCCTGGGAACAGGAGTTATAGACAGTGAGCTGCCATGTGGCTGCTGGGAATTGAACCAGGGTCCTCTGGAAGAGCAGTCAGTGCTCTTAACCACTGAGTCATCATCTCTCCAGCCCGAACTTTTGGTTTTTAATTAATTAATTAATTTATTTATTTATTGGCGTATCAGCTGTTCCCACTGTGCCTGGCTTCTATCTGATGCCAGGGATTGAACCCAGAGCTTCATGCAAGTATGCCACCGCGTGAGCTGCACCTCTAGCCCACTCTGTACCATTTCCTCATAATGAGTCACAACCTGAGTTGAGCACCCTTCCCACAAGCCTCCCCGATGCAGGCAGAACCCCACTTTGATTCCTTGACTTACAGACTGAGAGGTATCAGAGTAAGACAGTCAAATAGAATCTGATCTGCTATTCACTATGGAGAGTTTGTCATCCCTGGGTATCCATCAGGGCCTGCTGGTCCTAGGAACCCCTTGGATGCTAAAATCTGTAAACATAAGTTTTGTATAACACGGGCTAGTGTTTATATGTAAGCTATACACACCCTTCTATGGGCTTTAACGATGTCTAGATGGTATGTGTGTGTGTGTGTATATATTTTTTGTTTGTTTGTTTGTTTGTTTCCTGAGACAGGGCTTCTCTGTGCAGCCTTGGCTGTACTGGACTTGCTTTGTAGACCGGGCTGGCCTTAGGCTCACAGAGATCCACCTGCCTCTGCCTCCCCAGTGCTAGGTTGGCTTATAATTCTTTTTTTTTTTTTTTTTTTTTTTTTTTTTAATTTTAAAATTTATTTATTTATTATTTATACAGTATTCTGCCCACATGTGTGCCTGAAGGCCAGAAGAGGGCACTAGTTCTCATTATAGATGGTTGTGAGCCACCATGTGGTCTCTGGGAATTGAACTCAGGACCTCTGGAAGAGCAGACAGTGCTCTTATCTGCTGAGCCATCTCTCCAGCCCTCGCTTATAATTATTAATATGACATGAGCATTGTGTAAATACTTTTATGGTTTGGGGAAATAATGCCCATGGAAGGGCTTTGTATGTGCCCTGCAAGTGTTTGTTTTCTGAATAGCTGTCTTTCAAGGTTGGTTGTATCCTCACATGTGGGCCTTGTATGTACAGAAAGTGTCTTCTTAGTTTCAAAAATCATATTGTGATCTGGGTGTTGGTGAAGGCAAAAGGATCATGGGTATAAGGCCAGCCTGGGCTGCATGGTGAGACTTTGTAAGTGGTTGGGTATAAGGCTAGCCTCGGCTGCATGGTTAGAATTTGTAAGTGGCACACACAAGGTCCTGATTTTGATCTTCAGCACTATAAGAAAACAAAACAAAACAGAAACTCCAGAACGTTATGGTAACCAGGAAGGAAGACTTAGAAGCCCCCTTGAAGGATGCAGAGGATGGGTGGTTCCCATGGTGACATCAGTTCTTTCACCATCTGGCCGCTGTAAGAAGCAAGGGGGCCCTTACTAGCAGTACGTTCCTGCAGACTCAGCCAAGTGGGTGCTGGCTGCCAGCTGCTGGGCTCTGTGGTCACAGAGTGTGATGCTCAGATACTCACGGGTCCCGCCTCCTCATCCGCAACCGCCCCTGCCCTCAGCGCAGCTGCCTGTGGAATGAGGGACCTTCCTTCCACACAGACAGTTTTGCGTGACAACTGTTCATGTTAGGTGGCTGCTCCTCTTGTGGTTGGTTGGTTGGTTGAAGAGTGAGTCTATCCCAGGCTGACCTTGAAATTTCTCTGTAGCTGAGGATGGCCTTGAGTTTCTGGTTCTTCTGTCCTTTGGACAATGGTCACACCCTGATTTCCACAAACACTTGGCATGCGCACTCCCAACTGAGTGACACCCTATCCTGCAAACCCTGTTTTGTTTGTTTGGCTGTGGGTTTTTGAGGCAGGGTGTATCTGTACAGCCCTGTACTGCCCTGGATCTCTATATACGACTAGGCTGGCCTCCAACTTGTGACAATCCTCCTGCATCTGAGAGCTGGATTACAAATGTGAGCCATCACACATGGCTCAGGGGGAAACACGCTCTGTAGGATCTACTTGGGCCATTACGTTGACAACATCATGTTAACTAACATGTTGGGCAAGTAATGCTGCAGCCACTGGAGGCTGGATAAGACCAAACACTGCAGCGGGTGAGGAACCCTGCACACAGCTGGGGTCTCAGGGTTGCTCTCTCAGGGAGGTCTACCATCTGGTAGTGTCAGGGGCCCCCTTAAAAGAAATGTAAGTTATTGGGATTTTTAACCATTTATCACTGAAAGTGGGTAATAAGATTTGGCCTACAGAGTTCCAGAACAGCCAAGGATACACAGAGGAACCCTCTCCCAAAAAAGAAAAACAAAGCCCGGCGTGGTGGCACACGCCTTTAATCCTAGCACTTGGGAGGCAGAGGCAGGCGGATCGCTGTGAGTTCGAGGCCAGCCTGGTCAACAAAGCGAGTCCAGGATAGTCAAGGCTACACAGAGAAAGCCTGTCTAAGAAAGAAATAGAAAAAGATTTGGCCCCTTTGGGTTCTAAAGGCAGCAGATTTCACATGGGAATCCCACTATGACCCACTTAGATTTGAGGAAAACCAACTGGGAGTAGGACTTGGAGCAGGAAGGGCCTTTGTGTGGGCATGATGATGCACACTTTCTTTTTCCCTTTGAGACAGGGTTTCTCTTTGTAGACCTGGCTGTCCTGGCACTTTATCGGTAGACCAGACCAGAGATCCACCTGCCTCTGCCTCCTGAGTGTTGGGATTAAAGGTGTGTGCCGCCACCACCCGGCCTATAGTGCATACCGTATTTTTTGGACCATTAGATGCACTTTTCCCCCCAAAAGTGTGGGGGGGGGGAGTTAGGGTGCGCCTTATGGTCTGATTGCTGTTTTAACTGTTTTTCTGCTCTAAAAACTGGGTGCATCTTATGGTTGGGTACATTTTATAGTCCGAAAAATACGGTACTTTTTTTTGTTGTGTTTTTGTGTGTGTTTGTATGTGTGTGTTTGTTTTTCGAGACAGGGTTTCTCTGTGTAGCCTTGGCTGTCCTGGACTCACTTTGCAGATCATGCTGGTCTCGAACTCAGAGCGATTCACCTGCCTCTGCATCTTAAGTGCTGGGATTAAAGATGTGCGCCACCATGCCTGGCAAAATACGGTTCTTTTGATTCTTCTTCTTTTTTTTTTTTCCTGTAAGCTGCTTTATTGGCGTATCATGGAACAATTGGGGAGCAATGTTTATACAAGATTGAGATAGGAGATTCTCAGAACTAGGACTGCAACCAGATGTGGGGTGGGGGTGCAGAAATCAGCATTTGAGTTACACAATAGCCCTATGCCTATGTGTGGGGTGGTGTCTGCTGCATGCTTGCTATGAAGTGAGATGTGCAGAGACCGCACTGCTGTCAGCAGTTTCTGACCTTTGTCCTTGGATTGACCCACCCCGCTCCAGTTAATATCTGGATGAAGGTGGAGTTCAAAAGAGTTCCCACAGTATCTGGACACGGGACTCATAACTCTCCTGCCTTTCACTTTTAATTTTCTTGTTTCCTAAGTCAGGGTCTCACACCATCCCAGCCAGTCTCAGACTTGCTGTAATCCTCCTGCCTCAGCCTCCACTGGGCTGAGCCCCTAAGAGTACAGAGGTGGAGTTGTGCCTTGCTCACACTTGGTGCTTTCTAGTCTGTCACTCCAGTTCCCCTCCTAAGGCTCAGGATGGTTTTTTGTTTTGTTTTGTTTGTTTTTTGTTTTTTGAGACAGGGTTTCTCTGTGTAGCCTTGGCTGTCCTGGACTCACTTTGTAGACCAGGCTGGCCTCGAACTCACAGCGATCCGCCTGCCTCTGCCTCCCGAGTGCTGGGATTAAAGGCGTGTGCCACCACGCCCGGCTGGTGTCACCTTCTTTTTTTTTTTTTTTTTTTTTGGTTTTTCGAGACAGGGTTTCTCTGTGTAGCCTTGGCCATCATGGACTCGCTTTGTAGACCAGGCTGGCCTCGAACTCACAGCGATCCGCCTGCCTCTGCCTCCCGAGTGCTGGGATTAAAGGCGTGCACCACCACGCCCGGCTTTTTTTTGGTTTTTCGAGACAGGGTTTCTCTGTGTAGCCTTGGCCATCCTGGACTCACTTTGTAGACCAGGCTGGCCTCGAACTCACAGCGATCCGCCTGCCTCTGCCTCCCGAGTGCTGGGACTAAAGGCGTGCGCCACCACGCCCGGCTGGTGTCACCTTCTAAACCACTGCTTTAGAGGTGTGTGTGTGACTGCAGGAACAACTCTAGCTTTATTTTGTTTTTAATTTTTAAAATGTTTTTGTAAAATCACTTAAGACTTTTATTAAAAGTAACTGTTTTAGAGTCGGGCGTGGTGGCGCACACCTTTAATCCCAGCACTCGGGAGGCAGAGGCAGGTGGATTGCTGTGAGTTTGAGGCCAGCCTGGTCTACAAAGCAAGTCCAGGACAATCAAGGCTACACAGAGAGACCTGTTGGACGGGGGACGGGGGGAGCAGGGAAGAAACGACTGTTTCTTTAAAAAATGAAGTTTTAAACTTTTACTAGAAATTTAAAATGGTGTTCTTTTTTAAAAATCACATTTTGGGGCTGGAGAGATGGCTCAGAGGTTAAGAGCACTGTCTGTTCTTCCAAAGGTCCAGAGTTCAATTCCCAGCAACCACACGGTGGCTCACAACCATTTCTAATGAGATCTGGTGCCCTCTTCTGGTGTGCAGGTGTACACGCAGGCAGAGTACTGTATACATAATAAATACATTTAAAAAGTCACATCTTGACCAGATATGAAATGATATTAAAGCATTAAAGGCGTGTTGAGAAAAATTGTGCCTGAAAAATCTGCTCAGTAAGCTGGGCGTGGTGGCGCATGCCTGTAATCGCAGCACTTGGGATCTCTGAATTCAAGGCCAGCCAGGTCTACAGAGCGAGCTCCAGGACAGCCAGGGCTACACAGAGAACCCCTGTCTTGAAACCCCTTACCCTCACCCCCATATATGTTTATTTGGCTGGGCATGGTGGCACTTGGGAGGCAGAGACAGGAAGAGCTCTGTGAGTTCAAGGACAGCCAGGTCAGCCACCCTGTCTCAAAACAAAGCAAAACAAAACAATATGTTTATCAGTTATGCTAGTTAGTTTTTGTCAGTTTGATATCAACTAGAGTCACCTGGGAAGAGGAACCCTCAATTGAAAAACGGCCTCCATCAGATGGGTGTGTCGGCAAGTCTGTGGGATAGTTTCTTGATTAATGATTGATGTGGGACGGAGGGAGGGCCCAGCCCACTATGGGTGGTGGGTGCCACTGCTGCACAGGTGGTCCTGGGTTGTAGGAGTGAGCAAGCCCGTAAACAGCGTCCTTTGGTGAATCTGCCTCAGTTCCTACCTCCCAAGTTCCTGCCCAGGCGTCCTGTCCCTGTGCGTGGAGTATGACTTGCAAGTTGTAAGTTAAGATCAACTCTCTCCTCCCCAAATTGCTTTTGCTCACAGTGTTCATCCCAGAAACAGGAAAGAATAGAGCAGAGGTTGGTAAAAGGACCGTGGGATGCTGCTGAGAGGGACCTGACTTTTGGTTTTCTTTTTGTTTTTTTGAGACGGGGTTTCTCTGTGTAGCCTTGACTACTATCCCGGACTTGCTCTGTAGACCAGGCTGGCCTCGAACTCACAACGATTTGCCTGCCTCTGCCTCCCAAGTGCTGAGATTAAAGGTGTGCGCCGCCGCCACCACCTGGCTGACTTTTAGTTTTTTGAGACAGGGTTTCTCACTGTAGCCCTGGTTGTCCTGGAACTCTCTGTAGACCAGGCGGGCTCACAGACATCTACCTGCCTCTACTGGGATTAGGTCTGGCAGGATATGACCTTTTAAACTTTGGCTGTTCATCGGAGGAAGGTGGAGGCTTTTGGAGCTTTGGTCAGGAAAGTCCACCGAACGCTCAGAGCTGGTTGAACTGCTGCGAGCGCTTGGAAGATAATGCCAAGAGCATGGATAGTAACCCCCCAACTGCTCCCCGGTTGTGAGGCTGTAGGGCAGTGCTTCTCAACCTACCTAACGCTGTGGCCCTTTAATACAGTTCCTCATGTTGTGGTGACCTCAACCATAAAATTATATGTGATCATGTACATGAATCATAATACAAATATTTTTGGTGATAGAGGGTTGCGACCCACAGGTTGAGAACCGCTGCTTTAGAGGGCTGTTCATATGATATTTTGGAATAAAAATCTGAGGAGGTGAAAGCTTTGCGTCACTGGGACAACTGATTCTGCGTTAATCAGCTGTGACTAAGAAAAGACTGGCATCATTGGGGCAAAATCTTCTGTGAAGTATTTACTGAGGGTCAGCTGTGGCCCAGTGGAGAGAGGGAAGGGCAAGGCTGCACCTCAAGCTGGTAATGTGTAAGAGTCTTCCATATGCTACTGGCTTTGCGGATCCAAAGGGTCATCTTAGTTATTTTTCATTTTTTGTTTGTTTGTGGGTTTGATTTTTTTTTTTTTACTTGTTTACCACCCCTCCACCCCCAGACAGTCTCTGTGTAGTTCTGGCCATCCTGGAATTCAGAGATTTTCCTTCCTCTGCCTCCTGAATGCTGGGATTAAAGGTGTGTACCAGCACACCCAGCTAAATGTTTGAATTTGTTTGTTTTGCTTTTTCGAGACAGGGTTTCTCTGTGTAGCCTTGGCTGTGTACTGGACTCGCTTTGTAGACCAGGCTGGCCTCAAATTCACAGAGATCTGCCTTCCTCTGCCTCCAGAGTGCTGGGATTAGGGGTGTGCGTCGCCACACCTGGCTTAAATGTTTTAAGTTTTTAAAGTCTAAAATTATACTATGCTTAATGTTAATATTAACATGATCTTGCACAAGCAAAAGAAGAGCTGTCATGGTGTAACAGTGAGGCTTTGTGTGTGAAATGGGGGTAAACTGTGTTAAGTTTTGTCAGCTTGCTAAAAACCAAAGTCACCTTGGAAGCAGGAACCTCAGTTGAATTGCCTTCATCAGATTTGCCTGTGGACATGTGTGTGGGAGTGATTTCTCAATTAAAGATTGATGTGAGAGGGCCCAGCCCTCTGTGTATCATGCCAGCCCGGGGCAGGTGGTCCTGGGCTGGGTAAGTAAACAAGCTGGGCAAGCCTTGGAGTGTGAGCCAGTGAGCAGAGGTCCTCTTTGACTTCTTGCCGCTTCGGTTCCTGCCCTGAGCTCCTGCCCTTTGCTCAAGTGGAGTGTGACCTGAGAGCTGTAAGATGAAGTGACCCCCTTCTTCTCCAAGAGGGGATTGTCCACTGTGTTTAACACTGTGACAAGAAAGCAACAGAGCATCCTTACCACATCATTACCTTGGCAAACACGATGGCAACCCCATGCTGTGTGGAGATGTGGGTAGTTGTGGTCTCTCTCTGGTCAATGGGCAAAAACTGAGCACTGGAGGTTTTCTGCACCCAGGCTTCTGTTGTTTCTTACAAATGGCATTGCAGTCTCATTTCTTCTTGGATTTTTAAAATCAGACGATGGCTGAGATGTTAGGCCAGCTTTTGCTCAGCCTTGCCCTGCTCAGCTTCAGGAGGGGTCAGGTTCTCAGCTGGAGGACCAGCAGCTTTGGTCTTGTGTCATCCTGTGGCTCTCTGGCATCTGTGTGGCCAGTTGAAGTTGTCGATACTGACCCTGAGTTGGCTGCTGACTTTGGGTCCTTGACTTTCCTTGCCATCCCCTCTAGGTTGGCCTTGGCAAGGAAGGCTTTGTGGACCTGTGGTCTGTAAGTAGCAGACTCCATCACTCTCCAAGCTTTGGGGGCTGGACACTGGTCTGCGCAGTCTTCTTATATACTCCCTGCAGTAGGGAACAGGGCTGGTGGTGTTGGGCCTGGCCTTCAGGAGTGCTGAAGTGACATCCCTTCCCCCACTGCTGGGGTAGTCCTGCTGATAACTGCATGAAGGACCCTAGGAAGCAGATAGTATCTACAGTGTCCCTTTGCTGTGTGTACTGCTGTGGACTGTCCCTCCCCCTGGGATTGTGACATTGGCTGCCTTTAAATCCATTTCTATGTCAGCATTGAACTCCACAGCGACTTCCAGGGGCTTGCCTGGTTTTTGTTGTTGTTTTTTTTTGAGACAGAGTTTCATTGTGTAGACCAGGCTGGCCTGAAAGTAGCAAAGATCCACCCCTCTCCCATGCCCCTTAAGTGCTAGGATTAAAGGGAGTGCATCATGTGCAGCTTCCTATCTGCTTCTCACATCAAACCGTTCTACCGTTGAGATAATCTTTTTGGCCCTGTCACCAGGCACTTCAGACTTCAGGCCACGTTGGCCAGTGCTGCTTGCCATACTAGGCTTGGGGTTGGAACTGGTGTGAGCTGGTGATTACTGGGTGTTACCGTTGCTATTCATGGCAGTAGTGATGGGTGTTTGGAGTTGGCCTTGGCAGCTGCAGCTCTCTCAGTGTTGCCATGGTAATTAGGTGAGCAGAACTTCAGCGGCTCCAGGCTCTCTGGGATTCTTTCTCCATTCCTGTTACTGATCCAATGCCAATCTTTTCTCTCTGCCGTAAGATTTATTTGAGAGCTGGTCTTGGAGGCGCACGCCTTTAATCCCAGCACTCGGGAGGCAGAGGCAGGCAGATCACTGTGAGTTCGAGGCCAGCCTGGTCTACAAAGTAAGCCTAGGACAGCCAAGGCTACACAGAGAAACCCTGTCTTGAAAAACAAAAAACAAACAAACGATTGTTTGAGGGGCTGGAGAGATGGCTCAGAGGTTAAGAGCACTATTTGCTCTTCCAAAGGTCCTGAGTTCAATTCCCAGCAACCACATGGTGGCTCACAACCATCTATAATGAGATCTGGTGCCCTCTTCTGGCCTGTGGGTGTTATGTGGAGGCAGAACACTATAAATAAACCCTTAAACAATTTTTGAGTGTTTTTTGCCTCCGTGTATGTGCACCACGTGTTGCCAGATGCCCCCAGAGTCACAGGAGCATATTTGATCCCCTAGCACTGGAGTTACAGAGGGTTGTGAGGTGCCACGTGGGTGCTAGGAACTGAAACCAGTAATTGCTAAGGCAACTACCCACTCCTCATCTTTCCTTTTTAAAAATCAACCCTTCCAACTCTTAGCCTCTTCATTTCCTTTGTACTGTCTCAAACTGGCCTTGAACTCCTCGGCTGACTCACATGAGCCTTTCCTCAGCCTCTTGAGTGGTAAAAGTTAGACACACTCTACACTGCTCATACTCAACGTGTTTGCTTAATTTCTTGTCTTTTTGTTTTTTTGTTTTGTTTTGTTTTTTTGAGACAGGGTTTCTCTGTGTACCTTGGCTTTCCTAGACTCTCTGTAGACTAGGCTGACCTCGAATTCACAGAGATCCACCTGCCTCTGCTTCCTGAGTGCTGGGATTAAAGGCGTGTGGGACCACCACCCAGCTCCTTTGTTTTAGTCCCCCCCCCCCACAGGGTTTCTCTGTGTAGCCTTGGCTGTCCTAGACTTGCTTTGTAGACCAGGATGGCCTCGAACTCACAGCGATCCTGCCTGCCTCTGCCTCCCCAGAGTGCTGGGATTAAAGGCATGCGGTACCACACCTGGCTTTAATTTTATTAGATTTATTATTATGCACATGGCCAGCTCAGCAACAGCATTTCCTTGGAGATGCTGCAGCACCCATGAGCTGCACTGCGTCAGCCCAGCATCATGAGGAGGCAGTGCTGTGTGGGTGGACTGGGAAAACACCCAAACTCAATTCTGAAGCAGTTTCTCTTGACTACACATTGCATTCGCACTATGGAAAAGCAGAGTAATCACTAACTGAGCATCTTAGAAGGGAACTGGCTGTAGGTACCCTTAGGCCCGCCCTCATTCATTCGTGAAAGGTCAGGAACTACCCCTCCAGCCTGGACACTTACTATGATAAGCACACCAATGTATTTGTGTTTGAGACAAGGTCTCCCTCTGTAGCCCAGGCTGACCTGGAACTTGAAGTGATTCTTCTGTCTCATCCTCTCACGGGCTTACCATAATTGGCCCCATCTAGCTTCAGTGAGGTCTTGAGCTGCCTCCTGGCCCTATTCCTTTTAGAGCCTGAGTCTTCACTGCTGACAGGGCACCTTTTCGTCTAGCAGGCTGGCCCAGGAGAAACAAAAATTCAGAGAGATCCAGGCTGGCTGCCCATGCGTACTTTCTCTTTCTGGTAAATGGAACATGCTCTGAGTGTTACTGGATGCATCTGACTGGTGACTTGGGACCCACCAAGACAGACCACTCCATCCCAGAATAACTGCATGTCTGGATGTCTGCTCCCTTTCTCTTCCATCTAACAGCTACTTTTCTTTGAGTTTTCCCTCAGTGAGGAAATCAGGGAAATGCTATCCCACCCCATAGAAGTCAAACACACTGGTGGTTTCCATACTAGTAAAATATTTTTATTATTTTTATAACACAAGGAAAGTAAAGATTTCTTTTTGGTGTACACCAGAGCTAAGGGAAGCAGAGTAAGGGGGATTAATAGGACTTTTATGCATGTTTGATGATCATAAAAGGTTAACAATACCAACTGCTTGCCATAAAACTCATCATAGCTCCAAACACATATAAAGGATCAGTTTTAAAATCTATAAAAGTAAAAAATATACAGTTGGACGCTCTAACACTTATTTCATCTTCAATATAAAATTGTAAACATTTATTTACACAAAGCACATGTGTATAAGAAAGTCCGAGCACCCTTTTCTTCTTGAGTCATGGCTCTGAGAAGATGGGATGTGTGAGGAAGTGGGTCACCTCTTCCCAACTCCTCAAAGCCACTCATAAATAAAGCCATGGGCAGCTCTGGGGGGACCCCAATAATCACATTTTATTGCTATGACACTGCAGCAGTGAGCTGCCCACTGCCTGTGTGGCCAGCCTGGGGCTAAGGTAGAGTGCTGGGGCCAGCAGGTGTGCCCCTGCAAGGGAGGCAGGAGGTGGCAGCTATAGCAGAAGGCTGGAAGAGGAACCAGGATCCGTCTTCAGCCTTGGCCCTATTTTTGGTAGAGAACCCGCTGACGTTACCCTCTTCCCCAGACAGCTGAGGACCTATCAGAGGGGTCTACACCTGCTTCTTTGAGAGCTGAGCTGAGTTTCTGGGGAGAATGGGTAGCAGGAGCAATGGCTATGAGACAAGGACCTGAGAGCTCAGCTGCCCTCAGTGAAAGGCACTGCTGGTGCAAACTAGTTAGCAGTGTGCATGCCCTCTGACTCCTCCAAGTGTGCAGGCTGCTCTTGTCATTTCCTTGGCTGAGACACCAGGACAATGGGAGGAGCTCTGGTTCCCCTAGACCACGCTGCCTGGAAGTCACTCCAGAAAACACCTTTCCTTCCACCCTCCTGTTTCAGGTCTATGTGCTCAGCATCTTGCTTGTGATGAGGACAAGTGCTCAATCTTGCTGTCAGAAGCCCACATGCCATATTCTATTCCATGGTTTCTCTGGTCAGACATGTCTTTAGCAAGGATGGGTTAGTGTTATAAAACCACTTTAAAAGTGCAAGTCATCAGCTGTGGAAGAGCAGAAGTCTGGCAGGTAAAGAATAAAGTGACTCCTAGACAGCAGGCTGCCTGCAGCCTTCTTTCCCCAAGCGTATGCCAGGCTCAGGCTCCCTAAGGAGTTTGAATCTTCCTCTAATGCAGTAAAGCCAGTCACTGTTTCCCCATTTTGGCTGGAAGAGGAAGGGGAGGCAGAAAGGAGGGTTATGGGGATGATGCGGAGGAGGAAAGCCACGTGCACAACGGAACAGCAGCACTTCTACTGTAAATACGGTTGTCAGAGACGAGCAGAAGGCTGGACTGCACATCTCCACTTCAGCATTTAGCCATGCCAGGGCATGGAGGGGACTCTGAGGGGGCCAGTGTCCTCAAGAGTGGCAGCCAGGAAGTAGGAGGAGCTTTGAGGAGGGACCTTATCTGGACCACTAGATCTACAATCTTGTGGCATCCTGACCATTTTGGCATCTGCAGTCAGAGCCTGTACTTATGGCAGTGATTCCCAGTGACTGTGAAAGCTGACAGAGCAGAAATAAAAAAGGCTCTGACTCATAAGGAAACTCTAGGTTTCCAGTGCCACTTACAAATACAACCACCACCTATTCTAATCTGCTTAAAAATCTTAAATTAAAAAATTACTTCTATGCTATAAAATGCAAATAATCCTATTTAAAATTTCAACAGAAGTTTGTTCCCAGCCTTGAGGCAAGTGGAGAAGTCTTGATAAAAAACATGGCACATATTCTTGATAAGCCCAACATGGTGGGGCTTAGTTATTCCCACTGGCTTTTTTGGTCGTCTGGGTAGGAAGCCACCTTTCAAACCTCTATCCTGCTGTCCCAAACCCAGGTAGTGATGCCAATGGGCTGGGCCAGCCCAGTGGACCAGCAGGTACTGACCAGAGCTGGCCTCAGCTGTGGCCCAATTCTTTGGGCCATGGGCTTTTGGTCCAAAGTAGTCACTCTTTCTTGAATCTGAGAACAAAAATGTAAGATGACTAAACACCACAAATATCTCCATTACTGTGACCCTAAAAGGTCATCCAACTCATTTATCCACTCCTCAGAAGTCCTGTTCTTCAGCAGCGAGTCGATCAGGTCAGTGTGTCCAGCCACACTGGACAGCCCACTGCTGCCTGGCTGTCCATTGTAGGCAAAGGGCAGCTCTTGGCCCATGGTCCTCACAGGGTAAGCCTGAGCACAGTGCAGCCCCGCCCGGCTGTTCATCTGTGAAGTGGGGCTCTGGCTGAAGGCCCCTAGCTCAGGCCCTGCAGGGCTTAAGCCAGGCAGGCCTTGCTGTGGGGCTGCTTGGGGAGGGGCAGGGGCACTGTTCCTCTGCTGCGTGCTCACTGGGGGCAGCAAGGATCCCGCTGTACCTGTTGAACTCATGGGGGCCATGGGCCTGTTGGACATGGCTTGGGAGAACTGCTGGCCAGATATTTTCAGGTGGGCCTGCTGCATGTGGAAACCGGAAGCTGTGGTGAAGGGGCTCACGCTGCTGTTTGCAGGTGTCTGGCTGCTCAAGTTTGGCATTCCCTGATGTTGCCATGAGGCATTCTGGCTTCCCATGGTTGCTGACACCCGTGGGACTTGAGGCTTTGCTAAACCAGGAGGCATGGTTCCCTTATTGTGCTGCTGGGAGAGGCCAGCACTCCCCAGAGAGGTCTGTCCATAGGCAGCTGGAGCGGAGGCATTCTGGCCCACGGGGGTTTGCCGTGGAATGTGGGCATGTGTGCTGGTAGCCTGTGCTGGGGGCTGAGCAACTATCTGGGCTAGGCCAGAGGCCATGCCATAAAGGCTGTTCTGAGGCAAGCTCTGGGAGCCAGTAAACTGGGTCACTCCTCGGTCCTGCTGGCCTGAGCTGGAGGGAAGAGAGGAAACAGCGCTATGTCCAGGACCCATTGACATCAGAGTCCCAGGCTGAGGGAACACTCGAGGGCAGCTCGAATTGGATGGACCCAAGTTGTTCATGCCAGGCACAGCAGCAGAAGGTCCTAGAAGACAGAAAGAAAGTTCTAGTAATCAAGTTGGCATTTTTCTTTTTCTTTTCGTGTGTGTGTGTGTGTGTGTGTGTGTGTGTGTGTGTGTGTGTGTGTGTGTGTGGTTTCTATTGCTGTGATAAACATCATGACCAAAAGCAACTTAGGGAGCGAAGGGTTTATTTCATCTTTTTCTCCCCAGAGACAGCTTCTGACAATGTAACTCTGGCTGTCTTGGAACTCAGAGATCCCCCTGCCTTTGTCTCCCGAGTGCTAGTATTAAAAGCGTACATCACCACATCCAGCAGTTTATTTCATCTTTTAGCTTGTAGTCCATCATTCAGGGAAGTCAGGGGCAGAAACTCAGGGCAGGAACCTTGGATGCAACTTGTTCACTCAGCTTCCTCTTACACCCAGGAACACCAACCAGCACAGGAGAAGCATCACCCACAGTGGACTTGGCCCTCCCACATTAATCATTAAGAAATGTCCCACAGCCTGGTGTGGTGGCACATGCCTTTAATCCCAGCACTTGGGAGGCAGAGGCAGGTGGATCACTATGCGTTCCAGGCCAGCCTGGTCTGCAAAGAGAGTTCCAGGACAGCCAAGGTCACACAGAGAAACCCTGTCTTGATGCTCCCCTCCCCACCCCACCCCACCCCAAAAAAAAGACTGGCCTGTAGGCAAGGTTCTGGGGCATTTTTGTTTCGTTTTCCAGACAGGGTTCTCTGAGTAGCCCTGGCTGTCCTGGAACTTGCTTTTCAGAGCAGGCTGGCCTTGAACTCACAAAGATTCGCCTACCTGAGTTCTAGGATTATAGGCATTCACCACCACCACTCAGCTTGTAGGCTACTTTTATGGAGGCAAATTCTCAATTAATAGTCCCTCTTCCCTCTTCTGACTTGTGTCAAGATGACATAAAACTAATCAATAGAAAACTCCCTCCTGCCACCATATGGGACCTAGGGACCACACCCAGGCCATCAAGCTTGGTGGTACATGTCTTTACTTGTCGAGCCATCTTAGCAGCCCATGTTGCACTCCCGACTACCATGGTGGAGATATCTCTGAGACCCAAGCTGTGGTTCCTTTTCCACAGGCACAAGAGTCAGAACCTCACACATTATGAGCAGTGCGACAATGACAGTACTCACAGACAGAGGGTGGAATGAAGCTCAGAGGGGAAAGCCGTGTCTTGTCCACTTATTTATCAAGTAGCCAGCAACGTTTTTGTTTGTTTGTTTTTTTCTCAGTTGGGATCTAGCTAGGGACTAAGAATTTTGAGACAAACAGAATCTGTCTGTGAAAGGCAAAGCCACCACCACAGTGTGGTGGTGTGACAAGGTCAAAGCTCAAAGCCTGAACAGCAGGCTAGAGGAAATGCAGGGGCCTGAAGGCTTTGTGCCCAACATTTGGAAAATCTTCTGAAAGAAGAGGGCTTAGAATTGACATTAGGGTTGGGAGTGTAGCTCAGTAGGCAAAACGCTTACTTAGCATGCACAGGACCTTTGAGCACGCACAAAACACACATGCATGTGTGTGTCCATGCAAATGCATACATACACACATGAAGATAAACGTACTCACAATGCATACATACACAAATGCACACATGTACACATAAATGTGCACTCACATGCAGGTTTCACAAAATGGCAATTTAAAGGGCATTTGGAACACAAAAGGCTGTGAAGGGACAGAACTGTGACAAGCTATGGGACATTAAGCAGCTAGCCATAGCTGGGTGTGTCAAGAGCCACACAGTAAAGCCTGAGACTGCAGTTGAGTTTTGGGATGTGGCTGTGGGTGACTTGGATGAGGCAGTAGCCACGTGGGAAGGGCTATAGCTGAAGCCACGCCTCTCACCCTATTGTTTATGACATAATGTGGTTGAGGGAGGCAGAAATCTAGCATGGAATTACCAGGTATTTACTGAGCACAAGCCTTTGTCCTCAGGAAACTTGCTGTCTGCCCTTTGTGTTCATGTGTGTATCTGTGCATGTGGAGGGTTAAAGGTTTAGCTTAAGCATAGTTCCTCAGGGGCTGTCCTCCTTGTTTTGGGACAGTTTCTCATTGGCCTGAAGCTCGCTGAGTAGGCTAGACTGACTGGCTAGAAAGCTCCAGGGATTTGTCTGCCTCTGTTTTTGTGATACCTGGATTACACATTTTACACACACACACACACACACACACACACACACACACACACACACACACACACACGGCTTTTACATTGGTGCCAAGGAACAACTTAGGTCCTCGTCCTTCCAGATACTTCACTGAGGTCTCTCCAGTCCTCTCCCCTTATTTTTGGAGACAAGTTTTCTCTATAGAGACCTGTGTACTGACCTCCTGATTGATCCTCCTGCCTCTATCTCCTAAGTGCCATCATGTCTGGCTGGAGCTTGCTGCCTACTGGTTACGGCCTAAGCTTTGCAGAGCATGAAAGTTTAGTCTCTAGCACCTGCAACAGGTGGCTCAAACTGTCCATAACTTTAGCTCCACAGGGATCCAACAGCTGTGGCCTCCATGGGCACCTGCAACACAAGTGTATATAACTCCCCAAATGTAGACATAATAAAAATAACTTTGAAAAAATAGTTTTCTGGGGCTGGAGAGATGGCTCAGGGGTTGAAAGCACTGTCTGTTCTTTCAGATGGTCCTGAGTTCAGTTCCCAGCAACCACATGGTGGCTCACAACTATCTATAATAAGATCTGGTGCCCTCTTCTGGTGTACATGAAGATGGCATGCTCATATACATAAAATAAATAAATAAATCTTTAAAAAGAAAAAGTAGTTCTAGTCAGGTGGTGGTGCACGCTTTTAATCCCAGCACTAGGGAGGTAGAGGCAGACAGATCTCTATGAATTCGAGGTCAGCCTGGTCTACAAAGAGAGTTCCAGGATAGCCATGGCTATTACACAGAGAAACCTTGTCTCGAAAAGCCAATACATAAATAATAATTAAAAAAAAAAAGTTCTAAAGAAAAGGGGAGAGCTGAAATGGACTACTTCACTTTGTTAAAGCCTGTATCAATGTGCCACGGGATGGAGACCCAAGCCAGCCACAGGTTCTGTGACAGCCATAGGCTTCAACTCCATCTTCACAGCCAGCACACCAGGAGACCCCACTTAGAGTTTTACATGGCTGTGGCTAGTTTCTCTGTGACACTTCACTGTAACAGTCTCGAAGGAGGGCAAGGCCAGAGCACACCCAATGATATGTGACCTGCAATATCCACCCAAACAAGCTGTTGAACACACCTCAGAGGTGATGCCAAGGCTCAGGTGCTGCCTGCTTTCCCTGTGACACCAAAGTGAGCAGATAGAAGCAGCAAAAGCCCACACAAAGGACATCAGAATAAACTCTTCCATCTGGAAATCAGTTTTGTTTTTGAGACAAGATCCCTCAAACTCACTAAGAAGCTGAAGATGATATTAAACTGATCCTCCTATCTCCACCTCCCAAGTACTAGGATTACAGGCATGCACCTCCACACCCAGCTTGCTATGGGGCTCTTCTGAAGATACAAAGAACTATCTTAATTAAGACTTAACAATTAAGCTGGGCAGTGGTGGTGCATGCCTTTAATCCCAGCACTTCAGAGGCAGAGGCAGAGACAGGTGGATCTCTGTGAGTTCGAGGCCAGCCTGATCTACGAAGCCAGTCCAGTACAGCCAGGGTAACAGAAACTCTGTCTCGAAAAACCAAAGAGACTTACACATAAACCAGCTGGTGGCACACACCTTTAATCTCATAACTAGGAGGCAGAGGCAAGTGGATCTCTACGAGTTTGAGGCCAGTCTGGTCTACAGAGTGAGTTCTAGGACAGCAAGGGCTATACAGACAACTTCTGTCTCAAAAAAACAAACCAAAACAAGAAAGACACACATAAAATGCCCTCTAGTAATAATTTTGCTTCAAAAGCATGCTTTAACTGTGAGCATCCTCAGTCAACTCTGGAGACCCTCTTCTCCTTGTGCATCAAAGGAACTAAAAATTCAGGCCTCTCCTCCAAACCACAAAGTCTATGAGCAGGTAAACTTAGGAGTTCATCAGCACCACAGGTCATGAGTTCCACCCACCGTTATGCCCAAAACTGCCTGCCCCACAACCTCCTTCACATCCCCTTACCTGTGAACTGTCCAACCTGCTGTGGGAAGGTGCTTTGTGTTGGGTCTTGGTACTGGGGGGGAGGGCGGGTCAGATGACGCTGAAACTGTTGCTTCTCCTAGAATGTGCCAAGAATAGAAACAGTAAAACAAAACGAAAACTCAATGTAAGCCTGAAGTAAAAACCAATGAGCAGAAAAGCAAGGTGCACAAGCTAGTGTGTCTCACAGACAGGCGCCTGTGGGTGCAGAGAAGGAAGTGCTCATGGGAAGTGTCTGGGTGGTAACAGTGGGTTCTGGTAGTGACTGCACAATTACAATGGAAACCACTGAAGTGTGCCAAAATAGATTGCATATGACATGAGCAGTTCGTTTTTAAAAGATGGTGGCCCTGGTGGTGGTGGTGGCACACACCTTTAATTCTAGCACTCAGAAGGCAGAGGCAGACCTCTGAGTTCAACGCCAGCTCCCTGGCCTACAGACAGATTTCCAAGATAGCCAGAACTTCAGTCAGAGAAACCCTGTCTTGAAAAACCAAAAATTAGGGTTGGAGAGATGGCTCAGAGGTTAAGAGCAGTGGCTGCTCTTTCAAATGTCCTGAGTTCAATTCCCAGAAACCACATGGTGGCTCATAACCATCTATAATGAGATCTGGTGCCCTCTTCTGTGTATGTATATGTATAGGCAGAACACTGTATACATAATAAATAAATAAATGTTTAAAAAAAAAAAGAAAAACCAAAAATTAAAAAAAAAAAAAAAAAATGGTGGAACTGAGACAATGACCAACCTCAGCAAAGTGTAGTCTTTGGAGTTGGTTTAAAGTATTGTCTTTGTGTGTGTGAGAGTGTGTGTGTGTGTGTGTGTCTGTGTGTGTCTGTGTTATGTGTGGGTGAGTGTGCGCCATGGTTTCTGCCAGAGGAAAACTGCGTGTGGGTTCTGCTGCCTTCATTGGCTTTGACAGGATTTCTTTCTGTTCAGTACGGAAGCCAGGCTTGCTAACTCAGGAGCATCAAGGGGATCTGTCTCTGCTTCCCAGCTCCAATTAGCAGTCCTGGGCTTACAAATTTGGATCCTGCTTTACATGGGTACCAGGGATAAGAACTCAGGGCCTCAGGCTTGTGAACCACTTCCTGGTCTCTTTCCTCCTTTTTAGCTACAGTCGCTCTAGTCCAGACTGGCCTCAAACTTAACTCTGTAGCCAAGCCATGAGGGCAACTCTCTCGCCTTGCCTTCCTGAAAGCTAGGATTACAGGTGAGAGCCACCATGCCCAGCTGGCTCCTGTCTCATTAGAAGATGTGGTTAAACCTCTCAAAGGCGCTCATGGTTGCTGGGGTCTGCACTCCATTCCTGTAACCCAGCATCTTCATCTCAGGACGTCAGGGGCACCTTTACTGTTCCGGTTCCTCACAACTCATGTTTACAACAAATGCACTGGTGGCCTGTGTGCCTGCATGAAGATACTACCTTCAGTAGCTCCCACAGAAAACCTGCCTAAGCAATGCTACTGCCTTAGAAAGGGGGTTCTATTCATTTGTTTTAAGTATTAAAAACATTTTTTAGCATTTTTTTAAAAAAATGAAATAATCTGGGCATGGTGCGCACGCCTGTAATCCCAGCACTTGGGGAGGCAGAGGTAGGTGGATCTTTATGAGTTCAAGGCCAGCCTGGACTACAAAGTGAGTCCAGGACAGCCAAGGCTACACAGAGAAACCCTGTCTTGATAAACTAAACAACAAACAAATGAAAAACCTAAATAAGTAAACACTGAGAAACATTTTTATTTACTTGTATGTTTATGAATGTGTGCCATAGTAATGGAGTTATTAGTTTGTTTCGTTTTGGTTTTTCGAGACAGGATTTCTCTGTATAGCCTTGGCTGTCCTGGACCCGTAGCGTATGCCACCACAAAACAGCCTGGCTTTTTTTTTTTTTTTTTAAGATTTACTATTAAAGGTCTTTGTTGTTGTTGATCCAGTGTCTCACTGTGTAGTCCTGTCTGTCCTCACTCTATAGACCAGGCTGACCTCAAACTCTGAGATCCACCTGCCTCCACCTCTCAAATGCTGAGATTAAAGGTGTTCACCATTATCCCCAGAACTGATTTTTGTGTGAGTTTGTGTACCGCATGCATGCAGGTGTCCACAGAGGTGAGAGGGGTGGTTGGATCCCTGGAACTGGTTATAGGCAGTTGTGAGCCACTTGATGTAGGTGCTGAGAAAAGACCTTAGCCTAGCTAGTCCTAATTGCTAAGAAAACAAGAATCTAGCATTATATCATGGACATTCACGCTTTGGGGTATGTGGGTGTGGAGGTCAGAGGGCCACCTGTGGAGGTGATCTCATCTTTCACATGCATGTGGATCACAGGGATTGAAGATTGAACTCAGGCCATCAGGCAGGCTAGCAAGCACTTTACCTGCTTTGGGTTCTTGCTGGGCTAAATGGGATTTTAAAGGACACAGCACCGACACTGGGTGCCTGCATGGTTTCCTGTGCCTGTTACCTGCTCAGCAAGGAGGTGCTGCCTCTGCAGGAACTGCTGCTGCTGCAGCTGCTCCCGCTGCTTCTGCTGGTCCAGGAGCAGCTGCTGGTGCTTCATCACAGCAGCCTGCTGCTGGCTGCTGAGATACTGGGAGCTGCTGTGAGTGCTGGCCGCAGACACGCTAGGCTGGGTCCCCACACTAGCAGTCGGGGCTGGCACAGGGACACTGGAGGGGCTCTGCTCCTGTCAACAAAGATGAAGTGATCCAAGTGAGGTGGCATGAGTGACCCAGCAGGGAAGCCTCACCCAGTGATAGCCTTGCTCACTGTTGTGTCTTTAACTCCCAGCCTCTGCTTCCCCACTGTTAAAAGTCTGGACATGAAATGTCCTTTGTGTATGTGGTGGCAGCATCGTAAGTCCTAGCGCTTGGGAGGCAGAGGCGAGAGGAACTCTGAGTTCCAGATCTGTCAGGGATGCATGAGACCCTAACTCAACAAACAATACCCCCGCCCCCAAAGCCCAAACTAACCAACCCAAAACAAAAGCCCTCATTAAAAACAATACTACCAGGCTGGGCGTGGTGGCGCACACCTTTAATCCCAGCACTCGAGAGGCAGAGGCAGGAGGATCGCTGTGAGTTCGAGGCCAGCCTGGTCTACAAAGTGAGTCCAGGATGGCCAAGGGTACACAGAGAAACCCTGTCTCGAAAAACCAAAAAAATAAAAACAATAAAAAACAAAAACAAACCTGCCCTACAAACATCATACCCACCTCGCAACCAAACCAAACCAAACGCTGTGCTGTTAAAAAGGAGACTTGGTCGATGGCTGCCCCCAAACAGCATGAAATCACTTTTTATGCCCCCTTGTACATGTATTTTTTTGGGAGAACAGGGATAGCTCTTTTCAGATACTTTATATGTTTAGACTTTAAATTTTATTTAGCGTTTCTGTGTGCAGCAGTGGTCAATATCAAGTGTTTTTCTTAATTGTTTCACTTCAGTTTTTGAGAAAGCATTTCTCACTGAACCCAGAGCTTCCCAATGTGGCTGGACTGGCTCCTGGCTGCGAGCCCCAGCACTGCGACTGCACTGCCCACAGCTCCACACTCTGCCTTTCTTGAGTTCATGCTGAATGCTATGTAACCTTACTACATCCCTTCCCCCATTTTTTTTTTTTTTTTTTTTTCCCCTTCTCCAAAACAAGCATGGCCTCACACTGTAGCCCGGGTTGGCCTCAAACTTGTGGCTGCCTCAACTTCCCTGTGCTGAGATTACTGTGAACCGTCACAACTGGATTCTTGTTTTGTGACAAGTGTCTCATTATGTAGACCAAGCTGGCCTTGAGCCCCATGCCTCTGCCCAGACTTTTGGGATTTAAGACATGACACCATGCCTGTTTTTGTTTTTGTTTTTGTATTTTATTTTTATTTTTTGAGACAGGGCTTTATGTAGTTGTTTGGCATGAAACAGACAACTAAACTAGGTGATTTCCCAAATGTCTATGTAGTTAATGTCAGTTATACTAAAGCATATTTTTTTTCTTTCAAGACTGGGTTTCTCTGGTAGCCCCAGCTGTACTGGAATTTACTCCATAGAGTAGGCTGACCTCGAACTTACAGGGGATGCGTGTGCCTCTGCCTCCTGAGTGCTGGGATTAAAGGCTTGTGCCACTACTAGCCAACTATACTAAGGAACTTTACTCTATTTTTACTAAGGATCAATTCCAGTCACCCGTAATCTCAACACTTAGAGGTAGAAGCAGAGGAATCCAGAGTTCAAGAGCGGCTCGGCTGCACAGCCAGCTAGGGCTGAATGAGCACAAAACATTTCTGACAATTTCCTGGCCTATTTTTTACAGTGTCCACTTCAAATGGTGACAGCAGCTGCTCCCACCACTGTCTCTTGCACACTGACTTCTAGTTTAGTAGGGGACTTCACCCGAGCCCATAGCAGAGTGGTGGGAAGGGAAGGCTCCTACTCACCTGACCAGGTGGAACCAGTGACCGAAAGGGCATGTTTCCTGGCTTTGGTTTCATCAGAAACAAGGAGTTCTGCTCATTACTCAGATGAGGCAGCTGCTGGGGAAGATACGCCATCAAAGCTGGCTTGTTCTGGCCAGACCCAGGGCCGCCTTGCCCACAGTCTGCTTTGTAATGAGAGAGGGGTTTTGTATTGCCATAGTCTAGCACAGACCCGTGGCTGTTCACGGAGCTCTGATTCAAGTTACTTGGTGACTGATGACTCAGCAGGTTTGAGTGGCTGGGGGGGAGGTAGGGGCCTCCTGGCCGAGGAGAACTCTTGTTTACACTAGGCATCATGAGCAGTTTTGAGTTGGTAAAGTCTTGCTTATAGCCAGGAGGGCTGGTGGGCTTCTCCATGGGATAAGGGACATCTAAGGGACTGTGGGAGGGCCCCGCCTGCTGCCATGTGGACAGCTGGCCCGGGGCAGGTGCTGGGGCAGCTTGCTGTGGGTTCTGCAGCATCTGCTCACGCTTCTGCTTGGCAGCTATCTGCTGGAGCTGGTGAGTAGAGGGCAGTTCTGAGGCCCCTCCTGGGCCCTGGCTGGGCAATACCACACTTGCGAGGGCTCTTTGTGCATTCTGGGCCTGGGCTGATGCCGGCATCAGGTTTGGACTGGGATTGTCTGCCCCAGGTTGACCAGTGGTATGAAACAGAGTCTGAGAGCTCCCAAGGCTTGGAGAATCTGTGCCTACAGGGGCAGATGAAGGTCCCAGAAAGGTCTGTCCTGCAGACCCAGCCCTCACTTGTGGAGAACCTAACTGCTCCTGCTCAAAGGCTGCTGGAGAGAACTCAGTCTTAATATTAATGTCCTGAGCCAAGGGGGTTTGTGTGGCAGAACCAGGGGGCTCTGGATCCTTCTTCTCCTCAAAGTCCTCAGTAAACAGGTCCTTCATGTCTTCGTCAGGCACTGACCTGTTCAGCTCTTCAATGAGCTCCTTCCACTCCTGCTCATTGAGGTTGAGGTCGGGCATGAGATTGCTCTGGGACACGGAGCCGCCAGCCCCCGCGATCATGCACGGCAGGTCATCCACTGGCTCTTGCTTGAGCTCTTTACTCAGACCCAGAGGAAATGGCTCACTGGAGCTGCTTCCTCCATTCAGGTGGATGCTCGAGTCTGCCAGACACTTCTTGTTGATGGAATCTAGCCCCAGCGAGTGCTTCCCACCAGACTGCAAGGCATCTCCCCCAGGAGGCTTATCAGGCTGCCCAAGGGGTGAGGCAGGAGGGAGCCCATTGGCAGACACGCTGACGCCCAGAGGAGCCTCCCTGCGGGTCTTCTTGTGCCCAGGAAATAGATCTCCATAGCCATTCTGTCGATCGCCGTTCTGAGGGGAGGCAGCGCTGTCAAGATTCCTCTTCACTGTCTCATGAAGATGCTGAAACACATGAACAGTGGACTTAGGACACAGTACCTTGTCTAAGATCCTCTGTGCTTCCAACAGTGGCTCCAACCGGGGACCTGCAGTCTTGCCGCACTCCCTGTGGGCTCAGACCTCCCTGCACGTCTGCTTCCCTTTACTTCTACCTCCTCACCAGGGCTGCCCTGCCCAGTCAGAACTGTACATCTAGCTTGCTGTGGGAAAGTGAGCACTTTTGCTGGACACAAACATGAGGATGGCCATCGTCATCTAGTTTGAGGGTCCGCAGAAGATCATCACAGGAATCCTGTATCTTGCTATACCCAAGACCTGCCAATGACCCCAGCCCTCTCCCACCCGACTTTCCACTCATATGAACCAATACATTTTTTTTTTCTCTTGTTCTTAGGTTGATACGGATTCTATTACTTCCAAGCAAAGGAGCTGTGGCAGTCTGAATGAGAATGGCCCCCACAGACAGAGATTAGAATGCCTGGCCCACAGTTAGTGGAGCTGTTGGTGAATGACTAGGAGGTGTGGCTTTGGAGGAGGTGAGACGCTGGGGGTGGCCTTTGAAGATTTTTGGTTTTTGTTGTTTTAAAGAAATGTTGCTAGCTGGGCGTGGTGGTGCACACCTTTAATTCCAGCACTTGGGAGGCAGAGGCAGGCATATCACTGTGAGATTGAGGACAGCCTGGTCTACAAAGTGAGTCCAGAACAGCCAAGGCTAACACAGAGAGAGCCTGTCTTGTAAAACCAAAAAAAGAAAAGAAAAAGAAAAGTTCCTAACAGGTTTTAATTTTCAGTTTTTAGAGGCGTCAGAGCAAGTCAGAACCCACACTATCCCACTCTGTCTGCAGAGAAGGGCTCCTGCCTTAGAAGCAGAGTGTAGGTGTGCACTGATGAGCTGTTGACCAAGGCACTGTCAACAGCCTGTGCTCTGGTCACAGAGGACAGTTTCCTCCACCGCTCAGTGTCAATTGCTGCCATCCTTCTTTCCTACATTATCAACCTTTTTTTTTTAAATCCATTTTATATGTATGGGTGTTTTGCCTGTGTGGAGGCCACAAGAGGGCATTGGATCCCCTGGGACCACAGTTAGAGTCAGTTGTGAGCTGCCATGGGAGTGCTGGGAATGGAACCTGAGTCCTCTCAAAGACAGTAAGCACTGTCAACTGCTGAGCTGATGGCTCAGCTGCTAGCTGGCATTCCTTTAAGTTCATATATGGGTACATAGTTGACTGAGAAAGGCAACTGGGGCAGAGTATGCCACACAGTATCAGTCCAAGAATCCAACTTAAGAGCAAGCCTTTGGAGGCTGGAGAGATGGCTGAGTGGGTAAGAGCACTGGCTGTTCTTCTAGAGGACCTGGGATCAATCTATAGCACACGCACGTGTACACACACACACACACACACACACACACAGAGTAGCTCACAACCACATGTAACTCCAATTCCAAGAACACCCTTTTTTTGTCCTCCTCAGACATCAGATATGCACATATATACATGCAGGCAAAACTGATACACATACAAAAGAGATTAAATTTTTTAAAAGAACAAGCCCTTGGAACCAAAAGGTGTTGCACTGCTCCATGGAGGTTCTTTTGCTTCCTGCTGCCACAGAGGGTGGCCAGGGAGAAGAGAGCCGCCCTCATGAATGCATTCCTCATAAAATCTGGCTCAAAAAGTTTTATTTGAAGAATGTAAATATATCCTCCATCCCTCTTTAATTGTTCAGAGAAAATATATTTGCCAATATCACCCACCTCCCACCACTCCAGACAGGGTCTGTCTGTGTGGCCTTAGCTGTCCTGGACTCGCTTTGTAGACCAGGCTGGCCTTAAACTCACAGTGATCTGCCTGCCTCTGCCTCCCGAGTGCTGGGATTAAAGGTGTGCACCACCACACCCAGTTTTCTTTTCTTTGTTTTTAGAGACAGGCTTTTTCTATGTTGCCCAGGCTGGCCTTGAATTCTCCTCCTCCTGCCTCAGCCTCTCAGGTGCTGGATTAGGGTGTGAGGCACCACACTAGGCTCTAACATTTCCTTTGTTTCTATCTTCCCTACTACCATCCTTTGCCCCACAGAGCCACTGCTGGGTTGGTCACTTTCATATCTTTCTAGTGAAGGTAGACACCAAAGGTGTCAAGTCATTTGATGAGCCAGCCAGCTGCCTTGGATTAGAACAGACCCCCTCTCTCCACTCCAGCAAACATAAGACCTCTGAGTAACCACATGCAAACAGCTGCAGACAAGTGCCAAAGGAACAGCTCATTTTTCTAACATCCACTGCTTTCAGCCAACAGAACTACTGGGCCACATCCTCAACTAGCCAAAAATTTACCTGGAGTAGGCAGGGGTTGGGGGTATGATATCGTAAAATATGGTAGCCCTGGCCGATTCACAAACCTTGGGCACTTGCATGAATACCCAACATGGGCAAAGTCCTTGTGGTGGAAGGAGCGGTGGGGAAGCCTTGGAGCCCAGACAGTTACAAAGGAGATGAGAAAACAATCTGAACTGGTTAAATAATGGCCACCTATTGGGATGGAGATGGGACACAGCAACAAGGTGCTCACCTACAATCTGTGATATTGTATGTTCCATCCCCAACACGACAGTAAAGTTACGTGAATGCTGCATAGTAATACAACTGGCCTCCCTCTATGAATAGGAGCCTGTATATGCTCAGCCTAGAGGTGCTTGCAATTCCAGAATGACGAGTTCAACAGGATGCCATGATCTGCAGAATATCAAGGGCCTCCATCATGGCATCCTCAACCCTTTAATCCCAGCACTCGGGAGGCTGAGGCAGGTAGATTGATGAGAGTTCAAGGCCAGCCTGGTCTACAAAGCCAGTCCAGGACAACCAAGGCTACACAGAGAAACCCTGTCTAAAAAAATAAAAATAAAAATAAATTAAAAAGTGCTCTTCCTTCACATTCCTGCCCATAGTCTTGCTTTAGTGTCAACTGGGAGCTGCTGGTTTTTGGGCTTTGTTTGTTTTTTGAGACAGTTTCTCTATGCAGCGCTGGCTGTCCTGGAACTCAAGGATTAAAAAGTATGTGCCACCATTGCCAGCCTTCTCAGTTCCTTCAGTCTCCTCTGAGCCGTCTCTTCATCTCACTTACTTGCTACATGCACTAACACCAGCAGCTTCTCTTATTTGGACTATTTTAATGATTTCTAAAACCAGTCTTGCTGCAGCCTAGCTCCCACCCACATTGGACTTCAGGGTCAAATAATGGCAGCGACAAGCAAATGTGTGATCAGTCCTTTTCTTTTGCCCTTCTGTGGCTCCTGGTTATGCTTGAGTCTTCACAGCCCCAAGCTTTGGCTCTGCTGTCCTTGTGCACCGTCTCTCCAGCCACACCACAGTTGTACCAAGGCTATGGCTCCTTGGACTCCTCCAGAACACAGGTTAAAACAAAAACAAAAAGGAAACCTCATGTCCCGTCCCCCGCCCCCCCCCCCCCCCACCAAACTACGTTTCATTATATAGCCCAGGCTGGCCTGGACTCACAGCCTCCTTTCTTAGCTTCCCAAATTTGGTTTGGGTTTTCTTAGTTACCCACACTTGGCTAGAACACTTTAAAAAAATAAAAAGATTTATTTATTTAATGCATATGAATGCTCTATCTGCATGTACACCTGCAGGCCAGAAGAGGGCATCAAATTTCATTATAGATGGTTGTGAGCCACCATGTAGTTGCTGGGAATTGAACTCAGGACCTCTGGAAGAGCAGCCAGTGCTCTTAACCTCTGAGCCATCTCTCCAGCTGCTGTCTAGAATTTTAAAGGTAAACACTGTTAAATACTGGCAATTTCAACTTCGCCTCTTCCTTCCCCACAGGCTCTACTCTGCATATAGGCAGTAAGAAGCCTTGCTACTGTTTCTGTTGGGAAACCCATTATTTACAAGTGTTCCAGGCCACTCTCTCATTCCCTGTTACTATGATTTATTTTTGGCTGTCCTCAAACTCAAAGAGAATACTGGGATTAAAGGTGTGCACCACCACTGCCCAACTTGTCTGAGTCTCTCAATCTGGGATTCCACTCAATATTTTTTTAAAAATAATGTTTTAAAAAGAGCTTTACTTATTATGTATACAGTGTTTTGTCTGCATGTACACCTGCATGCCAGAGGAGGGCACCAGATTTGGGAAGAGCAGGCAGTGCTCTTAACCTCTGAGCCATCTCTCTAGCCCCACCCATTCAATAGTCAAACAACCCTAGCACACTAGACCATTTGTTCCTGTGTTACAGTCAATAAAACTCAGTGAACTCCATGTGTTTCTAAGGTTTCATTGTTCAGCTGTCTTGGGAAGGAACCTTGTGTAGTGCTGAGGTCTGTTTCAGATCCTTCAACTCAGGCTTGCAGATGAAATGCCAGTGGGCAAATGGCATGCATCAGAGTTCCAGACCACGCAAATGTTCCCCTCAGCAAAGAGCGAAGAGCCCCATCCAGGTGTCATCATTAGAAAAGCAAGCCCACAGCAATTCTTTTTAAAACACTTAAAGGAGCTGGGTAGTAATGGTGCACACCTTTAATCTCAGCACTCATGGAGGCAGATGCAGGAGGATCTCCGAGTTTGAGGCCAGCCAGGGCTACAAAGTGAGTCCAGGACAGCCAGGCTACACAGAGAAACCCTGTTTCAAAACAAGGAAGATCCTTAAAGGAAAAGGAATACAGCAGAACTGCCTATAATATACCCAGTTACTAAAAGTTTCCAATTTTGTATCATTTGCCTCTAGGTTAGAATGCAAACAACCCAGCCTGGGGTGGACAGAAGGGCTCTGGAGGCTCCTTCCACTTGGCAGAGAGTTTCCATCCAGAAGATGGAAAGTTCACTTCAGAAGACTTTACAGTTTGATGCCTATGTACTTTTTGAAGAGTTATTATGAGGTAGCATTTTGAAATTTCTTTTTCTATTTATACAGTATTCTGCCCGCATGTGTGCCTGCACGCCAGAAGAGGGCACCAGATCTCACTGTAGATGGCTGTGAACCACCATTTGGTTGCTTGGAATTGAACTCAGGACCCCTGGAAGAATAGACAGAGCCCTTAACCTCTGAGCCATCTCTCCAGCTCCGAGGTTTCTTTTAATAATTTATTTTTCTTTCATGTGCATTGCTCATTGGTGTTTACCTGTTTGTATGTCTGTGTGAGGGTGTCAGATCCCCTGGAACTGGAGTTACAGCTAGTTGTGAGCTGCAATATGGGTGCTGGGAATTGAACTGGTCCTCTCAGAAGAGCAGCCAATGCTTTTTTTTTTTTTTAAAGGAGGTGGGTGGCTTTCAAGACAGGGTTTCTCTGTGTCACCCAGGCTGTCCTGGACTGGCTTTGTACACCAGACTGGCCTCGAGCTCAGAGATCCGCCTGCCTCTGCCTTGCAAGTGCTGGGATTAAAGGTGTGTGCCACCACCTCCTGGCTCAGCCAGTGCTCTTAACTACTGAGCCATCTCTCGAGCCCCTAGAGTCTTGAACTTTTGATTGTCCTGTCTTGCCATCCCAAAAGCTGGCACTACTGGCATGCTACAAATGCACACTGTATGGATTTCTTTAGGAAGAAAACAGGTTTATCAAGTACACTGGTAAAGGGCAGCAAGCTGGCTGGCAGCACCCAAAGAGCTGCCTGCCTCCACTGTCTGCTAAGGGTTTACTGTGAGATAATTTCAGGTTAAGAGGAAACTACAAAGGAGACTGAGGAGGAGGGGGCAGGACTGATGGGGAGGAGATGATGGAGGAGGAAGGATTGAAGGAGATATAGGATGTCTTGCTATTCCAATGAAAACATCCTATAACTGACAGTGTAATGGCTCCACAAGCTATGAATACACTAAAATGCCCACTGAACTGGGTAACTGAAATGAGAGAATGATACGGCATGTGAGTAAAGCCCTTATTTAAAACTGAGGGAGGGGGCTGGAGAGATGGCTCAGCGGTTAAGAGCACTGACTGCTCTTCCAGAGGTCATGAGTTCAATTCCCAGCAACCACATGGTGGCTCACAGCCATCTATGATGTGATCTGATGCCCTCCTCTGGCCTGTACTGTACGTGCAGGCAGACCATTGTATACATAATAAATAAATAAATCTTAAAAAAAAAAAAAAAAAAAAAAAAAAAAAAAAAAAAAAAAAAAAAAAAAAAAAAAAAAAAAAAAAAAAAATAAAACTGAGGGAGGGTCAGCTGGACGACTGAGTAAAGGGCTGTTGGCGAGTCTAACATCCTGAGGTTGTTCCCCAGAGCCCCACACGTTGCCCTCTTACCCACATACGTGTGTGCGTGTAAGTAGAGGCTAGAGGCCGAAACCACGTATCTTTCTCAATCACTGTCCACCTTATCCACTGACCCAGGGTCTTTCACATGACCCCAGAGTCCACACTGAAAAGTCTAGCTGAGTCTACTTGCCCATCTGTCTCTGCTCCTGAGTGCTATGGTTACAGGTGAGCCACTACGCTCACCTAGCATTTACTAGGTGTTAGAAGCAAATTCAGTTCCTCTCACGTGCACAGCACATGCTTTCTCACCAACAATTTCCCTAGATCCTCCCTCAGGACTTTGAAGACCTGGTCAGTTGTCTTCTAGTTCCTACTGCTGGTGTGGGTCTTCATATGTCACAAGGGACCCTCCTTCCAGAAGTTTAAAATGGTATGACTGGTATGGGTGGGTTTCATTAACCTAGTACTAGGCACAAGCATGCCCTTTAATATGGCAGCTTACTCCTTGCAGATGTCAAACTGAACTATGTAGGTAATTTCCCACTGTTGTTCTTTTACTGTAATTTCTATTATTCTGATCCTGGGACTGCCGCACTGGTCCTCCAAATCCCTCTCCCCACCCCAGTTATTCAAGACAGGATTTCTCTGTGTAGCCCTGGCTGTCCTGGAACGTGCTCTGTAGACCAAGCTATCCTCAAACTCAAGAGATCCACCTGCTTCTGCCTCCTGGGTACTGGAATTTAAACTGTGTTACCACCATGTTTGCCTCCTTTTTTCTTTAAAAATTATTTTACATTTATTTATTATTTGTGTGATTTGGTGTGTCATGGTATGTGTGTGGAAGTGGGAGTCCAAGATGGTCCTCAGGTGGTTAAATTTGGCAACATGTTCTTAGTCAGCCATCTTGCCAATTTTTTTTTCTTGGATATTCCTCTTTTTTGGTTTTTTGAGACAGGGTTTCTCTGTGTAGCCTTGGCCATCCTGGACTCACTTTGTAGACCAGGCTGGCCTCGAACTCACAGCGATCCTCCTGCCTCTGCCTCCCGAGTGCTGGGATTAAAGGCGTGCGCCACCATGCCTGGCTGGATTTTCCTCTTTTTGTTTATTTTATTTATTTGATTTTTTTCAAGACAGGGTTTCTCTGTGTAGCCTTGGCTGTCCTGGACTCACTTTCTAGACCAGGCTGGCCTCAAACTTACAGGGGTCTGCCTGCTTCTGCCTCTGGAGTGCTGGTATTAAAGGCATGCGCCACCACCCTCCAGCTCCTCTGCTTATTTCTAAGATTTGTGTATCTGTATGTAGTCTGTGAACATGAATGTTGGCTTTCCTAGAGCTGGAGTCATAGGTGCTCATGAGCTGCCTGATATGCAAGCTACGAACCAAATTTAGACTACAAGAGCATTACATGTTCTTTCCTTTTCTTTTTTTCTTTTCTTGGTTGAGACAGTGTATCTCCGTGTAGCCTTAGCTTTCCTAGACTCACTTTGTAGACTAGGCTGGTCTCAAACTCAGTGATCCGCCTGTCTCTGCCTCCCAGAGTGCAGGGAGTACATATTCTTAAGCACTGAGCTCTCTCTCTAGCCCCTTCTTTTGTTATTTTAGATACAAGATCTTGCTTTGTAGCCCAGGCTGACCTCAGTCCCTCTGCCTCTGTCTCCTATGTGCTAGGATAGAGGTAGATGCTCTCATGCCTGAGTTTCATCCTCTTTTCTACCTCATTTGGTTTTCTTCTTCACTGTAGTTAGGTATTTTTGTTTTTACAAGACAGTTTTCTGTGTAATGGAGCCCTGGCTGTCCTGGCACTCACTCTGTAGACCAGGCTGGCCTCAAACTCAGATATCTGCCTGCTTCCACATTGTGGCCACCCCCCCCCCCCAAGCTGAGTAAGGATGGTCTTGTGCATCATATGCATGCAGTGCCCATGGTGGCCCAAAGAGGACATCAGACCACATGGACCTGGAGTTACAGTTGTGAGGAACCATGTGCTTGCTGGGAACTGAACTTGGATCCTTTTTAAAAGATTTATTTATTATGTATACAGTGCACATTAGATCACATTATAGATGGTTGTGAGCCACCATGTGGTTGCTGAGAATTGAGCCCAAGACCTCTGGAAGAGCAGTCAGTGTTCTTAACCGCTGAGCCACCTCTCCAGTCTCTGAACTTGGATTCTTTAGAAGAGCAGCCAGTACAACTCAACTACTGAATCACCTCTCCAGCCCCCAGGCCTCACCTCTGATATTGTTAGAAACATGGCTGAAAAATAAGCTACAGGGCTGATGATGTAGCTGAGTGTGGAGTCCTTGCCTAGCCCGACAAGGCCCCAGGCCAATCTCCAACATTATTAAAAAAAAAAAGTGGTAAGGTGGTTGCTACTTGAAGGCTGAGGAGGAATGACTGCTTGTGTCTGGGAGTTCAAGACCATTACTAGGTGATAGTGAGACTTTCTTTAAAAAACCAAACACAACAAAGGATGGTTGCACACAGTCATTTTAGCACTCTTAGCAAAGAGGCAGGAGTTTGAGGCTAATCTAGGCTACAAAGCAAGGCCTCCCCCCCCCCCCCCCGTACCCGCCCCACCCCCATCTCAAACAATAAATGGCAAAAGGCTGTTTGGGGATGAGAAGCTGGAGCCGCTCTTCTCTCCACCGTGAATACAGGCTGCCTTGGGCGTACATCAGCTTCCCCTCTCCAGGGTGCAATCAGCCTGTTCCGCAGGGGTCTTTGTGCACCCTGCCGCCACTCGGCCCCCCATGTCCCAGGATCCTCAGGTTCACTGTGCTCAGCTCACCTACCCATCAGACTTTAGGGCACAGATCTAGCTGCCCTTCAGTCTCTCACAGACCGTCTCGACAGGCAGGTGTGGATCCCTAAGGATGAGCTCTAGCTGTACCACACGACCATGATGGCAGCACAACCAAGTCTTTCTTCTTGCTTCACAGTAGAACTCTGAAAATCCCCTTTCAATTGTGTCTGATGGAATACAGCATTGCTGTCTGAGACCCTGTAAAATCTCCATTTACCTCATAATCTATGCCTAGATAGAAATAAACTTGTGCAGCTGGAGGGGGTACTCACCTGCAAATCCCAGGGTCTGGGAGGAAAGCAGGAGAGTCACAAGTGGGAAGTCTAGCTGAGGGTTCACCAAGACCTCATCTCCCAACACCAAACAAGCTGAGGGCACAGCGCAGGAGCACAGTGCCTTGAGTTCAAACTCCCAGAACCACCAAAACAAAAACAACGGACCAAAAAAAAAACTTAGAACTGCAGCACAGAGCCAGTGCTACACGACCCTTACTGCCCACATACCTATTACATGTGTGTAATACACATATACGTTTAATGTTGTAAATTTTTTCCTGAATTTTAGTATGTATTCTTTAGCTTTCAAGCAGCATCTTAGTGGACAAAGAAAAGCATATGGCTAAACCCAATATAACAGGATGAGGAAGCATCTTCCGTCTTCTGTGAGGCACGGCAAGGGCGTGTGTAATGAACTGAACTAAGCACACACTCCCACACTACTAAGAGTGGGACATCGCCATCACTGAAGCTCATTAGCAACCGTAAGAACTAAAGGCCCAGAACTGATGGAGAACACAAGAGGACAAGGAGTTCAAGGCCGCCTCAGCTGCATACTTCAAACCAGTCTAGGCTTTATGAGACTCAGAGCAAACAAAAACAACAAAGTTGAGAGGAAGGGATGGCAAGAAGGTAAATAGTTACAAAGTGCTGCTGTACCTCTGCCATAACGCCTTTGATGCAAGACCACTGGTCTTTATTAAATAAAATAACCAGCAATTTATTTCCTAAAAATGTGTAATTTTTAAGAGTGTGTTCCCATATATGATCCATCTGCAGAAACTAAATAACCCAGTGAAAGGATAAGGGAGCTGGAGGGATGGCTCAGAGGTTAAGAGCACTGGCTGCTCTTCCAAGGGTCCTGAGTTAAATTCCCAGCAACCGCATGGTGGCTCACAACCATCTATAATGAGATCTGGTGCCCTCTTCTGGCATGCAGGTGTACATGCAGGCAGAACACTGTATACAGAACAAATAAATCTTTAAAAAAAAAGAAAGAGCCTTGACAGTGGCTTTTCATTTGAATTCTGGTTCTACACTTTGCAGGTAACTGTCAAATTAGCCTACCTGAAATCTCATTTTATTTACATGTAAATTGGACAATCAGTGTCTACTCTGTGAGACTGAAGTGAATAATAAGAGATAAGCAAAGGCTTTCCTTGTTTCATATGTAGGAAGAAAGTCATGGCCATCTTTCTTTGACTTGCCTTTGAAATGACAATGTCTTTGACCAGGTGGTAATGGAGCATGCTTTTAATCCTAGCACTAGGGGAGCAGGCCAACCTGGTCTTCAGAATGAGTTCCAGGACAGCCAGCACTAACACCCCTCAAAACCAAAACAAGACAAAACAAACAAACAAAAACCCTGGCAATTATCTATACTTTTATTAATCCCATACAGGGCATGGGGCCAATGCCTCAGTGGTTCCTGAGGACGTGGGTTTAGATTCCCTAGATCCCATATAATGCCAGGTGGGGCTGGGAACCTGCCTGTAAATCTGCTTCAGAAGGCAGATGGGGGTGGGGGTGGGGTCCTCAGAGTAGGCTGCTTAGCAAGACTAACCACATCCAGGATCTCAGGGTTTGACTGAGAGACCCTGCCTTAAAGAGTAAGGTGGAAGAACTACTGAGGGGTTACCACACACACACACACACACACACTCTCTCTCTCTCTCTCTCTCTCTCTCTCTCTCTCTCTCTCTCTCTCTCTCTCTCTCTCTCTCCAATACAGTATTAGAAAAAAATGTCAGGACACATGGCTTATAAAATAACTTGTTGAGCCAGGATGGGAGGCAGAGGCAGGCTTGGTCTACAAAGAGTGTCCAGGACAGCCAGGGATGTTACACATTGAAACCCTGTCTCAAAAAACAAATAATAAACAAACAAATAAATAAAATAACTTGTCTTATCAAAAACACATCCAAGATGGGGATAGCTCAGTGGGCAAAAGTGTTAGCCATGCAAGCCTGACCATTTGAGTTCCATTCCCAAAACCCATGTAGAAAGTCCAGTGGAGGAGACTCACAAACACCTACAGACATTGCTGTGTAACAAAATCACTGGAATGCCTTTGTCTTCCAGAAATAAAACCTTGAGGCTACAGATGTTCCACGGGAGAGCACCTGTGAGCATGACAAGGCCCTGGATCCAACACTAAGAACAAATCAACCACAAAGCCTTGAAGCTCACTATCCATTGGACATTCCCTCAGACCACAGGAGCCAACCTTCCAGTTTCTGACTCTTTTAAGTATCTCATACAAGTGGAATTATGTAGTCTGTCTTTGGTGAACCTCTGGGTTTGTCATGTTAAAAATGGGAAGACTGGGGCTGGGAGATGAGGCTCAGTCAGTAGACTGCCTTTGGTGCAAACACGAAGAGCTGAGCAACCATGAGAGGGAGGGGTGTGTGTGTATGTGATTCACAACCATCTGTAATGTGATCTGATGCCCTCTTCTGGCCTGCAGGTGTACATGCAGGCAAAACACTATACATAATAAATAAATAAATAAATAAATAATACCTCTGATGATGTCAGACTTCTGGTCTGCACACGTGCGCACGCGCACACAGACACACACAAAGATATACAGGATTTTCTTCTTTTCAAAATAATATTCTGGGGGCTGGAGAGATGGCTCAGAGGTTAAGAGCACTGCCTTCTCTTCCAAAGGCCCTGAGATCAATTCCCAGCAACCACATGACTCATAACAGTCTTAATGAGATCTGGTGTGTAGATGTACATTCAGGCAAAACATTGTATACTTAATAAATAATTTTCTTAAAAGTAATATTCCAGGGGCTGGAGAGATGGCCTCAATGATTAAGAGAATACGTTGCTCTTCCAGGAGCCCAGTCTTTTTCCCTGCACCCATATGGTGATTCACGACTGTCTACAACTCTAGTCTTAGGTGATCTAACACTCTCTTCTGACCTTCTTGGACACCAAGTACACATGTGGTGCACATACGTTTTTAAAAATAATATTCCAGGGTAAAGGTGCTTGTTGTGCAAGCCTGATCCCCCGAGCATAATCTCCAGTACCCACGGAAGATGTGAACTCCAGGGTGGGTATGCCTAAACAGAGGAACTCTGTCTCTAAAAACAAACAAACAAACAAACAACAAAACAAAAGAAAAAGAAAATCAAGACTCATCTTGTTCCAAAGTGCACCCAAGAGGCATCCGCTCCCCCACAGCCACACAGGCGTCACCACCTTTGTCACAGCTTTGTCTTCCCTTCCCATCAAGCTGTTGATATACCCAGTATCTAAAATTCTTGGCTCCCAGGAGAAACTTAATATTGCTGTGGAAAGTACAAGCACCTGAAAGCTGGAAGCAAAGGAAAGAATAGGTAGCTAAGTGGGTTTTGTGTAACTGGCTAAAGAGAAGACATGTGGTAGAGGAGAAGAGTCCATTTTAGACATGCTGGGAATAAACATGGGAATGGCCAGTAGACTAGCAAAAATATGGATCTTGCCTGGATGACTGAAAATTATTTTTACAGGTAACATATAAAGCCAGAAAAGAATGAATGACAATACTTAAAAATATCACTTATTTTAAAATAGTGGAAGAGATAATTGCTTAGGAACATTAACATTAGCATGTGTGCCTGCACACCAGAGGAGGACACCAGATCTCACTATAGATGGTTATGAGCCTACCATGTGGTTGCTGGGAATTGAACTCAGGACCTTTGAAAGAGCAGCCAGTGCTCTTAACCGCTGAGCCATCTCTCCAGCTCAACATTTTTAAATGTGCAAAAAAGGCCTAGTTATAATACCCCATGCTTGTAATGCCAGCACTTTGGTGCCTAAGGCAGGAAGATCACAAGTTCAAGATGGTCTGGGTAACAGTGAGATCCTGGGTCAGAAAGAGAAAGGGGGGAGGAGTCTGCTGCAGAGGTGCTCAGTGATTAAGAGCACTGCCTCTCTTGTGGAGTTCAGAAGTTCCACTCCCAGGAGGCTGCAACTCCAGCTCCAGAGAATCCTGATACCCTCTTTTGGCCTTTGCACACTTGTGTGCATATGCAGACACATAGAAAGAAATCTGAGGGAGAAATAAAGCCAGGTGTGGTGCCTGTAATCCCAGTACCTGGGAGGTGGAGGCCAGGAATGTGGATTTTAGGGCCAGTGTTAGCTACACAGCCTGACTGGACTACATGAGATCCTGTTCTCCCTAAAAACAAACAAAAAAGCAAAGGAAAGCTGGTTTGCTTTTCTTTCCTTCCTTTCATTTTTCTTTTCTTTTTTTTTTTTTTCCCCCTGTGTAGCCCTAACTGTCCGGGAACTCACTCTGTAGATCAGGCTGGCTTCAAACTCACAGAGCTCCATTTGCTTCTGCCTTCTGAGTAATATGTGCCGCTACCTCCAAGTTTGCTTTTTTTTTTCTGAAGAGCTGGCAATTGAACTCAGGGTCATTCTTGTGCTAATGTTCTAACCATTGACCCATACTTTCAGTCCCAATTTTTCCTTCTTTTTTTTTTTGGTTTTTCAAGACAGGGTTTCTCTATGTAGCCTTGGCTATCCTGGACTTACTTGCTTTGTAGACCAGGCTGGCCTGGAACTCACAGAGATCCACCTGCCTCTGCCTCCTGAGTGCTGGGATTAAAGGCATGTGCCACCACGCCCAGCTTTTTTTTTTTTTAATTTTTATTTTACATGTATGAGTATTATGCCTTTGTGTGTGTGCATGTATGTGGGGGGTGTGCGCGCACACGTGCTCGTATGTGTGCTTGTTTTATGCACCACATGTAAGCACTACCCACAGATGTCAGAAGAGGGCCTCAGAACCTCTAGAACTAGTTGTATGATAGTTGTTAATTACCGTGTGGGTGCTAGGACTCAAACCTGGGTCCTCTGCAATATCGGTGAAGTGTTCTAAATCACTCGGCATCTGGCCAGCTCTCCTGCTCTCCTTCCACCCCCATTTTTTCTTAAGACAACTGAGTAATGTCTATTTCTCCACATGGCCAAACTACCTAGTCTAGCAGTCGAGACCTGTGCCTTTGCCTTCAGGATCTGTTGTGTTCACCAACCTGCTACCTTCTACCTGGCACCAAAATGATCGTAACATGTAAAGTACTATTACCAAACCTGATACCTGAGTTGCCCTGGGTACAGCATGGTAGGAGAAAATCGCCATCACATGAATGCACCTTTCTCCCATACAGTAAATACATAAACGTAGTAAAAATTAAAAATAGGGGCTGAAGAGATGGCTCAGTGTTTAAGAGTATTGGTTACTCTTCTAGAGGCCCTGGGTTCAATTCCCAGCACCCACATGGCTGCTCACAACTGTCTGTAACTTGTTCCAGAGGGTCTGACACCCTCACAGACATACATGTAAGCCAAGGACCAAATGTACATAAAAATAAAATAAATACATTTCCAAAAATTAAAAACAAAACCCTGAGGATAAGCCGTCTGTTTCTGTTCTGCTGCTGACTGCCCAGTGAACCTGACTTTTCTCTGCTGACCAGCAAAGCTGCTCGCTGCCACCGGACGGGCTGCACAGGACACTCAAAGCTCCTGTCTCAGACATCTCTGCTGCCAGGCCTATCTGAGATGTCCTTTCCCAAGACTTTCTGCTAGCCAAGGGCCTCCTTTTAGGTACAAATAACAACAGAACATCTTGGTAGTGTGGTGGCCACGCCTTTAACTCCAGCACTCAGGAGGCAAAGGCAGGTGGATCCCTGTGAGTTCTAGGCCAGTCAGGGCTACACAGCGCCTGTCTATCAATTAATTACTTTGAAACAGGGTCTCACTAAGTTATCTAGGCTGGTCTCCAACCTTCCCTTCAACCTTCTGAGCAGCTGCGCTCAAAAGTGCACATCTATACTCCTAGACAGAATCAACTTCTGAAAATCCTGAGCCTTTCTGTCCATGGCAGACAAATTTTAATTTGTCTTGTTTACTGTTATATTTCTAGTACCTAGAAATTCTGGTGTACACAGTAGGAACTCAGATATTTGTTACATGAGCTAAGGAAAAGGAGACTGAGAAACAAACACACACACAGCGTCAGAGCAGGAGAGAAAATCAGCAGAGAGCAGAAGCTAAGAGTCTTTTGGAGGAGGAAGTCAAGAAAAATGACTAAGAAGCCACTGAATTTGGCAATACCAAATTGGTGTGTTTAAAGAGGGCAATTTCAGAAAAGTAGGAGGGGCAAACAACAGATAACAAGGAGCTGGTAATTTCAGGTGGAGAGGGCAAAGGGAAGAAGAACACGTGAGCTTAAGAGTGAGAAAGCACAGAGGAAAAGACTGAGTGCAGAAAATGCTCTTGTTTTCAAGCTAAAGGAAAGAGCTGGTGAGAAAGGAGGAGCATCACAGGAGAAGGCGGGATGCCTCAGGGGAAAATGGATCCAGAAGCCACATCAGTCATCTTTAAAAACCAAAGGCTGCCCTGCACAATCAAGTACAGTAGCTTCTTTATGCTTAGAAAGACGTATTCTTTGAATTGATTTACTGGCATAACCCTTACATGAATTTCCGGTCTTACTCTTAGGCAGTACACACTGGGGAGCTGGGAGTAGAGAAGTGTGCATCTTTAGGTGGCTCACAGAACAAAGCAAGGAGGGAATTTAGGAGGAGAAATTTAGGGTGCAAATGACCAGGCAACAGGAACTCAAAAGTAACAAAAGGCCAATCTGGGTAAAGTGTTCTTTGTACTGTTGGTGCAGTGCTTCTCCGTGAAGGACAAGCTAAGCTGGGCGTGCTGGGGGACACCTGCCATCCCAGCACTCAGAAGGCAAAGGCAGCCAGAGCTCTAAATTCTAGGCCTGTCAGGTCTGTAGTAAGTAAAACCTTGTCTCAAAAAAACTAAACCAGACCAAAGAGACAAGACCGATAAAAGGTAAAAAAGGAGGAGCTGCTCATAACTAAATGAGATGGGGAAAGGGACTTTAGGGATGAATAGGCTGAAATGCAATTGTCAAAGCCACACAGGGTAATTTCCTCTTGACCCAGTGGCAAAAGTCTAACAAAAGTGCATAGAAGTATTGGGAATAAACCTTTATAACATTTTGTTAGAGAAATAAACTATGCTTCTGTAGAAGATTGTTTTCACTCAGAATGAAGGTTTGTATGAAGTGGGCGGGATACTTTGCTATAATCTAGCAAGCCTAATTAAAAAAAAAAAAAAAAAAAAAGGCAAGGCAAGTTCGGTGAGTACAGGTGCTTGCCCACAAGCCTGGCAACCTGAGTTTGATCCTCAGAACCCACATGGCAGAAGGAGAGAACCAACTCCTGAAAATTGTGCTTCAGTGTCCACACGCACACTGTAATATGCCAGTACCTGTGCACATATCCCACTCCCCACGCAGAAAAACAAAAGTAAAATACTAGTACTTTTTTTCAATAGCAGATTATAAGGAAAACCTAACAGGCTTATTCCCAAAAGCCAGGATAGAAAAAGTCTAAAGTATTGTTTGTGATTCACCTCTAACAGAGTGATAGTGGTCAGGTCCTTGCTGGGGGGGGGGGGGGGGGGGTGTGTGTGTGTGTGTGTGTGTGTGTGTGTGTGTGTGTGTGTGTAATATCCTTAATATCCTAAGAAGAAAACAATAAGTAAAGGGGAACTCTTATTAGCAGTATCTGTCTTGTCACACACAGGCATGCCAGTTAGGGAACTCTGGCTGTGCAGTGACTGCCTCATGGGGGATGTATCAGCAGCCTTTCTGAAAAGATTGAGACCAAACAAACATGCAATTGTCAAAAACCAGGAGTGAGAGGTGCTCTTCTCTTTTCATCTCTCTGTGCAGCTGTGTTCTTGGGTTGTCACGATGGCTCAGCTAGTACTGGTGTCTGCCACCAAGCCTGATCACCTTATTTCAGTCCCTAGGACCCACTGAGAAGGGGAAAGCCAGCTCCAGCAAGCTATCTTCCAGTCTCCACAGGCATGCTGTGGCATGCACCTATGCACCCACATACTTTTTTTTTTATGTAGTTAAAATTCAAAGTGGTGCTTTCCAAATCGAACTCCTACAGAGTCAAGCAAGGCCTCTTTTCCCCTCTAAAGGAGCCACTAAAATGGAAACACCACTGTTCTCTTAGTGATACTCCTTTTCTGGGTCCAATCCTAAGGCTGAACAGCTCAGCTAGCATCTCCCTGCAGCCTGATTGAAGAGAGGTCCTTCCTCCTTAAAGAGATAAAGAACAGCACTACCCACTCAAAGTTTAAATTCCCAAAACCTTCGTGTCAAGGTTTAACGTGGTAACATCAACCTGACATGGCAAATCTGGTCAGGGCTTCACACTCAAAAGATTTACTGACAAGCCAGACTCAAATTGCTTTTTAACCTTTATTTTCTAGCTAGGCTTAGTGGCCCATGTCTTTAATGTTTTACTCAGGAAATAAAACAAGAAGTCGGGGCTGGGTGTGGTAGCGCACACCTCTAATCCCAGTGCTCGGGAGGCAGAGGCAGGCAGATCTCTGTGAATTCAGAGCCAGCCTGGTCTACAAAGCGAGTCCAGGACACCCATGGCTACACAGAGAAAGCCTGTCTCAAAAAAACAAAACAAAGAAAAGGAAAGGAAAAAAAATTTTTTTTAAACAATTTGAGTGTTGTGCCTAAATGTATGTCTGTATATGAATTATGTAACCAATGTCCTCAGAGCCAGAAGAGGAAGGGCATTGGATCTTCTGGAACTGGAGTTACAGATGTTGGCTGCCATGTAGATGCTATAAACGGAACTAGTTCCTGTAAGAGAGCAGCTAGTGATCTTAACTGCTGAGCATCTCACCAGACTTCCTCTCCCTGCCCTTCCTTTGAGACTCCTTCTCCCTACATAGCTGGCTTAACTACATATCCCAGGCTGGTCCTGAACTTGCAGCTGTCCTCTTGTCTTTGCTCCAGGTGCTGGGATCACAGGCATGTACCACTATGACCTGCTGGATTCAAGTCCTGCTTATGTCTTATTGGAACCCTCGGCGAGAACTCAATTTTTTCTCCAGTGACTAAGAAATTAAAAGTTATAAAATCATCTCTTCTCTCCCTATCCTCTCTCTACATAACTTTTCTCTCTCTCTCCCCCTCCACCTGCAAGTCTGCCCAGAGTTGCTTCCAATAAACCTGAATTTATATACTAAAAAAGTATAAAACTATGTCAAGTCAAACCTTTAACATAATTTTAAAAAGAAATTCAAACACTATTACTATTCTTTCTGCGAAGGTGTTCAAGGCAACTGTTTTTGTGTGCAAGTTAAGTTTTTTATGAGCTTTCATAATTTACTTCAATTGGGATGACTACCTACTGGATTCAAAGGTCTTTAGGGTTAGCAGTGTAGTTCAGTGGCAAAGCACTACTCACCTAGTGTGGTGGTTTGTTTGAAAATGGCTCCCATGGGCCCACAGAGAGTGAGTGGCAGCACTAGGAGCTGTGGCCTTGTTGAAGAAAGTGTGTCATGGGCGGGGGAGGGGCTCTGAGGTTTCAGATGCTCAAGCCCAGTGCCACTGTCTCGTCTTGTTGCCTGCTGCCACCACGCTTCCAGCCATGATGGTAATGGACTAAATTTCTGAACTGTCTGCCAGCCTCAATTCAATGTTCTTTATAAGAGTTGCTGTGGTCACGGTGTCTCTTCACAGCAATAGAAACCTGACTAAGCCATCCAGTAAGTACAAAGTCCTGGGCTCAGTCCGCAGCAGCGACTGGGGAGGAGGTGGAGATCTTTCCTCCAAGCAACATTTGTTAGTAAAGGTGACTCATTCAGTTAAGTAATTTTGGGTAAACACAACCAAGTTCATTATCAATCACTCAACAAACATATGGATGGCCTAAACTATGTATGGGACTTAGCCCAAGCCTGTTCTGATTCCAAGAGCTTACAGTCTACTTGGCAAGACACAGGATGGCTGAAGTAACATGTGACTTTGTGTTAAAAACAAAAAGCATAAGCCAGGCAATGGCGGAGCACACCTTTAGTGCCAGCACTTGGGAGGCAGAGGCAGGGGGATCTTTGAATTCCAGGCCAGCCAGGTCTACAGAGCGAGTTCCAGGGCAGCCAGGACTACACAAACGAGCCCTTTCTGGAAAAAATAAAACAAAACCATGTGTAGCTACATTTCATAACTATATTGATGGAGGAGGTTCTGCTGTGAGCTGGGTTTTCGGAAACTAACTGCAAAGGAGGGTGGGTTGTGGCTGGAAGGATGCTAGGATTCTGAAGCGTTGAGAAAGACCCTACAAACAGCCCTTCAGTTTGTGAAATTCACTCCCATCCATAAATTCCTTTCTTCCTTCCACCTGCCTCTGGGCATGAGCCACCACACCTGACCTCATACTCATTTGATTCCTTAACGAAACCTTGTAAGAAGCCCAACATACCCTCAGTTTACAGGTGAGAAAAGAGGGGATGAAAAGACTTGACCAGCTGGGTCAGAACCCAAGTGTTCTGTCTTCTAGTCCTGCGGCGGAGAGAGTGTGGTAAAGAAGGAAAACAGTATTTCTGTGGGGGACATGGAAAGATAGGTTAGGTCAGGCTGGCCCCAAAAGCTTTCCCTTCATCCCCTTCGGCCTCAGAAGGGTCTCTAACATTTCAAGAGGAAGGGTACTAAGCCTGAAAGATTTAGGGAAGAGTTTTACAAGTAAAAGCATTACAATGGACCAAGTGAGAGACAATAAAGACATGAATTAGAATTACTGAACAACTTAAGCGTTGTCAGTTTTTTTTTTTTTAACCTTTAAATTACCACAAATTTTGTAACGCCCCCCTCCTCCACCCAACACACACAGGTTTCCAGTTTTATAAATCAGTTTCAGGGAGGCAAAACTTCTAACCAGTAAATCTTGGGATTAGCTACTACAAACCAAAGGGCACAGCTGACCAACAACTACCGTCATTTCCTCTGTTCAACGACTATTAATATGATCAGAGATTTTTAAACAGGCTTAGTAGGTTAAAATTGGAACTGCCAATAGTATAGCAGGAATCTCGCGTTCTAATTCTTGGGTTTCCTTTAAAAATAATAATAAAGAAAAATACTTTTTATTCCACTCAATGAGCAGATCATACTAAGGCTTCCAAAAGGCATTTCGATTTTCCATTCGGAAGCCTTAGGATATTGTCAACTGAAGGGCAACTTATTTCCATATTAAAGCCTTAACCCGGCCTACTGCTCAGGACCTTCCAAGCAGCAAGGATCCAATCAACACTGGGAGACTAAACGAGGCCAGGCCTACAGTGCAAGAACGCCCTACATCTTAGGCAACTTCAACGCGGGTCTGTTCCAGGACGAAGTTCTCAACAGTTGGAAGTCAAGTTTGGGAGAAAAGCTTATCACCAACTAACCTCCTGCTTTTCCAGCCCCGACTTCACTCAAAGTCCTCACGGTAACGTTTTCCCCAAGTCCACTGCAGTGCCACTTCCCGAGAATGACAAGCGCCCAGCTCCCTGCCATGTTAGCCTCCTCCCAGAACCCAGACCCAGAAACGGGAGCACCCTGGGAAGTTTCCCCGAGGCCCGATGCGCGCCGGGAGAGGCATTCTCGGGAGGAAGGAGTCCCGCGGCAGGAGGCAGCCTTACTCACCGCGACCGGACGGCTGTGCTCCAAGCCGTCGGCTGCGTCCAGGCGCGCGGCCGCGGGGGCCGGAGCGGCTGCCGGGGCCGGGGCGGCGGCGGGCGGCTGCCGGTGCTTGCCGGCGCGCTTGGCCTTGGCCTGGATGCAGCGCTGGTGCAGGGCGAAGGTGTGCTGGCGTTCGAGTTCCAGACGCTCGGGAGACACGGCCTCGTAGCGGGCCTCGCAGGTGCTGTGGTGCCGCCGGCACAGCTCGATGCGCCGGCGGAGGCGCTCCATGACCGCGCTGTGCCGCGGAAGCGCGAACTCCGCCATGGGGCAGGTGGGCAGCACCATGGGGCGCGGGCCGGGCCCGGGCCTCCCGGTGCCGGCTGGCACGTCGGGCTCCTCCGCTTCTGGCGGCTCACGGCCGCGCCATGCCCCGGCGGGCTGCGGAGCGGGCTCGGGCGCGGCGGCAGGTCTTCCTCCGACCCCGCTAGTCCCGACTCCAGGACAGCGCTCGCTGCCTGCCTCAGGCCTCGGCCTATCCCCTACACCCCTGGCCCATTGTTTTCCGCGCCGCTGCCGCCGCCATCTTAAAATTGTTTTCGGGGCTTTCGGAAGAGGGCGGGGCCTGGGCCGGCGAACCCCGCGTCACTCCTGACGGACAGGCGGTCTGGCCAATCAGACCAAGCCCGCCGTCCAAGGGCGTGGAGACGAGCAAGTGAAGGGTCCTCGGGTATTTAAACTGAACACTCGGGAGCCGAGCAAAGGGCAGCCCCGAGGCGGGGTCAGAGCGCGAGAGCTGACTGTGACTGACATGAACCTATCCAAGAAGAGCCACGTTTTCTGAACACCGCCCCCAGAAGGCTGTCCCTTCCGGGTTCGCGGGGGACGCGGGGTAAATCTGAGTGCTGTGGAAATCGCTGAGCCCAGAAGCCTGATGCGGTCTTCTTTTTCAGTCAGCCCACACTATTAGACGTCAACCACTTTCTGACCTCATTCCTTACATACATACTGTTGGCGTGGACTAGTAGAGGTGGGAATCTCTGGTACTGTCAGCAAAATCTCATTACTTGGACGGGGCTGAAAGGAGAGCGCTTAGTCTTCAGCCTCACTAGAGGGGACTAGAGTTACTTAGATTCCCAGCGACTTACACTTAAAACAGATTGGTATGTAAAACCGAGTCATCCAACCTAAAGACCCTGGGTTCCAGTGATGCAACTAGCAAGCAAATGGGCTAAGGAAAAAAGCCAGGGAAGGATCAAAAAATATTCTAAGTAGATATTGACGCCCCAACTGCCACATGAGATGCTGGGAGGCTGCGCACTAGAAGGCACCACCAGCCACTCAAACATGTTACCACTTACTAGGATTCATAAACGCTTTACTTTCAAAACCACGGGGGGGGGGGGGGGGCGAGAGCTAACAACCAAATGTTTTTATACAAATGCAGTAGAAAAAATAGAAATTCTAATTTTTTGGTGGAGGAAGTGGGCCTGCTTCTGTCTTGTGAATGCTGGGGTTAAATTATGACCAGTTAGAATTGAAAGGTTGTCAAAAACTCTTAAAAGCACTATACATACTGTATCAATTCAGGACATAAGCTAAAACCTTAATAAACACAAAATAATCAGGGCACGACTTTCAATAATATCCTCAAATATGGAGCCTGAGCAAAGCTATTTGCTAATAAAAATGTTAAAGAGTTTTTATACATCTTAAAGAATATTATTTAGAAGGTAGTTCGGTGGTAGAGCACTGGTTCAAATACCAGCACTGAAAAAAACATACATACAACCCACCCTTAACCCCAGCTGCCCCATTTCTGTGCTGTTGTCCGTTTTACACAACAGAAATGACTAAACCATCGCTGGTGAGAGGAAGTTAAAAAACAAGACTGAATTACTCTCACCTACAGTAGCCAATGAAAAGAATAAACCACTATTCAAACAGTAAATATACATCCAAGGTTATCATGAAGTTCAAAAGAGGACATGTAACACAGGGCTTTAATGTAATGCCATTTAGTAACATGACAATCTGGAAAGTGAAGAGTACTTTGTGGACAAAATAGAGCACAGCTCAAGTAGTGGGCACTTTACAAAAATGCAACAAGGAATCCAGCATATAAAATAACATAAGGGCCTTTATTTTTTTATTCAGTGCCGGGAACCAAGCCTATGGTGCCTCGCACATACTTTGCAGTTCTACTTACTGAGTGTCAATACCAGCCCTCTAAGCTTTTTGTAAAGAGTTGAAGCTGCTGGCCGTTCACTAATGTGTCGGACATTTAAGAAAGCTGTAACTCCCATGAAGCCCTAAGGGAGGAAGAGGGACCCAGATAGCAATGAACACAACCAATGATTATAAATAAACCTGTCATTTTACTAATCTAGAATGATCAAACAGATAAGCAGATTCTAGAAAAACAATCATCCCCACGTTTGATTGATTCAAGGAGAAACCTACAGACATCTTTTCACTTCTTGCTAGTAACTGTTTATTTCACTCTATACATTTGAGAACATCCGCTATACAGCTATGGTCACTGTGACCACAAACAACAGATGGGGATTAAAGCACTGAACAGCAAGAAAATGCATTCCACCCTCAAGAAATGAAATGAACCAGTGTTTAAAAAGACAACAGATACAGCCTTCATCCTTTACAAATATATTTCTTTCCCAGTATCACCCCAATATAAACACTGTGGAGTGTGTGTGTGTGTGTGTGTGTGTATATATTCAGTGCAAGGAACAGTATCATCGGTACATGGAACGCCTCTGGAGAAAGAGTGAAACTGAAACATCTGTTTCTGAATACATTTCAGTGTGGTGTAATAATAATATTACACTACAGTGATGTGGGGGAGGCTCTTCTAGCACCCATCTGCATTCCGGGGGGGGGGGGGGGACACGGACCTGAATCTACTTTAAAAAAAAAAATTCTTCAAGCCACCATAAAAACATTTTGAACAGGACTGCTTTATTGTGTGAATTTGAAGACGAAACTGTTACACGAACTGCAAATGAAAAGTTTAAATATCCTACAAAAGTAAAATAACTCATGCTATGTGTCAATCCTCCCATAAACACATTTTAGCCTGTGTTCAATTATAATCAATTCTGAATTGGCCCATCTCTGGATTAGACTTTCTAAAGTCTGCACAGAGTAAAAGAAATAGACACTATGGAAAGTCTGTAATCTATCCTGTAGTTGGACCCTGGAAAGGTGTGGGTCTGCTTAAAAAGAAGAAACAGAAGTCATCACAGTAAAGCTAACACTATGCAGAGCTTATAATAATTTTCAGCAACGGACGGCAAGCTGCGCTGTGAAGAAAATGCATAGCAGAGAAAGCTGGGGAATGAGGAGATCCATGAGGAAAACAGTGTCAACACAGTGGAACAAGTGATGAAGTTGTATACTTAGGCACCACCAGAATTCCTTAAAAAGCCTCGTGCTCCAGAGGACCCGAGATGTCTGGCCTTCTGTGTGGGAGTATGACTGCTGCATTAAGTCAGGTCCTCTCCTCTCCTCTGCAAAGCTGTCTGTGAATGGAGCAGTCCCAAGGGCAACAGAACACTGCACTTTATGATCTGACCAACACCAAGTCTCCTTTTGGTTCTTTTTGGGTCTATTTAATACAATGTAAAGGGAACTCTGATATGAATTTGGGCTTCCATCCAATCCCTCTCTCATGTCCTTAAGAGGAGAAGTAACTAACAGAAGCACACAAAACAAGATTATAACCACAAATGACTGAACTTGAACGTGATTACAATTTTAGGGACAGAGACACGTGAGTGTTTTAATACCAAACTTAAAAAAAAAATTGTTATAAAAACTGCAATTCATTCTTCCTAGCATTCCTAGTGTTGGTGTTATTTCTGCATTAAAAGATTAATATATTAAATTAAGCCAAGATTTTAAACTGGCAAAAATTCTATCATTCTATCTAAAAAGGAGAAAAAAAAAAAAAGAAAAAAGAAAAAACCCAAAGATTTTAAAAACAAAACAAAACACAAGTTAGTTGCTTCATGTTACATTTCACAACCATTATGTTAAGTGTTTTCTTTTCTACAGAAACAGGGTCCTTTACATTACAACTGTAATTATTTACTGCTAGATGTTTCAAATTACAGGCTAGTAGTCACTGGAACCTGCAGATGGTGATGTCTTGAGGTTTTCTGAATTCCCACCTAAGGTATGCCAGGCCCTCTCTCCTAGGACCACATTTGCAGGGGAAGGGGAGGGAGAGGAAATCACAGATCAAGTTCTTAAGATTGTTTCACTCTCTTCGTGGCTTTCTGTTTCTTGGTGATCTGTTCAAAATTTCATCCTCCTATTAGGTGAAAAGAGAAGTTCATATAATCAACATATTTAAAAACAAGTGTTGCTAAATTTCTAAAACCATTTAAACTAAGTAACTCAAATGGCAAAAAAATATATCAAAAGTAGTAGAATTATAGGTAACCAATTTTAGTATTTATTTTCCAAAACAATGTACTTTCCTTAAAACCTATCAACATTTTAATTTGGGGGAGAGAGGCTATATTTTGAGTGTTTGCCTGGATCAGTAACTGTACACCCTGTGTGTGCCTGGCACTCTCAGAGCAGAAGAGGGCATCAAATCCCTAGGGAACTGGAGTTACAGACAGGTGTGACCCACCCTGTGTGCTGAGAGTTACACCCAGGTCCTCTGAAGAGCCCTACAGCACCACAGAAAACAGAGGAGGGTGGAGCACATACCTATAATACCTGGCATGTGGAATATCAAAAGTTCAATTATCCTTGACTACACAGAGTTCAAGGTCAGTGTGGGCTACATGAAACCCTGTCTTAAAAACTGAGGCCGGAAAGGTGGCTCAGAGTTCAAGAGCACTGGCTGCTCTTCCAAAGGTCCTGAGTTCAATTACCAGCAACCACATGGTGGCTCACAACCATCTATAATGAGATCTGGTGCCCTCTTCCAGAGTGCAGGTAGGTATACATGTAGGTATAACACTTTATCATAATAAATATAAAAATATTTTTTAAAAAGTTTGAAGTGTGCCATGTGGTGGTGCTGCACACCTTAAATCTCAGCCCTTGGGAAGCAGAGGCAGGCAGATCTCTGAGTTCCAGGCTAACCTGGGTTACACAGAGAAATGCTGTCCTGAAAAACCAAAAAGTTTAAAATGCAGTAGTAGGGGTTGGGAATTTAGCTCAGTGGTAGAGCGCTTGCCTAGCAAGCGCAAGGCTCTGGGTTCGGTCCTCAGTAGTAATATGCAAGAAAAACCTTTGAGGGGACAATGACGAGACATAAATGTCACAGGGCCATTAAGAAACCTGGTACTCTTTTTCTCTCTTCTAACTTCTATTTATTTAAAAACAAAACAAAAAACACATGTTCCACACACAGAAAAACTTCTTGAAATGTAAATAAAATGTCCATTGGCATGTACACTCACTTGTACATACCCACACATTGCACATACACACAAATTTTTTCTTTAAAAAAAAAAAAAAAAAAAACATTTACTAAACATGCCCCTGCTTACCTCTGCTTTAGGCTTCCTATCTTCTTCATCTTGACTGCCAGTGCCACCATCCTCTTCAGCATCACTTTTCTGTTTCTCTTCTAAGATAGAAAATAAAACTACTGAACAGAATTTCACATCTGGCTTTGACAATGATTAGAGCATCATCTAAAAACAATCTTGTTTTTTAATCATGGTTTAGGACAGATTTCTAGGTACCACTCACCAAGCTTCTCTTCTTCTTCCTCTTCCTCACCCTTGTTCTTCTCTTCTTCCTTCTCTTCTTCCTCCTTCGTATCTGGCTGGGGAGCATCTGTTTTCTTGTACTCCATAGCATTGGACTGTTTCTGAAATACCGCCAAATTTAAGAATCATGCTTGTGTTGTCACAAATATATTACCCCTCAACTTCTGAATGTCTCTGGGCAAATTTATATTGAAGGTTATGTACACAGAAGACATGTACACATAAAAGTAAAATTTTCTTTTTTTCTGATAGGGTTTCTCTGTGTAGCCTACAACTCAAAGAGATCTGCCTGCCTCTGACTCCCGAGTGCTGGGATTAAAGGTGTGCGCCACCCACACCTTGGCTCAAGACATTATCCTTACTCTACATATCCACCCCCCCCATGGGAGGGATGGTAGGAGGTATCATCAAAACAGGAAATTAAAAATAAATAAATAAATAAATAAAGAGCAAAGACTCAGGAAGAAAGTACAGGCCTAGTTTGTCAAGCTCATTCAGATACAAATACCCCACAGTGAGCAGTGAGGGTGAGGGGAAAATGGACCCTTGGATCTGACAAAGTGCCATAATGTAAGCAGAATCCTAAATTAATAGGAGGCAGTATGCAACAAGGTCTGAATTAGAAAAACATTGAGGCTGGAGAACCTGCATAGTTTTGACATGTATTGTTTTGAGAGAGTGAAAAACAGGGAGGGAACCACAGTTAAATAGTTAGAGATCAAATTACAAAGTAAATGAATAGAAATAACATCAGGAGGAAAACTGTTTTACGCCCAGATGGCTGATCTTACATCCAAGATGTTCTTTTTTCTCTAAAAAAGGCTGCCACCAAATATTAAGGAGAGTACTAGAGTGGAATGAAAAACAAGGGAATCTAAAGCTGCCATCACACGGGTACAAGGAGCCATGAGACTAAGCTTTTAGAAGCCAATGTAAAATATGGCCTAGTGGGGCTGGAGAGGTGGCTCAGAGGTTAAAAGCACTGTCTGCTTTTCCAAAGGTCCTGAGTTCAATTACCAGCAACTACATGGTGGCTCACAACCATCTTTGATATGATATGGTGCCCTCTTCTGGTCTACAGGTGTACATATGAGCACTGTATACATAATAAATAAATAAATCTTTGAAGAAAAAAATGTCCTAGTATTTATCAAAGTACTACTATAGAAAGTCTCAGTCAATATGATTAGTTATTTTTCATTAACATCAAAAGAGCTTTTTCTAAAGGTAGCTCTAAAGAGACATGCCTACCTTTCCAGAACAGCAGAAGAGGATCACAAGGAACACTGGCAAAGCTACAGTCAGAATGTAGACCACCCACAGCCATGGGCGCTCTTCAGCTGCTTCCAGCATCTGCCCCACTACACCTGGCTGAAATAGAAAACAACAATAATTCAGAGTACTGGTTTCACACATGAGAAATACAGGCTAGACTGATTGTTCCATGTTCAGACAAGGCATGGTGCAATTTAGGCTCCTTATTTTCCAAAGGAGTCAAACTAAGATGCACATAAAGAAAATAGGAAAAAGCCCTCATTTTCCTGTTCTTACCATCATGACATTTCACCTTCAAAGGTGCAAAAGACGGCTTGTAATAACCACAGAAAGCCATTACGCAGGAAACAAAGATAAAGAATGTCTTTGTCCTACCCTTCTGGCTCTCCAAACCCCAGCTCAGCCACACCATTGAAAATTCCATACAAGAAGTAAACTAAGAGCATTTTCAGTGCATTAAAACATTAAGCCAGGGACAGTGGCAGGTGGATCTCTGAGTTCAAGGCCAGCCTGGTCTAGAAAACAAGTTCCAGAACAGCCAGGGCCACACAACAGAAATCCTATCTTGAAGACAAAACAAACAAAACACCTTAAACGCACGCACGCACACACACGCACGCAGGCAAACCCTGCACATAACCATAGGACTCTTAACGCCAGAACATGATTCTAATAGAATCAGGTCTAAAACCCAGTATTTTATCTTTAGTAGATATGCAGTTATACATTTTGACATAATAAAGGGGTGGGGGGGAGACACTAAAAAACTGCTTTTTACAAAGCAATCGGTCTCCCCCAAAAGCAGCTATAAATGCACAGGTAATGAACAATCACTAACCTCAGCAGCACCATCAGCAGCTTTCTTCAGGCCCCACCCATCACTGGCCCAATCATCAACTACTCTTCGGTCACCACTAATGATAAAGTTGTCAAAAAAAATGTCAGATGTCATGGACCAGAGCTCCAAACCAATAGCACTGAAAGGTGTCATCCTAAAAGGTTCCAGGTCTTCAAAGAAATCTGGATTCGGTATTTTCCTTGGTTTCCAGACACCCTAATTTTGGGAGGGTTTTTTAGGGGGTGGGGGTGGGATAAAAGGAATGGAAGTAGAAGACATTTCAAAACATTTCAGATAGTAATAAAGAAACTCTATCTAAGACTCATTTTGCATAATCAAAGAAGATAAGCACTAACTTTGTCAAATTTAAATGACTAGCAGAACAACAAATCACTCTAAACAGTGATTGGCTGGGGATGTGGGTTGGAGGCACAGAGCTTGCCTAGCACACACGAGACAACTGATTCAGTCTCAATACTAATTCTCAACAAAACACAATTCACTAGCTGGCTGCCAGCTTTATTAAATAGGGTTTCACATAGTCCAGGCTCTCCTGGACTGTACAATCCTCCCAGCTGGAGCTGAAGTTGACCTTCAACTCCTGGTCCCCACATAGGCATGTACCTATATCCAGATAGCTAAAGGACAAGCTAAAGCACAGTTTTTATTTCATCTTAGTCATCTAGATGAACAACTAAAAACATTTTACAGTAAAGACATATAAAATATATGCACAGATGTACTTTACATCTAAAAGTCTAAATAGAAATGAACGATTATAGTTTCCTTGGTTTGGAAACTGAAGCCAGGCAAGGACCTGAATAGGTACATTCTCAGAACACGACTGGAGCCTCACAATTTCACTATACATATTCCTACCACTTCGTGTGCACCTATCTTTTGGCAGGTGAAGAAAATCCATGAGACCAAGCAATGAGCTAATTTGACATGGCAAAATCCAACTCCCATCACAGTTCCTTTGCGGCCAATTTATATCTTGATCCTGTGGCTGAGGCAACGCTGACACTCACCAATAGGGTACCCACACCCTAAGTTCTTCTACTGTACTTTTATGTTTAAACATAGGTCACAGTTCTGATTTGAGTAGGCATGGCCCCCACAGCCTCCTGTGTTTGAATGCCTGGCCCATGGAGAGTCTCGCTATTAGGAGGTGTGTCATTGTTGGAGGAACTGTGCCATTGTTGGGGTAGACTTTGAGGCCCATGCTCAAGCTTCACCCAGTGTGGAACACAGTCCCCTTCTTCTACCTGCAAATCAAGATGTTGGCTCCTCCTGCACCATGTCTGCCTGCATGATGCCACACTTCCCACCATGATGATAATGGACTAAACCTCTGAAACTGTAAGCCAGTCCCAATTAAGTGTTTTTTTTTTTTTTTTTTTTTTTTAATGCGTTGCTGTAGTCATGCTATCTCTCTTCATAGCAACGGAAATCCAAACTACGACAGTCACATAGCAATTGTGAACACTACACTCCTGTTTTTAGGTGCTATGTTTAGCCCATCATACTTTCTCAATTTAATAGCTTGAATATAGTCATCAAACCTACTGGCCTCACTATCTATTAGTCAACCGTCTACCCTGATACAAACAGATTAATAAAAACAACTAAACCATCAAGAGACACAAACCTGGTAGTTAGGATTGTCAATCATGGGAGGCTTCCATTTGCCCTTATAATTGGGGTTGTCCATCATAGGTCGCTGCCAGACACCACACCCAGGGGCTGACTCACATTTAGGGTTGGCAATCTGAGGAGCCTCCCATTCTCCATCCATATCCTCATCCCTATGGAGATATATAAGTTATACAAAGAAACAGCCAGCCTGTGCTTTGAAGAAGCCACTGGAGCTATACCAGAAGCATACTGCAGAACAGTGCCTCATTTCTCACTCCCAGTAACAATTATCTTTTATAAATGACTTATTTTGTTTTTATACAATGACTTTAGTAAAGTCTGTAGAGGTCTCCATTTAAACTCGGGCATTTGGCTGTATTTAACTGCTATTTTTCCTTTTCTTTTTGGTTTCAAGACACGGTTTCCCTGTGTAGCCTTGGCTGTCCTGGAACTCATAGAGATCCACCTACCTCTTCCTCTGTTAAGATAAAGGCTTGCTTTTAATTGCAGCTGGAGAGATGGCTGCTTTTGAGGCCCAAAAGAAACAACAACCTATACATTTATCAATCACATTTAACATCTTCACAGAGACATACACGGAGGCAAAACATCAATGCACATAAAATAAAAATAAATTTTAAAACAAAACCCAGGTAATTCTAAAAGCAAACTCTCACCAATCTTCTGGCTTCTCTGCATCAGGGTCTGGGATATACTCAGGTTCATCATCTAACCAGCCTTCAGGCTTTGTGGCCTCCTCATCTGGAATCTTAGCAGGGGCATCTTCATCCCTTAAACAGAAAACACCAATTATGACAACACTAGCCAGAGAATCAGGCACTGTAGCCTCCTTTTAAAAACTGAATTAATTCATCCTAGAAAATATTTACAAATCATTACCTGAGCTACGGCCCAGAACAAGAATGAATTGAAAACAGCAGCCAAAGATCAAGTAGATATTTCTCTAGTGGAACTAGAGGAATAATTAAGAGTTAAAGGAGAAGATGCCTAACTTCATTGGTCATCAGTGAAATAAAAATTAAAATCATGGTAATATACCACAATCATCTATACTGGGATCTGATGCCCTTTTCTGGCAAGCAGGCGTACATGCAGATATAGCACTCATATACATAAAGTAAATAAACAAACCGAGAAAGAAAAAAGAAAAGAAATCAAGCAAGTAAGCAAAACCACTACCAGGCCACATAGTGGTGGTGCACGCCTTTAACCCTAGCACTCAGGAGGCAGAGGTAGGTGGATCACTGTGAGATTGAGGACAGCCTGGTCTAAAAAGTGAATCCAGGACAGCCAAGGCTACACAAGAGAAACCTTGTCTCGAAAAACTTCAAAGCAAAACAAAAAACCAAAAAAGTGCTGGTGGGGAAAAAAAAAAAAAATGGTGTAGTTCCTCAAAATAAAAGTTACCACATGACCTGACAACTTAATTCTTAAATTTATATCCAAGAAAAATAAACACATACACAGAAGCCAATACATCAAAAGGGGCAACAACCTACACATCAATCACATAACAGATAAGGTGGATAAACACTCACCAAAATTATGAAGTAGTTCTCAGTCATAAGAAATGAAGTATTTATTCATGTTTCGATATGTTGAAACATTAATGTTGACCACAAGAAATCAAATGCAAGTGGGGCAATGGTGGTGCAGGCCTTTAATCTCAGCACTTGGAAGGCAGAGGCAGGCGGATCTCTGTGAGTTTGAGGCCACCCTGGTCTACAGAACAAGTTCCAGGACAGCTAAGGCTACAAAGAAACTCCGACTGGAGGGTGGGGGGTGGGGGTGGGGATTCAAACAGAAAATCAAAAGGCCACATAAGCCAGGAATGGTGGCGCACGCTTTTAAACCCAGCACTCAGGAAGCAGAGTCAGAGAGTCAGGCAGATCTCTGTAAGCTCAAAGACAGCCTGGACTACAAAGCGAGTCCAGGACAGCCAAGGCTACACAGAGAAACCCTGTCTCAAAAAAAAAAACAAAACCAAAAACAAAAGGCCGCATATTATTCAATGTCATTTCCATAAAATGTCCCCAATAGACAAATTCAGAAGAGAACAGGCAGATTAGTGGTGGCCAGGGTCTGGGCAAGAAGCGACAGCAGAGTGGGTGTCCTGTGATGGTGAAGAGGCTCTACAGTGAGGCAGCAGGGTACAGGGTTGCACATACGTCAACAACACCGTCTTGTGCATCTAAAACAGCACTCCCAAGATGGTCAAGGTGGTAAATGTGGCAATTTCAGGACTGTCAAGGCTGAGACAGAGTCCGGACTTTGAAACTAACCAGGACTACAGAGAAAAGGTCTGTGGGTCCCCCCCCCCAAACAGCTGACAAAAACAGAGGAAGAAAAATAACCACCTAAAATAATACTCAAGCTAAAAAAAAAATCATTAGGTGGTTAAAGAGTATATGCTGCTCTTTCAGATGATCTGAATTTTAGTCCCAGCACCTCCATGGCAGGTTACAACCACTTACAGTCCGTTACAAAAGACCCAATAATACCCTCTTCTGGCCGCCTAAAGAATCAGAACAGGGGCTGGAGAGGTGGCTCAGAGGTTAAGAGCACTGGCTGCTCTTCCAGAGGTCCTGAGTTCAATTCCCAGCAACCACATGGTGGCTCACAACCATCTATAATGTGATCTGATACCCTCTTCTGCAGATAAAGCACTTATATGCAATAAATAAAATAAATATTAAAAAAAAAAAAGAATCAGAACAAATGGTGCATGGACATACATGCAGGCATATCACCCATACACATAAAACAACAAAACAACGTTGTATATAGTGGCTATAAAAGTGCTACTTCAGCTAGTAATCAAAAATATTTTACCTGTGCTCAGGTTGTATTGTTTTATTTTGTGCAGGCACTGAACTCAAGGCCTCATGTGCTCTACCACTGACTAGTAACCTGCTTAGCACATACTGTTTTAGAACTCTCTTAGTTTTAAATTAACTCTGTGATAACCTAAAGGATTTGTGTAACATTTACCTGGTCTTTTAAAGCTGAATACTTTCTTCCTAATATTGAAAAACATTGGTTGCAGAATACAATACTGATTCCAGATATAATATGCACCATATATACAAGTCAACCTAGCGTACCATAAAAATTTAAAGAGAGGAAAAAGCTGGGAGATACACTGGAAGCACTGCCAACCCAGAAAACAGGCTTTAAGAGTATTGTTTACTTAGGGCAATGGTATTTTTCAAATTAAAATTTACATTTCAGGGGCTGGAGAGATGGCTCAGAGGTTAAGAGCACTGGCTTTTCTTCCAAAGGTCCTGAGTTCAATTCTCAGCAACCACATGGTGGCTCATAACCATGTTTGAGATCTGGTACCTTCTTCTGGCCTGTTGGCACACATGCATGCAGAATACTGTATAAATATATAAATCTTTTCTTTAAAAATTTGCATTGGAGGTCACAGCAGATAAAGGCAGAAGCCTGATGACCTGAATTCAGTTATCTATTTTACAGAAGAGACTCAAGTTGTCCTCTGACCTCCACAAACATGTTGTGCCCTGCATGTGCCTGAACAGAAACACATACAAACACATATAAACACACACACACAAAGTTTGCTAGCTGGGTTGTGCACACCTATAATCCCAGCACTTGGGAGGCAGATCTCTCTCAGTTTAAGGCCACTCTGGTCTACATAGGCAGGACCAGGACAGCTAGGGCTTTATGGTGAAATTCTGTCTCAAAAATAAATTTTAGGGGGCTGGAGAAGTGGCTCAGAGGTTAAGAGCACTGTATGTTTTTTCCAAAGTTCAATCTCCAGCAACCACATGGTGGCTCACAGCCATCTATAATGTGATCTAATGCTCTCTTCTGGCATGCAAGCACACATGAGGGCAAAATACTGTATAAACCACAAATAAATAAATCTTGTAAAATAAATAAATTTTACCCAGGAAGTGATGGCACATGTCTTTGATCCCAGTACTAGGGAGGCAGAGGCAGCGTGGATCTCTGAGTTCAAGGCCAGCCTAGTCTACAGAGCTGGAAGGTTAGTTGTAGTAGTTCTAGGATAGCCAGGGCTACACAGAAAAAAACCTGTCTCAAAAAACAAAACAAAAACTTAGCTTTAAATGTGGATCATTACATCATTACTTAGCAACACAGCATGTTTAGTATGTAGGAGGCCTTCAGTTCAATCCTTAGCACCTAACCCAATAAAAACTAGCAATAAATAAGTGCCAGAATGGCCGGGCATGGTGGCACACGCCTTTAATCCAAGCACTCGGGAGGCAGAGGCAGGTGGATCACTGTGAGTTCGAGGCCAGCCTGGTCTACAAAGTGAGTCCAGGACAGCCAAGGCTACACAGAGAAACCCTATCTCAAAAAGCAAAACAAATGGCTAAACAAAGAGATTGTCACAAACCAACCACAAAAGTTTTAGTGTCCAGTAACTTATAAAATGGTGAATAATAATCTGTATTATTACTGCTGGGTACCTTTCTCCTGTAAATAGATTAAGTAGCCCTCTCTTCTCTTCTTGCAAGTGGGGCACAGAGCCTTACTGTGTATCCCACACTGGCCTCACACTCACAATCTTTCTGCTTTAGCTAGGATTACAGGCATGTGCTAACATTCCTAGATGGTATCAGAGATTCTTTAAACAATCAGATCTCACTAAATCAACATTTAATTGTTCAAGATATGTCGAAAAATGTTTGCTTATACTCAAAGATGGAGTTCCAAGATTTACCAGTCATCTGGTTTGACAGCATCTGGATCTGGTATTTTGGGTCTTTCATCCCAATCCTCAGGCTTCCGGTCTTCTGGGTCCTCGATTTCCCGTGAAGGGTTTACAGCAGGAGTCATGTCATTCAGCAGATTTCCACTGTTCACAACTGTCTGATCAACTAGTATTTCAAAACTATTATCTGGATTCAAGACTGCAATTAAAAATACTGACTTAGCCATTCAATCCAACATCCCTTTCAATCCAACACAACAACTCATTCCTTCTGGAGAAAGAACCAGTGGTTAGTCATAAAACAAAGCCTTTTCTCAAGAGCCTCAAGCACCAATGCCATTTCCTTGTGTTCCTAGAAATTACTTCCTTCATCCCCACCTCCATCATGTAGGGTTTCTCTACATAGCCCTGACTGTCTGAAACAACTATTACTGTGCCAGGTGTGGTGGTGCCCATCTTTAACCCTAGCACTCAGGGAGGCAGACACAGGCAGATCGCTGGGAGCTCAAGGCTAGCCTGGTCTACAAAGCAAGTCCAGGACAGCCAAGATAACAGAGAAAAATCCTGTCTTGAAAAAACCAAGTGAGTCCAAGACAGGCACAGAGAAACCCTGTCTGGGGTTGGGGGGGGGGGGGGGGGGAATGGGGGAAGCATCATTACATGAATGTACAGGTTCACTCTCCTACCAGGTAGGTTCTAGGAAATAAACTCGGTTCCTTGGGCTTAGCACCATATAAACACACAAAACTGGTTATTTAAAACAACCACAACAAAAGAGTGGGAGGGTCTCAAAAAAATAAATACCCTGAAAACTGTTTTTGTCTTTTTCAAGACAAGGTTTCTCTGTGTAGCCCTGGCTGTCCTGGAACTTGTCCAGGATATCCTTGAACTCAGTATCTGCCTCTCAAGTGCTGGGAGTGCCAAACCACTACCCAGCTCCCTGAAAACATTCATAAAATTGCCTGAAACTTCATTTTTATGTCAACCTAAGGAAGAGAAGCTTCTTTCATTGATAACCAACTAAGCTCATTTACTAAGACGGTAAGTCAAAAATGTTTTCTATCTTTTTTTTTTTTTTCAGATACAGCATGTATTTATCTCAGGCTGGCCTTCAAAAGACAAGTAACTGAGAATGATCCTTATTTTCTGAAACTCTTGCCTCCATCTCCCAGTGCTAGGGTTAGACAAGTATGCTCCATCATGCCCACTGTAATACAGTGCTGGGGATAAAAAACCAAGGCTTTATACATGATAGACAAAGCTGGGCAGTGGTGGAGCACGCCTTTAATCCCAGCACTAGGGAGGCATAGGCAGGTGAATCTCTGAGTTCCAGGCCAGCCTGGTCCACAAAGCAAGTCCAAGACAGTGAAGGCTACACAGAGAAACCCTGTCTTGAAAAAACAAAAAACCAAAGCCAAACCAAACACACACACATATATAATAGACAAGCAATCTCCCAACAGAGCTACACAGCCAGCCAAAAAGGTTTTTTTTTTAATTTCTCAGATTGCCAGGTGTGGTGGCACAAGCCTTCAATTTACCCAGCACTCAGTTAACAGAGGCAGGAGCATCTCTGAGTTCCAAAGACTCTGCTTCATAAGAACAACAGCCAGGTAGTAGTGACACATGCCTTTGATCCCAGGACTTGGGAGGCTGGTTTGAGGCCAGAAACAAGTTACAGGACAGCCAGGGCTACACAGAGAAACCCTGTCGTCCCCCCCCAAAAAAAGGGGGAACAAAAGACAAATCTACTCTACAACTTTGTAATTAAAATGCTTATGGCAACATACTCTATACAGGGCAAAACCACTAACTGACCTACAGGTATTAAATATTGGAAAAACTAGTATCGCATTATAATAGGAAGTTCTCAGTCATTAATAGTTCTAGTGCATTCCAGGACTGCTACGGCAACACAGAGAAACCCTGTTTCAAAAACCCAGAAAAGTAAAGTTCTAGTGCAATTTCAGGTGCAGCTGAAAACTTCTTGTCTAAGAGGTGGACCTATTAGTGTATCAGCCTTATAGCAGAACAGCCCACATTAACATCTGTGAGGGGATCTCTCTAAAACTGACCTCACCATTTCCTTCTCAGCACACTAGCCTGGGTCCTCAGCAGGGCCTTTAATGCTCCTGGTGTTAGCACATGTTTGCTTTCTGTAGTAAACGGGTGACCATGGGAGACGTAAATTTCCCACAGGGCATGGTGCCTTCTCAGCTACAGTTTTTTTCCTTCCCTTCAAATTCTACTTTGGTCCCAGAGGTTTAGTTTAGTAGTTTCCTGGTGAGGCAGGAGCATGGCCTGTTATCCACTTTCATTGGCAGGCAGTACACAGGGTCTTTTCTAAAGGTTCTTTATAAAAAAAGCTTTAAAGTATGCAATCTTAACATGAACCAGATGCTAGGTATGTAATGTCTTAAACCCCCCCAAACAGCTGGATGGTCTTACTTAATGTGTAAAGATGCGTTTTCTTGTCACTGAAATAGGGCTTCAGATCTGCATCTGGCCTCTTAGCGTGCTTTTCTTCATATACACCTGTCTTGGGGTTTTTGTGGCGAAAGATGAAGTGCAGTTTGTAGTCCTCTCCACATTTATCTGGACCAAACATAATAGTATAGGGAGTCTTGTCGTGGAATTGATCCTTCAGAGACAAAAGTAGAATGCTTTAAGTGAACTCTAGTCAAAGAATTAAAAAAGCAAACTTTGAAAAGTTATCATACTTCCTCTTTTAAAACTGCATACAAATCAATCTATTGCAAAAAAAAAAAAAAAACCTCATGATTTTATAGTATCAATGAAAAATAACTAGCAATCACCAGAAATAGTAAAATGCTAAAGGAAACAAAGTTATATGATATAAGCTTTTTTCAAAAACAAGACATAAGCTTGAGAAAACTAAAAAATAACAGCACACGCCTTTAATCCCTGTATTTGTGAAGCAGAGGCAGGTGGATCTCTGGGTTTTGAGGCCTGTCTAGTCTACACACCAAGTTCCAGGTCAATCAGAAATATACAGTGAGATCCTGTGTCAAAAAGTAGATAGATAGCCAGGCATGGTGGCGCACGCCTTTAATCCCAGCACTCAGGAGGCAGAGGCAGAGGCAGGCGGATCACTGTGAGTTCGAGACCAGCCTGGTCTACAAAGCAAGTCCAGGACAGCCAAGGCTACACAGAAGCCTGTCTCTAAAAAAACAAAAAAATAAGATAGATAAATAAAATCACAAAACAAACTAACTAAAAACTAAGAAGTCCACAGGTAAGAAACCAGAAATAAAATATAACTAAAGCTTTAACAGTCACCCTTTCAAGTCAAAAGCACATCAATGACAGTTCAGTAGCAGGGCAGCCTTTATTTTCATAGGTCTCGCATGGTCAGCTCTAAGAATTACAAAACAAATTTTATGTAAGCAGACTGTGAACCTACCAAGTTGAGTTCTGCAGTCTTGGAAAGCAGCTTCACATAGGCACCACCACATTCTATTCCATTCTGAAAATTAACCTCATATCTAGTTTCAAAGAGAAGAGAAAAAGAGTTGTATAGAGTTTTGAAAGACCACATTTCCTAACTGATTTTCCCCAGCCCAGTCCGTTTCATCACAAGCCCAATGATCAGCTCCATAATGGTTTCATCCTCTACTGCTTTCATGTGGCCACTCAACCACACAAAAATCAGAATACAAAAGAAAAGTAATCCTTTTTTTTTTTTTAAAGATGTATTATCTATTGTATATACTGTGCTCTGTCTGCATGTACACCTGCAGGACAGAAGAGGGCATCAGACAGGATTGTAGATGGTTGTGAGTCACCATGTGGTTACTGGGAATTGAACTCAGGACCTCTGGAAGAGCAGTCAGTGCTCTTATCCTCTGAGCCATCTCTCCAGCCCACAAAAGTAATCCTTAATGCAAAATCCAGACATCTTTTTACTTCTAAGAAGGTAAACAATTAGACTGTAGGCAAGCAGTTAAAAACAAACCAGTCAATATGTTCACATTGATACAAAATTTCTACTGTAAACATATGATTTTTTAAGTGTATGTTAAGTTTTATACAGTCACCTGAGAGTACCCTTTCTAGAAAAGTATCAAAGAGGCACTGAACTTACTGAACAATGAGAGGCTTGGTATCAAACAGGAAGGGCTTGTTCAGTTTAGCAGAGATGGCATGGTGTTTGGCCCGAGACATCAGAACAAGTCCTTTATCCCCTGGAAGCTTTGTTTCCTTCATTTCATCTACTTCCCACTTTCCTACAAGACAATACAAAAAGGCTCTTGACTATTACCCACAGCATTTAAGGTTTTCTTTTTTTTAAACTTCAGTATTATGTAATGTTTTCTTTTAAAATACAGTCTCTTCTGAGGTAGACTGACCACCGACTGCAGAGCACCATGAGACAGGAGATAAATGTGCACGTGTACAGCACACAGCCAAATGAGGTAGGAATGGTCACAGATGAGGGAGAGGGTCCCACTATGAGCAGAGGGAGTGCAGGGCCAGTGTGCCCTCCTCTGTGCTCCATCCCTGGATTCTTGGTATGCCCCCCACCATTGCTAGACCAGCACTGCCATCCTGCCCCATACTCATGAGGCAGGTGCTGCAGCCAGGGCTGTCTTCTTGAGCAAAATTTCTACATCAGTGAACAGGAAGAGTCCAGCAGAGGAAATGGGGATCCTGGAGATTTGTCCATGTGTTCATACCCAGCCCCATAGTAAAGGTGCTGCTGCTTGAAGGGACAGCTAGGTCCCCAACTTTACCTCCCTGCCCCTGCACCCCCACCGCTAGACCTGAGAGAACTGCCTTACTCCATGCTCCCATCAAGGATATTTTGCAGTATTCTGTGGCCACTTGCTTTAAGGCATCAAGTCCTACACTTGGTCAGCTGGCTCCAGAGGAAAAACAAGAGAGAACAAGGATGAAGGGGACACAGCAGCTTTACTGTTCCCAGGCTTGCACCTGCCCCCAGTACCCTGCCCCTGCTCCGTCTCTCACGCCATCCTCAGCATCCAGAAAGTAAAGGGAATGAGCAACTGTAGGGGCAAACAGAGGAGCTGGAGTGGAACAAAAATGGTGAGTGTCCCTTCTTCACACTGAAGATTGTGAAATGGTCTGAGGGTCCCATCAGCTGAAACCTTATGGAGGGAGTAAGCAGGAAAGCAGATGGCACAGAAGTGCTCTAGACAACTGTCACAGGAAACCACCCTACGCCCTCCAGCTCTACATCCAGCACTCCAGGAACATTTAAGGTCTTTTAAATGGTAACAAACTAAATTCCAGGTTGTATAATTACCACAATGATCAATGTCTGCCATTACATTTACCTGTGAGATGAAATACTATAGAGTCATGTGTATCTGTCAAATAGTAGTACATGGTTTGGAAATAACTGTAGCCTGCCTATTCATTATACTTAAAGAGAAACTTCCATTTCTAACGTAGTTATTAAAAGGTCTAACTAAGGGCTGGAGAGATGGCTCAGAGGTTAAGAGCACTGACTGCTCTTCCAAAGGTCATGAGTTCAATTCCCAGCAACCACATGTTGGCTCACAACCATCTATAACTAGATTTATATACATTAAAAAAAAAAAAAAAAAAGTCTAACTAATCCTATCACATATAAAGTCATATACAAAGATGGTATCTCTCCAAGGGAAAAAAATATGAAAATACCTCCTTTTTTATTTTTATTTTACATTCACTGGATTTTAGTTTGAATGCATGTCTGTGTGAGGGTGTCAGCTCTTGGAGTTGCAGACAGTTGTGAACTGCCTTGTGGGTGCTGGGAATTGAACCCAGATCCTCTGGAAAAGCAAGCAGTCAGTGCTTTTAGCCTAAGCCATCTATCTCTCCAGCCCTGAAAATATCTGCTTTTTAAAAATACTACTGTTTCAGCCAGGTATGGTGGAACAAGCCTTTAATTGCAGCCTTCAGGAAACAGAGGCACAAAGAGTTTGAAGGCAGCCTAGTCTACAGAGTGACTTCCAGGACAGCCAGGGATACAGAAAGAAACCCTGTCTCAAAAACCAAGCAAAAAACCTGGACGGTAGTGACCCACACATTTAATCCCAGCACTTGGAGAGGCAGAAGCAGGCAGGTATCTGTGAGCTCACAGACAATCTGGTCTACAGAACGAGTTCCAAGACAGCCAAGGCTACACAGAGAAACCCTGTCTAAAAAGACAAACACAAAAACAAAAAAACCCCCAAGCAACAAATTTTTTATTTTTCAGCAGTGCCTGGTGGTAAAGCCTTTAATTACAGCACTTGGGAAGCAAAGGCAAGCTTATGAGTTCAAGGACAGCCTGGTCTACATAGCTGGTTCTAGGACAGGCAAGGACACATAGTGAGATATTATCTCATTAAGTCTCATCAGTATGGCTGCCTAAACAAGGACACCAACAGACATACTAATTCGAAGGAGGGAATCTCATGGGGCCTCAATCTTAGACAAACAAGTATAAGCAATTAAGGAATGCTGAGAATGGGATAAGCAGTCTTCCCAAAGAAGAATCCCCAAATTGGTTACCAAGTGGTCAGCCCGAAAATCATATACATGCAAATAACTTTATAAAAGGGAGCAGGCTGCACTTAGATACTTACAGAAAAACACATAATAAAGAAATAGAGATCATGAATTTGAAAGAGAGCAGTGAAGTGCATGGGAAGGACTGGAGGGAAGAAAGGGAAGAGGAAAAAATGTAAATGTATTTTAATTACAAAAAATATCTCTTAAATAAATAAGTATTGTTTTTATTTTTGTGTATGCTTGTGTATATGAATACCCTTGAGTTAGATGGTTGTGAGGCACTGTCATGGGAGCTGGGAAACAAGCATGGCTCTGGAAGAGCAATACATGCTCCTGACTACTGAACCATCACTCTAGCCCCAAAGATCTTCTGAACTAGTCTTTTGTTTGTTTGGTTTGGTTTTGGTTTTGGTTTGTTTTTGAGACAGTTTCTCTGTAGACTTGGCTGTCCTGGACTCACTCTGTAGACCAGGCTGGGCTTACAGGCATATGTTATCACACCTGACTTGAGCTAATCTTAAGAGATGGCATGGATCTAGTGGATACCCCCAGCCATGAGCATATGCGCAATACAAACTGGAATCAGTGGGCTTCAAGTTGGGAGAGGTAAAAGATCTGGGAGGAGTAGGAGGTGGAGAGTGGGAGAAGGATGTGATCAATACATTAATATGCATCTATAAAATTCTCAAAAACCAATAAGCTCATTTTAAAGAGACAGAGATGCCATGGAGCAAGATGCTACTTTTTTATCACACTGTATCTAGAACAAACAGAATTCTCACCATCATATTTGGCAATTTCATCATCAGTGTCATCTTTTTTGGCTTTAGATAAAATCCACCTGTAATTTAAAAAAAAAAAAAAAAACAACCCCAAAGTTAAAATTTAAGTGACTGTAAATGCTGCTTCAAGCAGCATCTCTTTCCTGTTAAAGCTAGCCTACTTAACAAGACTGAAAAGAAAACTCCCAAGAATGAAATCTAGGGTAGCAGAGAGGAACAGGAATGAAGGCAGCAAGAGGCAGAGTCCCAAGATAACTTCCATGTACAACGAACACCAGAGATATACAGTGGGACATGCTATTCCAGGGGCCCACATTTTAAGGCTGTATTTAGCAGCAGAGCAATTGCCTCCCACACATGACACCAGGTTCAACCCCAATACTGCTTTTTTAAAAGGTCCAGAGTTTTCCCACTATTCTCTTACTTACAAGACATTCAACTCTCAAACTTTCATCCCCGGGAAAACTTACCCTGACAGAGACCCTCTGTCAAAGGAGTCAGCAAAATAAACTTCCCCTGTTGGAACTGGAGCTTTGTAGGTGACCTGTGTTAAACATAAAACAAAGTAAGTAAAATCATAGGCGGGCGTGGTTGCGCTCACCTTTAATCCCAGCGCTCGGGAGGCAGACACAGGCGGATCACTGTGAGTTCGAGGCAGCCTGGTCTACAAAGCAAGTCCAGGACAGCCAAAGCTAACACAAAGAAACCCTGTCTCAAAAAACAAAACAAAACAAAATCTTAAGAAGTAAAATTTTAGCCAAGCACAGTGGCACAAGCCTGCAATCCCAGCCCTTCAGAAAGATCTCAAATCCCAGGCCATCCAGCCCTAGAGAAGACTATTTGTACTGGGAGAAGAGGGGCATTTAGTAACATTCCTTAGAATTCACTAGTGTGGTTTGTTTTCAATTGTCACAAAGCTTTCACAGCTGTCCCTGGATTCAATCCTCATGTACCAAAGGCTGTCAGAAAGCTTAACAAGGATCTTTTAAATTTTTTCCTTTGTGCCAGATGGTTGCGCATGCTTTTAATCCTAGCACTCGGGAGGCAGAGGCAGGCGGATCCCTGTGAGTTCGAGGCCAGCCTGGTCTACAAAGCAAGTCCAGGACAGCCAAGGCTACACAGAGAAAGCCCATCTCGAAAAACAAAACAAAAACAAAATTTTCCTTTGAACCAGGCAGTGGTGACGCACGCCTTTAATCCCAGCACTCGGGAGGCAGAGGCAGGTGGATCTCTGTGAATTCCAGGCCAGTTTGGTCTACCAACTGAGTCCAGGACTGTCAAGGATACACAGAAAAATCCTGTCTCGAAAAACAAAAAAACTTTGCTTTGCCTTTAAAAACAATCATTTTTTGGTGTATGTAGGGTAGGGGGTGGGGTTTCCTGGGGATCAAATTCAGAGCTTTACACATGCTAGGCAAGAATTCTACCATCAAACTATATATTCTCAGCCTCTGGCTTCATATTTTTTGCTTTTTAAGCCAAAAGATAAAAGGATCTACCTCAAGCAGGGTGTGCTGACACATGCTTTGGCAAGCAAGCATGGTGGCACGTGCCTTTAATCCCAATTCTAGGCCAGCCTGGTCTACATAGTGAGTTCCAGGACAGCCAGAGCTACAAAGAGATGCGCTGCCTCATAAAAACCAAAAAGAAAAGTATAGAAGATTGATCTACTTCAAACCTTTGGAGATGGAGGAGTATTGGTATCTGATTTCGATTTTGAATCTTCCACCTCTTCAATAACATCATCAAGATCATCTTCAATATCAATCATGTCATCATCATGTCCATCGTGAGCCTGAACAGCTGCAGTTCCAAGGACCAGTAATAACAAACATAGTAGCCATTTTCCTTCCATGACCTACCTGCACAAAGAATGGAACGTGAGATATGCTACCTCTCACTTTAAATTCCATAAAACCACTAACCTTTGCCTGTTCCTTATTTAAAATCAAGGTTTCCAATCATACAGCTAAAAGAAGCATTATATTTCAACCTAGGAGATAAAAAGGAGTTTCCTAAAATCAGTTAATTAACAACATTCAAAGACAGGTGGGGCGGGAGCCTTAATTCCAACATTTAGGAGGCAGAGGTAGGTGGGTCTCTAATTTCAAGGCCAACTTGGTCTACAGAATGAGTTCCAGAACAGCTGGGGGCTACACAAAGAAACCTTGTCTCAAAAATTCCAGAGAGATGGCTCAGAGGTTAGGAGCACTGGCTCCTCTTCCAAAGGTCCTGAGTTCAATTCCTAGCCACAACATGGTAGCTCACAACAATCTATACTGAGATCTGGTGCCCTCTCTGGCACGCAGGTGTACATGCAGGTGAAACACTGCATACATAATAAATAAATCTTTAAAAAAAAAAAGAATTGGGGGGGGGACATGCAAGCATATCTAATTATACCATATATATACCATAACTACATATATATAAACTGGGTATTCTGCATACTTTGGATGGCAGAGGAAAGAAAACTCTGAATTAAACACCTTCCTGAACCGTGAAGTGCTGTCAAAATAGAATAAAATAAATTGCAACAGTCCTCCACTCAGGAAGCATACGTAAGACATTGAAGCTCAGTGTTATCTTTGGCTACAAAGTAAATCTAAGGGTAGCCTGAACCACAAGAAACCCTGCCTTGGAGCTGGACAGATGGCTCAGTGGTTAAGAGCACTACCTGCTCTTCCAAAGGACCCGCGTTCAATTCCCAGCACCCACATGGCAGCTCACAACTGTCTGAAACTCTAAGATCTGACACCCTCACACCAATGCACAGAAATTAAAATTAAATAAAATATTAAAAAAAAAAAAAAGAAAAGAAACCCTGCCTGCCTGTCTCTTTCTCTCACACAGTGTCTTTCAACTAACTGTGTACCCTCTTCCTGAGAGCTGTCAAAAGACAAGTTGCAGAAACCTTTCCTTCTACCGCCTGAGTCTAGGGATCTGACTTAGGTCATCAGGTGGTGGTAACCCCAAACTGTTTCATAATGTCCAAATGCTCTTTCATGTTTAATTTACAGTGTCTACTGATTAAAACATTAAAATGAAATGACAGCCGGCGTGGTGACACACACCTTTAATCCCAGCACTCAGGAGGCAGAGGCAGGTGGATCGCTGTGAGTTCGAGGCTAGCCTGGTCTACAGAGTGAGTCTAAGACAGCCAGGGCTACACAGAGAAACCCTGTCTTCAAAAACCAAAAACAAAACAAACAAAATGAAATGACAATGTATTGTAATAATTCACTTCAATTACAGACTTATTATGGATACTGCTGCTGCTATTCAGTTCTCAGGTGTGTGCACATTTTAAAATTAGTATTCCATAACAAGAATATTAATCAGAGTACCAGCTACTTTAATGTCTCATCAACTAAGCCCTCCAGTCTGGGTATTAGCCTTTCATGGATAGTAGAAAGGCGTTCCTTCTATGGATCACAGCTCCATTGAAATAAAAGCTGAGCTCTATAGGCACAAAAAGTGAGCTGCGAGTAGATGGGGCCTGAGAAAACAGCCAAGATCCTGGGGGGAAAACAAGCAGACATGCCCTCGATAGGGCACAAGTGTCTCTTTCTCACAGTCACCCAGGCAACCCCAGTCTTTCACTCTCCATTACCAACATCAGGACACTTACCGTCCTATCCTTTCTGAAGCCACCCTACACCCAGATGAGATTCTTCACCTCACAGCACTGTTGTGTATGGAGTCTGTATCTGCAGACACTGTACACTCTCTGGCTAGCAATCAGACCTTTCCTTCAGGCTGCTCTGCATAGTATTATCCCAAAAACCCTCACTCACTTCAGTCAAGACATTTTCCACCTCCCTCATACACATTAATGTATCCAGCCCCCTCTACTCTCTTAACACACTGCTGGTCTACAGAGTGAGTTCCAGGACAGCCAGGACCACACAGAGAAATCCTGTCTAAAAAAACAAAAACAAACAAACAAAAAAACACAAACCGAGAGAAAATATTTACAAAGCACATATCTGATGGACTTAACTTAAACATACAAAGAAATAAACTTCAACATACAAGAACCCAATTAGAACTAAGCAAAAGCTGGGAGTATAGTTCAGTGGTAAAGCTCTTTGAGAGGCCGAGCTGAGTCAATGACCTGTACCCAAAATAGGCTACCAAAATACTTCCAGCAGGTGAATGGAAAAATAAGATAGCTCATCCATACAATGAAATCTTGTTCAATCATTGAAAGAAGTGCTCAAAGACGAAGATGATGCAGGTGCATCTAAAAGTGTATTGCTAACTAAACAAAAGAGGTCAGCCTGCAAAAGCCCAATTACTAACATTCTGAAAGGAGCAGAACTATAGACTACCATAAGATAAATTATGTGAAGAGGGCATTTATTTACTTTTTTTTTTTTTTTTTTTTTGGTTATTTATCTATTTATTTTGGGTTTCTTTTTCTTTTGAGACAGGGTTTCTCTGTGTATCCTTGGCTATCCTGGACTCACTTTGTAGACCAGGCTGGCTTCGAACTCACAGCGACCCTCCTGCCTCTGCCTCCAGAGTGCTGGGATTAAAGGCATGCACCATGATGCCTGGCAAAAGGGCATTTTTAAAAGGCATTTAAACTGTTAATACTTTTGATTATGAATATAAATAACACTGTGTATATATCATAACCCATAACATTGTAACACATAGAAATTTACTTTAAAATTTGTAAAAACAAAACGAAACAAAAACCCTAAAAACTAAAACATTTAGGAAGCCAATTGATCAAAGAAAACAGTTACAATTAGACAAACTGATCTACAGCTTTATTGACCAAGAGACAATCTTACTGAGGGTGAAGGGAGAGTGCTCAGTAAAAATGAACCTTTCAAAGTACCATACTAGCTCAAAGAGCTACTTCTCACAGCAGATAGGTCAATGATTTTGATATTGCCAGGAGTGTCAAGAGTAACTAGCAATTAAGTAGATGGTGGATGGTAGCAACTTTCTCTGCTAGAATAAAAATTTACAAATAAGAAAATAAAGGCTGGTGGGAAGTATTCACATAGCAAAGTAAACAGAATTAGAGACAATGGTATGATTGTTTAGCTTAATACAGTCATATTTTAAAAAAAGAAAAAATGTTTGCATGTATTTGTATATATACGTCAGTTGGAATGCTTACTACTTCCTTGCTGTCACCTCAGAAGGTCCACAGAAATGAAGGACACTACATTACTGTAACCACCAAACAGACCTAATACAAGATCTTAGTTTCTAATATTCTCCAATAAAAGGAAAGAATACTTCGTGAAACAGTGATTCTACGAGAACAGGATAATATACAAGACAAGCCTGGAAGCTGGACACAGCGTGCTAAGCTGGTGGAAGCTAGAGGTGACACTCAGGAAGCTAAGCGAGGCAGACCAGCTCCAGACTCACTTTGTAGTCCATGCTGACCTTGAACTCAAAGATCTGCCTGCCTCTGCCTCCCAAGTTCTGGGATCACAGGTGTGTGCCACTGCAACCTGCTCCAGATCTTTTATCTTTGTATCTACAGTCTCCCAAGCAGATAGCACACTTGAGTTGTTTCCCAGAGTTTCTAAAATTGTCAGTAAGGAATCTCTAACAAGTAACAAAGCAAAAGAGAGTGGAAGTACACACTTTTAATCCCAGAAATCAGGAAGCAGAGGCAGGTGTCTAGTTCGAGGCCAGATTGGCCTACACAGTAAGTTCTGAGACAGGTAGGGTTATTTAGGGACCTTGTCCAAAGAAAGGAAGGAAGGGAGGGAAAGAGAGGGAGGGAGAGAATAAGGCTTTGCTTTTAACATTTATTGATTGTGGATGGGAGTCAGAGGAGAATAGCCTTCAACTCTGTAGGGCCTGTTCTCCTTTTACCAGGTGGGACTTGGGAGCTGAACACAGGGCATCATGCTTGGCAGTAGCCATCTTTACACACTGAACCACCTCCTCACCCAAGCAATCAGTTAAAAAAAAAAAAAAAAAAAAAAAAGCAAGCAGCAGGAGACAATTAGAGCTTGACAGAGAGCACTCACTTGACATGCTACAAACTCTAGGTTCGGTGCTCAATGTGAAAAACAATTAGCAGAGCTCTAGGGCCACAGGCAGCAAGTACTCCCTGGATTTGCAAGGCTCAAAGGGAAGTCAATACAGAATTTATCTTACTCCTATAAAGTAACATATTTCCTACTTAATGATATCCCTGCCTCCACTGCCAGGACCTGGGATTAAATGCATGTACCACTGTATCTGGTTTACTTTTGCCAGCTCTTTTAAAAATATAATTACTTTAAAACTTTAGGGGTTTTTTTTTTTCCCCAATTACTATTGAATCACTGAAGATGGCTCTGTAATTGGAAGCAATGGCTGTAAGACCAGCATGAGCTCAAGGCCAGCAAGCTCCAGCCTATCCAGGGATTCATAGCAGCACTGGCTAAAAGAAAAAGGCTGGCAAGAAGGCTCAGTGGGTAAAGACACTCACCCCCAGGACTGACAATCTGAGTTCATTCCCTGGAACCCACATAATGGAGAGAACTAACTCCTGCAAATTATACTCTGACCTAGACACATGCATGGCATGTACACCCACATCCATGCACACCTATACACACTATAGTAAAACCTTAACTTTATTTTTTACGAATGTCTGCCTGCATGTTTGTACACAATGTGCAGGCCTAGAGCCTGTGAAAGTAAGGTGAGGTCAGATTCCCTGGAACTGATGCCTATAAGGCACTGTATGGGTACTGACAGAAGCCAGCGCCTCTTCAGGCCCAATACATTAAATTTAAAAAGAAGAAATGTAAGCTTAATGAAATTTAGTCATTCTCAGTTTAAAGGGGTTTGAAGGGCTGGGAAGAGATAGGTATGTTCCTGGGAATCACTAATCATTTTTGCCTTGGCTTAATATTAATAGCAAACCTAAGGCCAAAGACAGACCCTACCTAAACAACACGGTGGACTGCTCTTGCAGGTAGCCTTCTGGCTTCAATGCACACACATGCATGGCCACCCATATAAATGCACACACCTATAAACATACCCACAAAAACATTTAGGGTTAGGTGTCAATGGTGGAGCGTTTCTCTAACATGTGAATGCCCTAGATTTCTTCTCCATTAATCAAATAATCACTCGACTGCATCAAACACAAAGCCAAAAAAATTACATTGCTTACAACATGAAGACTAAGGCATGCTCCCCAACTTATCAAAGACAAAGCAAAGAGCCTAGTTTTCAAGGCCAAAGGCATCTTCAAGACCACCTACCTAATGCACTCAAAATTCACTGCAATCCATTCAAGGTTCAGAAGAGCAAATTATCTTAAAACCCTAGAAGCAGAAACTTTAGATTCTATTACTGTGCAGCACTGTGGTCAAAACCAGAGCCTCGGGCTGGAGAGATGGCTCAGTGGTTAAGAGCACTGTCTGCTCTTCCAGAGTTCAATTCCCAGCAACCACCCATGAGATCTGGTGCCCTCTTCTGGTGTGCAGGTGTATATGCAATAGAACATTGTACATAATAATTAAAAAAAAAAAAAAAAAACAGAGCCTCCCAAGTGCTGCCTCTGAGCTGCACCAATGCTCAGGTTGCCAACTTTGAAACTTCAATTCCATATTATCAAGACAGCTCAGTGTTGGAGAGCAGTAATGTGTCCTGTCATAGAAAACTTTTCTAGTTTCCCCAGCTTCTGTGTGTCCTTGGTCAGTCAACTCATCTGTATGGAGTCCTCCTTCTTTCTATGCACCTGTATAACAGTACTGCCCAATGCCTGGATTCTTTAAAGATATATTATTTTTCTTATCATATATATGAGTGTGTGTTTGTCTGCATGTATGCCTATGTACCATGTATGTATCTGGTGCCAAGGAGGCTAGAAGAGGGTATCACATTTAGATTGTTGTGAGCCACCATGTCAATGCTAAGAACTGGTTGTCTGGAAAAGCAGCCCGTGCTATTAACTACTGAGCCATCTCTCCAGGCCCCGAGGACTACTTCTTATAAGATCCCCCAAACCCCAAGACAGGGTTTCTCTGGTAGTCCTGGCTGTTCTGGGTTCACTTTATAGACCAGGGTGGCCTCAAACTCAAACTCACAGCAATTTGCTTGCCTCTGCCTCCTCAGTGCTGGGATTACAGGCTTACACTGCACCAGGCTTCTTGTAAGAATTTAAAAACAAATTCAGGCATGTGTGGTGGCACACGCCTTTAATCTCAGCACTTGGGGAGACAGAGGCAGGAGGTTCTTCCTAAGGTCCTGAGTTCAATTCCCAGCAACCACATGGTGGCTCACAACCAGCTATAATGAGGTCTGCTGCCCTCTTCTGGATTGCTGCTGGCCCATATGCAGGCAGAATACTGTATAAATAATAGTTTGAAAAATAGATGGCTCCGTGGTTAGGAGCACTGTCTGCTCTTCCAGAGGTCCTGAGTTCAATTCCCAGCAACCACATGGTGGCTCACAACCATCTATAATGTGATCCGATGCCCTCTTCTGGCCTGCAGGTGTACATGTAGGCAGAACACTCACTGCATACATAATAAATAAATCTTTTTTTGTTTGTTTGTTTTGTTTTTTCAAGACAGGGTCTCTCTATGTAGCCTTGGCCATCCTGGACTCACTTTGTAGACCAGGCTGCCCTCGAACTCACAGCGATCCGCCTGCCTCTGCCTCCCGAGTGCTGGGATTAAAGGCGTGCGCCACCACGCCCGGCTAAATATTTTTTTAAAAGATTTATTTATAAGCCGGGTGTGGTGGCGCACGCCTTTAATCCCAGCACTCGGGAGGCAGAGGCAGGCGGATCGCTGTGAGTTCGAGGGCAGCCTGGTCTACAAAGTGAGTCCACGATAGCCAAGGCTACACAGAGAAACCCTGTCTCGAAAAACCCAAAAAAAAAAAAAAAAAAAAAAAATATTTAATAGGGGAAAATGCATATAATGCTAAATGCTCATCTATTAAAAAAATAAACTTAGGTATACATGATGGCACACTCCTGTAGCCCCAAATTACTTGGGAGGCTAAAGTTGAAGGATTGAGTGAGCCTAGAAATTCAAGATCACTGTGGCAGTCAGGGATAGAGCTAAGCAGTAGTGTTTTCCTAATAGCTAAATTCAAGGTCCTAGATTTCACCCTTGTAAAGTGTGATCTGAGACCTGCTCTATAAATGAGATATGCAATACCTTATTCACATATCAGACTTGGAGTTTTTTTGGTTCACTTGCTGGTAGTAGAATTCTGGGTCTCAAGCTTGCTAGGCAAGAGCTACAGCATCCCACCTTCTTGTATTTTTTTTCATTGACAGAAACATAAGTAACCTTTTTCTTTTAAGTTTTTCAAGAAAGAGTTTCTCAAAAAAAAAAAAAAAAAGAAAGAAAAGAAAGAAAGTTTCTCTGTGTAGCCTTGGCTGCCCTAGAACTCTGTAGACCAGGCTGGCCTGGAACTCGGAGATCTACCTGCTTCTGCTTCCTGAGTGCTGGGATTAATGGTGTGCACTACTGCGGCCCAGCTAAGAAGTAATTTTTTGTTTTATTGAGATAGGGTTTTTTTGTGTAGCCCTAGCTATCCTTTGTAGACCAGGCTAGCTTTGAACTCACAGTGATCCACCTGCCTCTGCCTCCCAAGTGTTGGGATTAAAGGAGTGCGCCACCTCGCCTGGCCCAGAAATAATTTTTTAAAGCAACTTTTCCCCTATTAATTCACTTTAAGATATGAATATATTGCATATACTCACACCTACATACAGATTCTTTTAAAATTAAATAAATTTTTAAAAGAGATTTAAATTTTTTTCTAGATTCCTTTAAAAAAGAGAAAAAAAAAAAAGAAAAGAAAAATATCAGGACTTAAAAAGACTTAGCTCAGTGGTTAAGAGCACTGGCTGGCCGGGTGTGGTAGTGCAGCCTTTAATCCCAGCACTCGGGAGGCAGGGGCAGGTGGATCACTGTGAGTTCAAAGCCAGCCTGGTCTACAACAAAAAGAGCACTGGCTGCTCTTCAGAGGCCTCAGGTTTGATTCCCTGCACCAATATGGTGGTGGCTCACAATCATCTGTACCTTCAGTTCCAGGGGATTCAATGGCCTCTTACATCCTTCTCAGGAAGCAGCACACACATAGTACAAACATACACACAGGCAAAACACATACACATAAAATAAAAATAAATAAACCTAAAAAGACTTTAATTCTCACCTACCACTTGTAGGTGAGAATTCAATAAGCACTTTTTACAGTAAACTATATAGACGACAACTATCCTTAGCACTGTAATTATTTCTTAGAGCTGCCAGTTCTACTTCCCCACTTCCTTACACTTCCCAAAGCAGTCTCATGGTATCTGCCCCCTCAAAGGTGGAGAAGGTAGGAGGCTCACTCCCATTTTAAAGGGAAAGGAAGCAAAGTTACCATACTGGACCCAGAATTCTATAGTTATCCTTACCAACTGCCACTCTACTCCTTTAAAGCTCTCTTGCAGGGCAAGTGACCTCTGCAGGACAAGGATGCAACGGTGTGACTGTCAAAGCGCCGGCAACTCTGTCAAGATGTACGTGCTTGTGGCCCTTGAAAGATAAGGAGCTAATTGCACCGTTTGGTTAAGATAGCAAGGTGGAGAAGGGACGCTGACACCATTTTCAGAGAGACTGGTGAAACTCCTACTGTGGATGGTCCATCACAACACAGCTCATCAGGGTCTGACTAAGCTGTGCACCCAGTCTGGCCCGGAAACTTAATTACAGCACAAGCACAACATGGGAATCGGTTCTGCTCGCGCCCTTTCAAACATTATTGGAAAAAAAAAAGTAAGAAATAACAAAAGGGCAAATTATTAAAAAACAGAACAACAACAAAAAACCAACAGAATCTTCCATTTCCTCAGGGTGCAGAAACTGTAGCTCACCTTTGTTCCTCAAGCTTTTAATATTCAGCTCGGTTTAACTTCACACAACCAGTAATCACTATCGTCTGGACTAACAGGTAAGACACAAAGTGTGATGAATGTGTCTTCAGGTCCTGGCACAGAAGACTTGACCCAAAAATTAGTATGTCAGTGTAATGGACCAAGGCATTCAGACAAGAAGCCACTGCAATGACTACCCACTGAACCTTTGCTACACAGCTAGCTTCCCATCTCCTTTATTAATTTAATACAAGGCCACGAGGCATTCTATTTACGACTGGGGTCTGAGTCCTAAGAAGAAAAATCTCCCAAATTCCCATGCCCCCACCAAAAAAAAACAGATTAGGTGTTTGAACCCAAGCTTCTAACCTTAACTACAAAACCAAAAGTGGCTAGTCCTCGGTTACATCGCCAACGTGACCACTAAAACTACCTGCATGACCTTGGACCAGCCAATTCAAACTTCTAGGCCTCAGTTTCCTCCACTCGCTAACCCGAACTTTTCCTTTGGCTTTCCTGCTTTTAAGGTTCAGTGAGTAGCCCCACTGGATTACTATCCACCACTGAGTTAGGCAGGTGCTGAAATAGTTAAGCCCTAAGTTTCTCAAGCGCTACACGTTCTAGTACATTCTACTCCTTCGTCAGGGTGCTGTGGTCCAGTCTTCGCTTCGGGCAAGTTATTTTCTCCTATCGGAACTGGAACGCTTCTCTCTCTCTCGATTCACTTCACCTACCCTACTGCTCAGGCTACCTACTAGGCCCGGCTCTCCTTCTACACAGGTACCGGGCTACTCAGTCCACCTCCGGGTGGGCCGAGACAGGGCCTAAGAAAACTCTAGAAGCAAAGCTAGGGGGAAATTGTTAGCTTTCTCAGAGGTCAAAGGAAACCCCAGGACACCTGCCACGCCTCCCGACCCCGGCGGCGCTGCCCAGGCCAGCCGAGCCACCCTGGCGGTTCTCCTCGCTGTCCTGAGCGTCTGCCCGGGCCTGCGCCACCCCCAAAGACCGCCGGACCCCTCGGCCGTCGAGACTCCGGCCACGCCCGACCCCTCCGCCGCGGCGCCGCTCTCCCAGGCTCCCGCCCCGGGCTCGTCCAAGGCCTGAGGCCCCCCGCACACGCTTCCCGTCTCACCTCGAGCCTCACGGGGACTACAAGCGGCTCCTGCACCTTCTCCCACTCGCACACCCGGCCCCGCGCTGCAGTGGACACGGCGGCGGAGGCGGCCCGACCGTCACGTGCCGCAGAACTAAGAGGCCTCGACTACCGCCGCCGCGCGAACGAGTCCCACCGCACGAAGCCCAGCCCCGCGTCCGCCCCTCGCTCTTGAGTGGCTACAACAAACGCCAAGTCCCGCCCCTTCACGCAAAATCTGAGACTCTATTGGCAGTTACGGCCATCGCTCCAAGAGCCTTCCCATACGCCCCCTAGGGCTATTCTTCGTGGAGCGTGATGATTGGTCAAGAGCAAGGCAGGAAGTGGGTTTTGATTGGGTAACAGGAAAGAAGGCGGGCCATCATCAAACGGGCGGGTGCGCGCTCCCGAGGCCGGGCGGCTTTGGCACGGGTTCTCGCGTGGGTTTACCCTGGTTCCTCAGTGGGAGGTGTGTCGGCGGCCATCTGGAGAAGACGCCTTTCCAACCCATTAAATTAGGAACTTTGTTTCAGCCCCGGCTACCTTTCGCTACGGGACACATGGCCTCCATCAGAAATGGTGAAAGGTCCCTGTGGGCAGCAGACGCCACCGTTCCTGCGGAGTCATCGCCCAGAGCCCTGGAGCCTTAGACCTCTTCACCTAACAAAACACTATCTAGGCTCCTAATCATGCAACATGAAGTCACCTTTCCCATATTCCCGTGCCGTTTCCTGATTTTGGCCATTAAAATCAGACATACTCTAGCGACAGGGTCGAGGAAAAAAAAAAAAAGGTGATGCCATGTGCAGGTTTAAAATACATATTTCCGTAACCCACTCTTTTTTCATCTTCAGTATGCTAAAAGCCCTGTAAGATTGCAGTGGCTACCGGTTGGCTAGATCTTTGAACATCTTGATCGCCTCTGGTTGTATTTGGTGACCCAGCGTTTTGAACACTGGGGAAAGAATCAGCAGGTTTTTATCATCTATGTAACTCACGAAACCAGCACTGTTCAGCCACCCGAAGAGGCAGGCAGGGTTTGATGTTTGAGTCAATTTAGTAACTGCCAATTCTAATTTTTTTTTTTTTTTTGAGACAGGATTTCTCTGTGTTAGCCTTGGCTGTCCTGGACTCAATCTGTAGATCAAGATGGCCTGGAACTCACAGTGATCTGCCTGCCTCTACCTCCTGAGTGCATTATAAGTTTTAAATTAGGAGCTCTTTCTTTTTATACCTTCTTTTCTCATTGTGGGTTTTTTTTTTTTTCTCTTTCTTTTTCGTGTTATGGTTTGTGTGGGTTTGAGGGCTGTACATGTGTGTTATACTTGCATGTGTCTGTGTATGTGGAAGCAAGATGATTATATCCTTACCATTCTTCACCCTAATCCCAGGAGACACTGTAGACTGGATCTCCTCACTGAACTTCGAACTAGGCTGCCAGCCAGCAGGACCCAGTGCTCTTCCTGTCTCTGCCTGCAACAGCACTGGGTCATAGGCATGTGCACCATGCTCTAGTTTTATACAAAGTGTTCTTACTTATCCTAAAGTAATTTCACACATATATATTTCCTTTATTCTATCTTTTTTGTTTTTTTTTCTGAAACAGGGTTTCTCTGTGTAGCCTTGGTTACCCTGGAACTCTCTATAGAGCAGGCTGACCTCATACTCAAAGAGATCTGCCTGTCTCTGCCTCCCAAGTATTGGGATTAAAGGCATGCGCCATCACAGCCCTATTTTTACTTTTTTTTTTTTTTTTTTTTCTGAGACAGGGTTTCTCTGTGTAGCCTTGGCTGTCCTAGACTTCACTTTGTATACCAGGCTGGCCTCCAACTCACGGCGATCCACCTGCCTCTGCCTCCCAAGTGCGGGCATTAAAGGCATGTACCACCACACCCAGCTCCTATTTTTTCTTTTTAAACAAATAATGTTCTTGAAGCTGGAGAGATACCTCAGTGAATAAGAGCACTGGCTTTATTGACTGCTACTTAAAATCTCAATACTCAAATGGCAGCTCAAAACTGTAACTACAGTACCATGTGGTCTGACACCCAATTCTTACCTTCATGAGCACCAAACCCATACATAGTACACAGACATACATGCAGACAAAATAACTATACATACAAAATAAAATTTAAATTAAATATTTAAAAATCATGTTTTTATTTATGTGCTCATGTTTTACATGTCTGAGAAAGATGACACCTCTCATGAGACAATTCTCTCTTTCCACCTTGTACATACCAAGGATTGAACTGAGGTTGTCATCAGGCCTGGTGCTATCTTAGAGTTACTACTGTGATAAAAGCAACTTCGGGAGGAAAGGCTTTATTTTTCCACATAAACTCCCATCACTATTCAAAGGAGGGCAAGACAGGGACTCAAATGGGCAGGATCCAGAAGGCTAGATCGGATGCAGAAGCCATGGAGGGCTGCTGCTTACTGGCTGCTCCCCATGGCTTCCTCAGTTTGCTTTTGTATAGAACCCAGAACCACCAGGCCGGGGCAGCCTCACCTACAATGGGCTGGGCCCTCCCCCATAAATCACTATTAAGAATATGTCCCAGAGCAGTGGTTCTCACCTTCCTAATGCTGAAACCCTTTAATGCAGTTCCTCGTGTCATGGTCACCCCAACCATAAAAGTATTTTCATTGTCCCAGAACTCACGAGACAGAGGCAAGCAGATTGCTGTGAGTTCGAGGCCAGCCTGGTCTACAAAGCAAGTCCAGGATAGCCAAGGCTACACAGAGAAACCCTGTCTCAAAAAAAAAAAAAAATTGCCAGGTGTGGTGGCACATGCCTTTAATCCCAGCACTCAGGAGGCAGAGGCAGGGGATCACCGTGAGTTCGAGGCCAGTCTGATCTACAAAGCAAGTCCAGGACAGCCAAAGCTAACACAGAGAGACCCTGTCTCAAAAAAAAAAAAAAATTCATTTTGTATGCATGGCCTGGGGGTGGGGTGCATATGCAAATATGTGGAGGTCAGAAGACAACTTTGAGAAGTCTGTTCCCTCCTTCCACCATTTATGTGGGCTCCAGTGATTTGAACCCAGCTGTCAGGCTCATGCAAGCACCTTCCCCCATTGACCCATCTGCTAACTCCTGGATCTGGATCTGAAAACATCAACTTCCGTGATTTTGAAAAATGTACAACACATCCCATTTAACCACTACCATTGTCATGGCAGAGAATCTTTCCATTTCCCAAATGCTGTTTCCATTTCTCCCGATGCCAACCAAGCCTGTGAGTGTTGGTTTCTGACATCACTCTGTCAGTTCAATCCTCTCCTGACACTGCCTAATTACAAACCAGCCTCCATATGCTTAGTCTCATAAGACTGCATTCCCCTCAGATGCCAGCTGCCAACAGGATGCCCAGTTAACCCAGCCACACTTCTGGACTGACTACAAATCTGAGGATTCTGACAACCTTCCGCAGGCTCCATAATTTGCTAAATAGAATCACCCCAGAACTCAAGAGAGGTGTTTTATGTATATTTACTGGTTTATTCTAAAGGATATAGCTCAGGAGCAGCCAAATGAAGACATGCATAGAGCAAGAGATGGGCAATAGGGTGTGTGCTTGGAGCTTCCATGCCGTGTGTGTGTGTGTGTGTGTGTGTGTGTGTGTGTGTGTGTGTGTGTACTCTCCTTGTACCTCAGTTGTTGAGTGGGAAACTGTCCTAGTTCTATGTGCTAGGATTTTATAATTATTGGATTTGGGGGGCAGGGTTGGAGGAGCAGGAGTGGAAGGTTCATTACACGGAATCACTGATTAAATCACTGGCCATAGGTGAGTGAACTCAGCCTCTAAGACCTTCCCCTCCACCCCGCACCCCAGAGTAAGAATAGAAAGTTCCAAGGCAGTGCTCACATGGAGTGCTCACATGGGTCGCTAGTTCTCATGATGAAGCTGTCTCGAGTCCACCAGTAGTCATCTCACCAGCACAATCTCTAGAATGGCTAAAAGGGGTTCTGTGACGTGCCAAAGATATGACTCAAAACTCAAAACTCCATATCTTCCCCTCAAAAGGAATATGTTTATTCTGGAGCCAAAAATGAGTAACTACGGCCCAGGGACCTAATTTTTACTGAAAGTTTTACAGCAACAGAACAACAACAACAACAAAAAACCCATAAATCAAGAGACCTGAAATACATGGGTAAAAAACACGAGGTAAAGGGCTGGTGAGATGGCCCAGAGGTTAGGGGCACTGGCTGTTCTTCCAAAGGCCCTTAGTTCAATTCCCAGCAACCACATGGTAGCTCACAACCATCTAGAGATCTGGTGCCCTCTTCTGGTCTGCAAGCATACATGTGGGCAGAGCACTGTATACATAATAAATAAATCTTTTTTTTTTTTTTTTTTTTTTTTTTTTTTTTGGTTTTTTCGAGACAGGGTTTCTCTGTGTAGCCTTGGTCATCCTGGACTCACTTTGTAGACCAGGCTGGCCTCGAACTCACAGCGATCCGCCTGCCTCTGCCTCCCGAGTGCTGGGATTAAAGGCGTGCGCCACCACGCCTGGCTTTTTTTTTTTTTTTTTTTAAATGAGGTAAACTGCCTACAGCAGCTCAGGGAAGTCTCTGCTCTAGGCCTCAGATGTGATCTGATGACATTCTTCTGGAAGATAGGCCTCTTGCTGGTACATTCTAAAAGGATTTACTCAGTAAGTATAAGGACATTGGGTTACACAGAGAGGTAGGCAATGGCTCATTTAAAGAGCTAAAGACATCCCAAGAGAATTTGACTCTTCACCTGGGGAACCTTCTGGCTCTGCACAATCACATTTAACCGGTCGATCTGCTTTGGAGCATGTTTAACGTTAAGTGCAGTGGGGGAGGGGAGGTGGTTCGGTTCCCTTCTATCATACAGGAAGTCAAAGGCTTTAGGACTCCATGGTAGGAACAGCACAGTACTGACTACACTTTGCCCCATTCCAAGTCTCTCCCTGCCACCAGGATCAGCAAAACTGACCTGCTTCTCTAGGTAAGAGCTGTCTTTCATAGAGCTTCATAGGCACAGAGTCACCAGTAGCCTTCCCTTACTCAAGGCCCTGCTAAGATTTCAGCTGCCTCAATTAACCTCGCTCCAAAATTAGTAAATGGAAAATTCCAGAAATAAAAATAACCACGTTTTAAATAACTTTTATTACAGTATAGTTACAACTATCCTATTATTAGCTATTGTTGTTAAGCTCTTATGCCCATAAATTAACTGCCATGAGCATGAGTGTATGAGTTTAGCAAAGATAGATGTAAAAGCTTCGTCAGTGGCTTAGGCTCCAGGCACCTGTGCAACACCTTAGGACAGATTCCAGACAGGTGGCAGACAACTTTACAGTACTTTATGTCTGGCTCTTAGTTTTTGCTTCTTTATACATATCGTACATGCACTGGTGTGTCATAAATCACGTATGAAGATCATAGGACAATTTTGTAGGAGTCAGTTCTCTCCTTCTAACATGTGGATCCCAGGGCTTGAACTCAGACCATCAACACTGGCAGCAAGTATCCCTACTTGATGCGCCATCTTGCCAGCCCTTCTTTTTATTTTGTGGTGTTTACACTGTAATCTTTATGGTAGGTTGGTCCTTCCTTCCTTCCTTCCTTCCTTCTTCCTTCCTTTAATGGTACACTTTATCACATTCTAATATCAGAGGTGGCATGGAGTCAAAGCATCAGGGACCATCGGGTAACCCAGTGGAGCCTTACATGACAAAGTAAGGAAATGACCACGAAACAGAAGAACCTTGTGGCCTTACAGAGGGCAGAGCCCAGAATGGCGCGGGAGAGCTGCTGCTTGAGACACACATAGCCAATAACGAAGCTGCTAAACACTACTCCAGTGCTAGCTGTTGGAGGTTGGTCTGCTGTACTCTGATGCTCATTACTGCTTGCGGTCTCTGACCCACTTGTACCTTGCCTAAGAGCCTAACCTATTTGACCAATAAAAGGCCATGACACCTGGGCAAGACAAATGGGATAGGCATGGCTAAGGTTCCTGGGCTGGGGGATAGAGGGAGAAGCATGGAAGGAGAGAGAGACTCTAGGAGAGGACAGAAGCTGCCTCATAGGGAGGTGGGAAGAGAGGCACATGGCTGGCGTGGATGGAGGATTTGGCCCAGATGATGCTAATTAGGAAGTATCTGGGATTATGGATGGGAGGTAGCTTGATAGAAATTAAGAGGAGAAGGCATGGGATTGGGGCAGGCATCCCATAGCTGGGGGAGGTAGTTTAGGGGATTAATATCTGCCCTGCCCCAGGTTAACTAAGGCTGTTTTAAAATATAACAGGTGTCTGTGTCTTGATTGACTGCTAGCAGGTCAGAGAATATTGCCGCAATACTAATTATAGGCCTAATAATAATAATACACGTTATTAGGCCATACTTGTAATTTAACCACAACAGCCAGCCCCTGATGGAGCTGCACCAACTGTGTCCCAGGAGACAACAGTGGTCAGGAACTCTTGCCGGGCCACCTGGAGAAGAGGCGCGCCCTCTCAGGACGGATGCAGACATAGGCCCGATGAGACTTGTGCCACGATGTTGAGGCAGAACTGTAGGAAGGAGCAGTGTTCTGGTGGTCTCCATCTTTTTTTCATTCTTTTTTCTTTTTTCTTTTTTTTTTTTTTTTTAAGACAGAGCCTCCAAGCCGGGCGTGGTGGCGCACGCCTTTAATCCCAGCACTCGGGAGGCAGAGGCAGGAGGATCGCTGTGAGTTCGAGGGCAGCCTGGTCTACAAAGTGAGTCCAGGATGGCCAAGGCTACACAGAGACACCCTGTCTTGAAAAACCAAAAAAAAAAAAAAAAAAAAAAAGACAGAGCCTCCAGCAGGGCATGGTGAGTTCTAAGCCAACCAGGGACACACAGAGAAACACTGTCTCAAAAAAACAGGGAAAAATTAAAAAATACAAAAAGACTATGCAGCCCTGGCCAGCCTAGAGCTTGCTATGTATACCAGGCTGGCCTCAAATTCAAGGAGATCCACCTGAGTTTGTCTCACAAGTGCTGAGATTAAAGGTGTGCACCACCACTAAAACATGCATTCTTTAAAAAATGTTCTTCCCAGGGCTGGAGAGGTGGCTCAGCAGTTAAGAGCACTGACTACTCTTCCAGAGGTCCTGAGTTCAATTCCCAGCAGCCACATGGTGGCTCACAACCATCTATAATGTGATCTAACGCCCTCTTCTGTCCTGCAGCTGTACAAGCAGGCAGAGTACTATACACATAATAAATTCTTTTTTTTTTCTTTTTTTAATCTTCACATTTTGTGTATGGAGTGTTATACACTTGCCACCACGTGACTGTGGAGATCGGGGACAACTGTGATGAGTCAGTTCTCTCCTTCCACCATGTGGGTTCCAGGGGTTGGATTCAAGTTCTCAAGCTGATGGTCAAATGCCTTTACCCACCAAGCCAATTGTGCTGACCAAAAGAATGTGTATTCTATCGTCTGTCTGTCTGTCTGGGCACCACATGAGTGCCTGATGCCCATGGAGGTCAGAAGAGAGTGTCTGAAACCCTGGAAATGGTTCTGAGTCACCATGTGGGTTCTGGGAACTGAACCCATGACCTCTGCAAAAGCATCAAGTGCTCTTAATTGCTGAGCCTTCTCTCCAGCCCCAAACCTGTGTGTTCTAGCAGGGCAGGCTAGTACATGCTTATGATCCCAGCAGTTGGAAGTGGAGGCTCAAGGATCACTTCATTCCAAGAGTTTGAGACCAGCCTGACAGTACAGCAAGACCCTGTCTCAATATTAAAATAAATGAGAAAATGTAAACCAGGTACAGTGACACAGGCTTGGATTCCCAGTACTCAGAAGACAGAAGCAGACTACCACAGAGGAGACCAACCAGGGCTACACAGTAAGATCTTTTCTCAAAAATACCAAACGAGCCAGGCACGGTGGTGCATGCCTATAATCCCAGAACTCGGGAGGCAGAGGCAGGTGGATCGCTGTGAGTTCGAGGCCAGCCTGGTCTATGAAGTGAGTCCAGGACAGCCAGGGCAACACAGAGAAACCTTGTCTCAAAAACAAACAAAACAAAACAAAAAACAACCAACCAACAAAAAGGTGTCGTTAAATGGCTCAGCAGGGAAAGGCACCTATAGCCAAACTCAAGGACCTGAATCCCTAGGACCCTATATTATGAAGTCTCACCAAATCGTCCTCTGACTCTGACATATTTGTAGTCACACACACACACACACACACACACACACACACACACACACACACACACACACACGATAAAGATAGATAGATAGAATAAAAAATAATGGTAGAAGCAAAATAAAAATGTGTGTTCTCAGCCAGTTAAGCATGGCATGAAACTGCACACTCAGTTACTCACGAGGCTGGGAGTTTAGAACTGGCCTAGCCAACCTGACAAGACCTTGTCACAAAAACGAGTAACTTTTTAAAATCTACTGTTAGCCGGGCGTGGTGGCGCACGCCTTTAATCCCAGCACTCAGGAGGCAGAGGCAGGCGGATCACTGTGAGTTCGAGGCCAGCCTGGTCTACAAAGTGAGTCCAGGATGCCAAGGCTACACAGAGAAACCCTGTCTCGAAAAACCAAAAAAATAAAATAAAATAAAATAAAATCTACTGTTAGTCAGGCACGGTGGCACACACCTGTAATCCCAGCACTCAGAGAGGCAGAGACAGGTGGATCTCTGTGAGTTCAAGGCCAGCCTGGTCTACAAAAGCAAGTCCAGGACAGTCAAGGCTACACAGTGGGAAACCCTGTCTTGAAGAAAAAAAGTTTTTTTTAATTTATAACCAGAATAGAGGATCTCATGCTTCCTGTTACTATAAATATCTCAAAGACCAATGGGCAGAAGTAGGAATTGATTTTCTCCCCCCACCACACAGGCTTTCTCTGTGTAGTTCTGGCTATCCTGGAACTCACTCTGTAGACCAGGCTGGCCTCCAACTCACAGAGATCTGCCTGTCTCTGCCTCCCAAGTGCTGGGATTAAAGGCGTGCGTCACCACCACCGGGCTGGAGCTGATTTTCTTAATTTTGATTTATTATTTTCTTGAGACAGGGTCAGTTCTCGTGTATTCCTGGCTGGCCTTGGATTCACTATGTAGCCAAGCATGATCTTGAATTTCTGAATTCCTGCCGTCCAGTCCTTCATGCTGGGATTATAGGTGTGTGCCCTCTCCTCCCAGTTTTATCCAGTACTGGGGATTGAACCCAGGGCTTCCTGCAAGCTAAGCAAGCATGCTATCAACTGAGCTACTTCTCTAGGCCCCAGCTTGAATTAAGTTGTATTTTATTCAGAGTGTCAATCATCTGAGAAGTTTACCAGTTTAATACCCCGGAGAAACTGTCAACACCACAGTAGGGAGATGGTTTTACAGTGGGGTGAAAGAAGGTGTGGCAAAGACAGCCAGTCAAGGTGTAATCCCAGGGCTCTGGGAGGCAGAGGTAGGTGGATCTCTGTAAATTCGAAGCCAGCCTGGTCTACAAAGGGACTCCAGGACAGCCAGGGCTACAGAGAGAAACCCTGTCTCAAAAACAAAAACAAAAACAAAAACAAAAGAAAGAAAAAGCCAGTCAGTCATCCAGGAGCTACATGTGACGCGCTGATCCATGCTCAGCTGCCCTCCTGCGATTCACTGTCTCATCAGGCCTTGTGCTTCTCAGTGCTGTGCCTCTGGACTGCTGGACTTGGTGTTTAGTAGCTGCCCATATCATCTCTGCTCCTCCAGGCACCATCTGGGCTAATGGAATCAATTTGGAACAGAGGCATTAGCTGCCTTGTGCTGAGATATTCACACACACGTAAAACCCTTTTCATCATGTAGAAGTGCTCATGTAAAATGGGATCAGACTTACATGATTTTATGGTGTTTTAGTTTAGGGATGGCATTTTACTGTGTTGCCCCGGCTGCCTCTGAATTCCTGGTATCAAGTGATCTTTTACCCAGCCTCAGACAACTCTACCTAGGACTACAATCTTTAGGAAACATAGTTTACAAACTAAGAAAGTTACCCAATTTAAGAGTGGTTACTTTCCCTGAATTTATATAGTATATGCACCTCCAACAAATCCCTTAGTATTTATTGACAGTCAACTCCCGACAACTGAAATGAGTGTCTCTCTTTACATCATATTTTGTAATAGGCTGTGGACTTGGAGTGGCCGTCCACACGGGGTCCGGCTGACCAAACTGACATCGTTATCACAGTAATTGAGCTCGGACTGGTTGCAAAAGGCCCTGTGACCAGTGAACTAAGCTACAGTTAGCGTCAAAACTGTGACAGAGGGTCCCAGCACTGGGGAGGCAGAGGCAGGGGGATCTCTGAGTTCAAGGCCAGCCTGGTCTACAAAGAGTTCCAAGATAGCCAGGGCTGTTACACAGAGAAACCCTGTCTCAAAAAACAAAAGACAGAACAACAACAACAAAAAACACAGAAACACCTGTAACCTGGGGCCGGAGAGACAGCTTGGTGGTTAAGAGCACTCCCTGGCTGCTCTTGCAGAGGACCTGAGTTCAGTTCCCAGCAACCACATGTCAGCTCACAACTATTCCTAACTCTTTTTTTTTTTTTTTTTTTTTTTTTTGTTCCTAACTCTTGATCCAAGGGTCTGATAACCTCTTCTGGTTTCTTTGGGTACCAGACGCACAGATGGTGCATATGCATATATGCAGACATTCACACACACACACACACACAAAAAAAAAACTGTAACCAATTAACTGGTTTACTGAGCTACAGGCAATTAGGCTGCTTTTGTAACGTCTCACTTGGTTTCCATGTGTGATCAAGTCACTGGCTGCTTGACTTTCAAATCATGTTTTGTTTGGCTTTGGATTTACTATTTAAGGAATTTCCATTTTAGCAGAGGGATGATATGCTATTGGTGACTGGCAATATCTGATTTCTTTTGGTTTGAAATTTTTTTTTTTTTTTTAGCTTGTTCCCAACGAAGCATGCATTAGTACTTTATCCCTTTTTATGGCTTAATAATATTCTATTATATGGATATACCACATCTTATCTACTGATCATCTGAAGGACATCTGATGGCTTCCAGTTACTAGCTGTAATGAGTAATGCTGCTATGAATGTCTGTGTACAAGTATTTGCGTGGGCATGTTTCCAATTCTATTGTGCACATAGCACATAGCAGAATTCCTGATTCATTGGTTTATGTTTAACTACCAAACTGTCCTCCACTATGGAAGAACCCTGTGGAAGGTTCCAGTTTTTCTATGTCATTGCAAATTTGCTATTATCTGTTTTTTTTTTTTTTTTTTTTTTTTTTGGAGACAAGGTTTCTCTGTGTAGCCTTGGCTGTCCCAGACTTGCTTTGTAGACCAGGCTGGCCTCGAACTCATAGCAATCTACCTGCCTCTGCCTCCCAAGAGCTGAGATTAAAGGCGTAGACCACCACTTTGAAAGCAACCTAGTGGGTGAGAGGCTATCTCACTGTGGGTCCTTCTGGGCCAGATGAGTCCCCTCTGCTAATAGGACTGCTGCTTTGTACATTTTGCCTAATCTTTCTTGGTACACTGTCCCTGTTGACTAGGGTGGAGGAAAGGTAAGAGCCCCAGGCAGGAATATTACTGTTCTTACGCTGTTTGTGCCAAGCTTCTCCTGGATAAACATTTCTGCAATTGCTCTAGTGCACTGGGTCAACTTTCAGAGCCCTAACTCTGTGTGTGTGTGTGTGTGTGTGTGTGTGCCCTAACTCTGTGTGTGTGTGTGTGTGTGTACCAGGCCTCTGGCCCTCAAACTGGGGCTTCTCTGCCTCTTCCTTCCCTGTCAGGGTATTGGGGTCACAGCCACTTGTGCTATACCTGCAGCCTTTTTGTGGGTCCTGGGGATTCTCATACTTTTTATGTGGATTGCAGGCTTCCACACACTTGAGTAGCAAGTGTTTTTACCCAGTGAGCCATCTCCAAAGCCTCTTGTTTTGTTTTTTGAGACAGAGTCTCAACATACAGCCAAAGTTGCCTGGGACTTACTTCATAGCCTAAGTGGGCCTTCAACAGAATCTTCTTGACCCTGAGTAGTTTTAAATTCTCTCCAGTTTTTCAGGGTTAGGGCTTAGCCATCTCATGACTAAAGTAACTGAAGGGCTTATAAACCACTGAAAAATATAAATTAATCCAGGAACAGTAGCACCTACCTGTAATCCCCACACTTGGAAGATACAGGAAGCTTTAAAATTCAAGGCCTATGGTATATGGGACCCTGTCTCAAAAACAAGACAGGAACTGGTACTCCCCTTTAATCCTAGCACTTGGGAAGCAAAGGCAAGCGGATCTCTATCAGCTTGAGGCCAGCTTGGTTCCAGGACAGCCACAGCTACACAGAGAAAACCCTGTCTCAAAAAAACAAAAAACAAACAACAACAACAACAAAAACCCATCACCACCAACAAAAAACAAAACAAAAACCCAGCCAGGCATGGTGGTGCATGCCCATAATCCCAGCACTCTGAGAGACAGGCAAGAGGATCTTTGTGCATTTAAGGCCAGCCTGATCTACAAAGTGAATCCAGGATAGCCAAGGTTACACAGAGAAACCCTGCCTTGAAAAACCAATAAATAAAACAAAACAAAAAAAGTAAAAAGCGTGGTTAGATATGGCTCAGTGGTTAAATGCATTTGCTGCTCTTGCAGAGGGACTAAGTCAGGTTCCCAGCACTGACATGTGTTGTTCGTATCTACCTGTAACTCCAGTTACAGGGACGCTGATGCCCTCTTCTGGCTCACATACACAAAATAAATCTTCAAGACAAACATAAAATCAGAGTAAGCAAGCTGCTCCGGATGTAAATGTACTTGATAGCTAGCCTGATGGCAGTCCCAGAACCCACAGGGTGAAAGAGGAGAACTGACCCTGGCAGCATGTCCACCACATGTACACTACAGCACATGTGTGCCCATGCCATAAACAAATGTGTGTAAAAAATATCCAAGTAAGTCATACCGACAGTAAACAGATCAATAATCAATCGAGAAGAAAATGGATCCTTGTTTCCAGGAGCTTGCTAAGGGTCAACTGACAGACACGAGTTGAGGAAAAGGGTGAGTGTAGGCTCAATTTTCTTAACCAATATATTTTATTAAGAATTTATTAAGATTTATTTATTATGTATATAGTGTTTTTACCTGCCTGTTCCCCTGCAGGCCAGAAGAGGGCACCAGATCTCATTCTAGATGGTTGTGAGCCATCATGTGGTTGCTGGGAATTGAACTCAGGACCTCTGGAAGAGCAGCCAGTGCTCTTTACCTCTGAGCCATCTCCCCAGCCCCTTATTAAGAATTTATTAACCGAGCGTACGTCCCTTATAACCTGACTAACCAAAACAATAGGAAAAGAGGATTAAAGAATAACAAAACCATAAGAATATCAGTTCTGAGGAACGATTCTCCTGGCGTAGTCAGCAGGATTTCTTCTGCTGGAACCTAGAGTAACCAGAACCCGGAACCTCAGCAGGAGCCCGGAGCCCCAAAGCCTTCCCTCGAGCAGTTCTCTCTAGGAGCATCTCAAAGTGGAGCAATAAACAGCCAAAATTATCCCAAGTCTCCAAAGGCCCCGCCTCCAGTTTTGGGCTCATTTATGTATCTCCTCCCAGAGTCTGTTCATGGATCTTTTCCGCTGACAACAATCAAGCTTCCACACGAGGTGGTTGGTCTTCTGTGGGAAAGACTGAAAGCTTTGTCACAGGTGAAAGCAGTCTTGGCGGGCTTTACCCTTGGACACACCATGGATACCTTGAGATAGACCGAGTGGAGCCATCCTGGACCTGGAATTCAGGAAGCAGACCTGGGGACTCCACCTGGACTATTGTTTGTCTAATCGACCCTCAACAGGAGAAGGAGACCGCCCTTCCGCACGTGACACAGACAGGCGGAGAGGAGGGAGCAGCAGCAGGTTTAGACCGGGCTTGAGCACACGTGGATCAGCAAACAGGCTGGACCAGCACGCAGGCCAGAGACACCTAAGGACCCGTCCTGTGGAACGGATACCAGAAGGTTCACTCTTTTTTCCCTTTAACCTTTTTTCCCTCTTGTGTAAGCTAGTTGGGTTGTATAATAAAGTTTAATTGTTAAGAAACAGAGCCTACAGTCTTCTAGTGGATTAACCTCACCTCTTCTCTCACAAGACCGGTCCAATCCCACACTTGGGATCATAACAAAAACAGGTTTATCTCTCCTTCATCGCCCCATTTCTATGTAATAAAATAAGCTATATACAACAGGTGAGTCTGGAAAGGATGAGTCTTCCACACCATGAAACGTTTGGATCAGACAGCTGGGGATATAATTCAGTTCAAAGCACGTGGCTCACATGTGCTAGGCTTAGGCTCGAGCCCCAGCATAACAAAAGGTTTTGGTTTTTTTCCTTTTTTGAAGACAGTCTCACTATGTAGTTCTAGGTGATCTAGCACTCTCTACATAGACCAAGCTGGTCGCAAATTCAGAGATCAACTTGCCTCTGCCTCCCAAGTGCAAAAGACTTGAACCACCACCTCGCTAGAAAACTGCACATTAAAACCACAGATTAGGGCTGGGTGTGGTGGTGTGCACCTTTAATCCCAGCACTTGGGAGGCAGAGACAGTTGGATCACTGAGTTCAAGGCCACCCTGGTCTACAAAGAGAGTCCAGGATAGCCAAGGCTACACAGAGAAACCTTGTCTCAAAAACAAAACAAACATACATACAAAAACCCCACAAAAAACAAAACCACAGATTAGACAAAATAGACATGGTAAAACAATGGCTAAAATTAATTCCTATTTTACCGAGCTTTAGCCAGGCCCAGAGGAGCTGAAACTTGGGGTTGCTGGTATTAAGGATGTGCTATAAGCAGATTAGGAAAAGGCTAGCATGCCTGCCATGTGACCCTACCATTCCTATATTTGTAATAATTCAATAGAAACGGAGTGTGTGTGTATATGGGGGTGAGGGCAGTTCAGACAATGATTTGTACAGATATGTGCACTAAAGTTTTATGTATACTTGTTTCCAAACTAGAAACAACCCAAATTTTTACCAACAGAAAAAACAAATTGTGTGGTACCTCCATACAATGGAATACTAATCACCTATAAAATGAAATGATTTGTCAATACAACATGGATACCTCAAAGCCAACCACTCCCTCCCTTTTGCACAGGAATACATAAAGACCAATTCTATTACCTAAAATTCCACAGACTCTTCACTACAGTGATGAGAACAGAGAACTTCTGCAGGCAATGTAAACCTTTACCATATTTTTATTACCATATACTTTTGGTCACATAAATTATCAAGATACCAAATTGCACATTACAAATACAGTTTATTGTATCAATTATACCTCAATAAAACTGTGGCAGGGTGGATGTGCTGGGTTTCTGCAGTTCTCAGGGCTGCTGAGTCCAGAAGTTCACGGCCAGCAATATAGAAAGACCCGGCTTTAAACAGTTGAAGAGAGGCTTGGAGAGATGGCTCAGAGGTTAAGTGCACTGGCTGCTCTTCCAAAGGTCCTGAGTTCAATTGCCAGCAACCACATGGTGGCTCACAACCATCTATAATGAGATCTGGAGCCCTCTCCTGGTGTGCAGACAGAACACTGTACACATAATAAATAAATAAAAATTTAAAAGTTATGTGATCTTGAATGTCACTTTACATATTTTTTTTTACTTTACGTATTTTTTTAAAAACTAGTTGTTAAAAAAAAAAAAAACAGTTAAAGAAACTTCCAGAAAGCAGTGCTGCCACCTGCAAGTATTCCCCTGGGGGTGGGTTCAACCCCTCTTAGGGCGCGCAGAGGTGAATTAACTAGGAAGCCCTGAGAAGAAACCACTGAGATTAGAAAGAGCAAGTAGAGACAGTCATTTGGGGCAGTTTCATTTCCTTCCTCTGTCCCAAACATGGCCTTCATGGATGGCAAATGTCTTCCCAGTCTAGACTGCAGATCTTCAGTGAGGTCTCCCCGCTGTCATCCTTCAAGACTTAGGCATGGTAATTAAGTGCCCTGTCTGAGTACCATGTCTAAAGTAGTTCTTGGGGAGGTGGTGGCATAAGCCTTTAATCCTAGTACTCAGGAAGAAGAGGCAGGCCCATCTCTGAGTAGCAGGCCAGCCTGCTCTACAAAGCAAGTTCTGGGGCAACCAGGGCTACACAGAGAAACCCTGTCTCACAACAAACAACACATCAATAACTAAGTTCTCACGCTTCACCTGTCCTAAGCCATGTTCTTCACTGCCATGTATTACAGTCAGAAATTATTCTCCATATAATGATTTTCCTGCCATTTTCCATGTATTTATTTACTTTGGGTTTTGAGACAGTGCCTGTACAGCCATGGCTGGCTTGGAACTTGCTCCATAGGCCAGGCTGGCTTTGAATTCACAGTCCATCTGAAGGTGTATGCCACTGTGCCTGGCTCCTCTGAGTAGCAGTGGTTATTTTGGACTGGCCTTGAACTCACAAAGATCCACCTGCCTCTGCCTCCTGAGTACTGGGATTAAAGGCATGCGCCACCACCTGGCTTGCATTTCTTTCTTTTTTTTTTTTTTTTTTTTAAGATTTACTTCTCTTTTTATTTTTCAAGACAAAGTTTCTCTGTGTAGCACTAGCTGTCCTGAACTCATTCTGTAGACCAGGCTGGCCTGGAACTCAGAGATCCACCTGCTGCAGCCTCTTGACTGCTGGGATTAAAGGCGTGTGCTACCACCACCTGTTCCTATGTTTAATTAAGCATCTCGTTGGGCATGTGCGTGTCTGTGCAGATGCCGGCAGAGGCCAGAAGAGATTGATTCCCTGGAGCTGAAGCTATGGGTAATATGAGCCACCCAACCACAGCGGGTGTTTGGAACCAAGCTCAGGTCTTTTGTAATAGTAGTGCATGGTCTGAGCCACTGGGCCACCTTTCCAGCACATTCTAGTTTAAAGGCTTGTGTGTGTGTGTGTTGGGGAGTGGTGTGTGTGGGGATGGTGGGGGTGTGTTAGGGTTACTGTTGCTGAAATAAAGCACCATGAATAAATGCAACTTGAGGAGGAAAAAGTTTGGGAAGTCAGGGCAGGAACCTGGAGGCAGGAGCAGAAGTGGAGGGCATGGAGTGCTGCTTACAGGCTTGCTCCTTCCTCACCTGCTCAGCCTGCTTTCTTAGAGCACCCTGGGCAGACTACCTGTTAAGGGACTGCACCAGGACTGTGTACCATTCGGCATAAGGGGCTAAATCAGTAACTAAGAAAATGGACTACAGATTTGCATCCAGACTGATTTTCTTTTTTCAAGACAGGGTTTCTCTGTGTAGCCTTGGCTGTCCTGGATTCAATTTGTAGACCCGGTTGGCCTGGAACTCACAAAGATCCACCTGCCTCTGCCTCCCAGAGTGCTAGGGATTACAGGCATGCGCCACGACACCTGACTCTCAAGTGAGAGTCCTTCCCAAATAATGCTAGCTTATATCAAGTTGACATAAAACAAACCAGGACTGTCTGTGTGTTTGTTCAAGTGCGTACACACATATGCCTGTGGAGGTCAAGCAAAGGCATCAG